>NC_034591.1:18773306-18777702 GCF_900095145.1 Mus pahari
TGGTTGTGAGCCACCATGTGGTTGCTGGGATTTGAACTCTGGACCTTCAGAAGAGCAGCTGGGTGCTCTTACCCACTGAGCCATCTCACCAGCCCCTGTGTTACAACTCTTATGACAAAAGCTGTCAGACAACGGAGTAGTTCCCGCACACGTTTAATCTGGGTAGGATTCTTAGATACAGTTTTGGGGTGGGGCAGGGTTTGACGACAGGTGCTTCTCGTTGGCTTGGTCTGAGAGTTTTGGGGAAACCTTATTTGCATGTGGGAGGGTTTGGTGCTGTTCCTATGTGACTGATGGCCACACACCTCTCTGCAGGGGGCTGTGGGAGGCTGTGGCTGTGACAGGAGCCAGGGACCCAAGAGGCATGGCCAAACACCTGCAGTCCCTCATAGGCAGAAGTCACCTACCGGGTCTCTGGGGATCAAGGCCGAAGCTTGACTGGGAACCAGGCTGTCCTTGCACAGCTCACCACCCCACATAGAATAATCATCTATTTGTCTATACAGTACCACTACAATAAGTACACCTTTGCAGGTTTATTGTTATATAGTTAATAATAACAGGAAACGCATATTAATAGCAGAAATCTCCCCTCAGATTAAATCTTCTAGCCTTGCCTAAAGAAGCAAATCCATTATAGATGGACAATCTATGGCAAAACCATCTCAAGAAGATCACCTGCTAGTTTTTAGCTTCTTCTAGATGGCTCCTGGCAATGGTCTGACAAGTTGTTAGAACTTTGTGAAATCTCCTTCTGTGAAACAAGCACGCTCACACATGTGCACGCTCACACATGTGCACGCTCACACATGTGCACGCTCACACATGTGTGCACACACACACATACACAGACACAGAGAGAGAGAGAGAGAGAGAGAGAGAGAGATGATGATGATGATGATGATGATGATGATGATGATGATGATGCAGTTCCTTCTCCAAGCTGAGACGAGACTCCTGGAAAAGTTCCCCTTTCTTTTGGAACCGTTCCCCTTTTCTTTTTCCATTGTTTCAATAGTCTGGTAGGTCGAGAGATGCAAAGGCCTCTTTAGACTATCTTCATTGAAATGTAGCATCAGTTACAATTCAAAGGATCATTGATGGCAATAATGTCTACTTTGTCAGAATTGAAAGTAGCATAGTGACCACACCTGCTCACTCTGACCTTCACCATTAGGGCTCAAGCGCTCATCTGGTATTCCATGAGAAAATATGCTATGTCTATTGAATGGGGAGAAGTAGAGAGATGTTAGTAATTATTAAAATGTACACATGTCTATATCTGTGTGTGTGTGTCTATTTGTGTGTGTGCATCTGTGTGTTTGAGCATATGTGTGTGTATATGTTTGTGTGTGTGTGTGTGTGTATGTGTAGGGGTAGCCAGGGCGAGAGAACAGAGTTTTAAAACTTGTCTCCTCCTCCTTCACATCCTCTATGTTGCCTCATTTTATCTACAAGTGTCTCTTCTGCAGCCATCTTTCTTTTTTTTGTTTTTTTGTTTTTTTTTTGGTTTTCCGACTGCTTGTGGACGTTGTACATCGTGGTGCGGAGCCTAGTGCGCACCACGATGTACAACGTCCACAAGCAGTCTTCTGCAGCCATCTTTCTTTTTTTTGTTTTTTTGTTTTTTTTTTGGTTTTCGAGACAGGGTTTCTCTGTATAGCCCTGGTTGTCCCGGAACTCACTCTATAGACCAGGCTGGCCTCTAACTCAGAAATCCACCTGCCTCTGCCTCCCGAGTGCTGGGGATTAAAGGCATGCACCACCACGCCTGGCTAGGTAGCCATCTTTCTAAAGCATTTTTTTTAATAATTTCTTTTTATTATTATTTATTTATTTATTTATTTATGTGTAATACTGCTTTATCTACATGCACACCTACATGTCTGAAGAGGGCCTCAGATCCCATTACAGATGGCCATGAGCCACCATGTGGTTGCTGGGAATTGAACTCACCACCTCTGGAAGAGCAGTCAGTGCTCTTAACTGCTGAGCCATCTCTCCAGTCCTGTTTTTTTGTGGGTTTTTTTGTTTGTTTGTTTATTTTGGTTTTTTTTTTTTTTTTTTTTTTTTGTTTTTTTTTTTTTTTATTTCTTAAGAGTTGAAGCCTTTGAACAGCATAAGATGGTGGAACAGTAGCATCCTCTCAGGAGACTGGCTGAGCCCTAGGGTTGAAGGGTGACATGCTACAACCTAGTGGCCCCCATTCAAGCCTTTCTGGTGCCTGCTGCGCCCTCCTGGTGCCAGGACAGGCTGGCTCTCTACCATTCCAACCCTCCTTTACCACATTGTACTGCCCTTAATTCCTTCTCAGATACTCTGCTTCTTTGCCACACACCACATGTTCCACCAGGTCCCATTTGACAGCTGGGGCCCATGGCACAACCCCACAGACACCCAGTATTCCTTTAATAGACTACGGTGTGTTCCTGCTAGACGACTCCAGTTTTTTCACGATCCTTTTCTCGGGGTTTCCCTTTCTGGGGCCTAGTGTATCATGCCAATGGCTTACACACTTGATGAAAGGACTCAAGGGCTGAGAACCTGGTCAATGGGGTCTTTATTTTGGAACATCAGTAAACAGCATGAATCAGTTGACATCAGTAAACAGTGAGAATCACTGAATGTGGTCTCCAGCCAGCATCAGGCCCACTAAGAATGTGCTCATTGATGCTAGCTAATGAAGAATGTGGCCTTTTTCCTTAACTTGAACACACTCTTAAACGCTGGTCTGAAAGAACAGTATACATTGGGGAGGCTGGATGAAAAAAATCTTTAATCTTCCTCTTGAAAGAGTCCATTGACATTGTTCTGTTTTCCTTCCTCTTCCTGTTTGTCTGCTCTCTGGAACCACTGGATCAGCATGGTGCACAATAAAATCTGTTCAAGGCTCAAAAAGAGGTGCCAGGATTGTTTCCACCAACATAGCTACTGTTAGCACCAGGACACTCCAAGGCCTGGCCCAACCATGTGACACTAGACCTGCGTTGCCAAGACAACGACCCTCAATCCCACAACTCACCTGGCTCAGTCCCCACCCTCATTGATGTGATGTCATTCTCCCTATAAATTAGGGGATCACCCCCTCCTCACTTTCTTCTCTCTTCACCCCTCCTAGCTCTTCTCTTCTTCTCTTCCCCCCTTCCCCCTCTCCTTCTCTTCTCTTTTTCTCCTCTTTCTCTCTCCTCTTCTCTGCTCTTCTACTCACTTCGCTGCCCCACCCCATCCCTGCTTAATAAACCTCTCTCACGTGGAATCACCTTGGCATGGTCTGCTGTTTGGTTTATCCGCCCAAAACATAAAATTGGTGCCGTGATTTGGACGAATAAACAAAAAACCAGCAGCCACCAGTGCCTGGTGTTGCCCAAGGGGCATCCAGGGGACACAGTGGCGGGTACCAAACACAACATCCACGGTAAGATTCCCACTTGTAGCCACTTGCCCGCGCATGCCAACCCTCTGCACAGCAGCTTGCAACTTTCCCTCTGAGCCAGAACTCTTGGCAACCCCACCTCCCCTGTGTTTAAGCCTTTGCCCCAAGCGGTTACAAACGACCAACCAGGAAGCTCACACAAAGGCCTAAGGGGGGAAGGGGGGAGGAGTGCAGCTGTCCACCATTTACACCATGTGACCACTGCTGTCCCGGGGCGCAGAAACTTTAAGCGAGCTGCACCATTACCACAGCGCCTTATAGGTCGGGCTTCCAAGTTCCCATCTTACCAGTTTGCGAAAACCTCTCACACAGACACCGGCATGCTATTGGCAGGGCCTGTCAGCGGGGCGGGGCCCCCAGTTCACGGAACAGAATTTGGCCAATTCTGCCTGAGAACTAAGGGACTACTGACTCAGCTGGCATAGAAGGGACACTGCCCATCTGCAGCTTTTTAGGAGGCTGCTCTTTCTGTACAGGCCCCCAGTAGGTAGGTTGAAATCCCTGGCCAGGATAGAGCACTTCCCACAGTAAGTCCCGGACTTACTGGGTAGCCACTAGAGGTCCTCTTGACGACCTGGACACTCTAGACTGGCTGACTTCCTTTTTGGTTTCTGAGTTGTTCTCTGGGACGCCGGTAAGAACACCAGGAACTTCCAGAGCATGGGCAACAACTTGTCCTCAAACATACCCCCAGATACACCTCTGGGATGTGTCCTAAAAAACCTTGAGTCTTTAAGGTTCATGCCTCCTTTGAAGGCATCAAAATTGATATTTCTTTATTCAGTTGGTTTTTTTTTAATGTTTCTTTTTTTTTTTTTTTAATTTATTTATTTATTATATGTAAGTTACTGTAGCTGTCTTCAGACACTCCAGAAGAGGGCACCAGATCTCATTATGGATGGTTGTGAGCCACCATGTGGTTGCTGGGATTTGAACTCAGGACCTTCGGAAGAGCAGTCGGGT
>NC_034591.1:18777713-18785310 GCF_900095145.1 Mus pahari
GCCCAAGCGCTCTCCCCTTCCAGATCATTTGCTTACCCCATTACTCTCTCATCTTCGCTCTCTCCTATGGAACTTTGCTGACCATCACCTACCTCGACCACACTCTGTTTCCTGCCCATTACCTGTTAATATTGGAGATCAAGTCCTTTTATCTCCCCCAGGTCATCAACCTTCACCTTTCTCTCCAAAGTGGCAGGGTCCTTTTAAGGTAATCCTTGTAACTCCTACAGCTGCTAAACTTGAGGGACTCTCATTGGGTCCACCTGTCTCACCTAAAACCCTTCATTCCCCCACCTAAAGATGATTCCTCTTCATACACATAACCCTAACAGGACCGTGCTCCGTTAAGCTCCGGAAGACATCGAGACCACCCATCTTGTCTCCCATCCTAGAAAATGAGGCTTCACTTCGACAGCCAAACCCAACCTCGCTGGATGAGACACAGGATTAGTTGTGGCTTTTTCATCTTTTCCCTGCTGTTCATTTCCATCAAGCGTAGTCCTTACATCTGAAGATTCGAAGTTCAAAAAAAACACCTGCTGACAACAAGCAGACTTTCCAAATAGGATCAGGAAACTGCTCCATAGCTGGGTGCCAGGAGCTGATCCAGATTGCCATTGTCCCTATGTCTGTTACTACATCTGCATATTATGACCTTTATACCTGCTTTCTCTTTGACCAGACAAAAGATTATTGCAGAAAATGGCCAGACGTGTATGGGGGCTGCCCATACTGGTCTTGTGAGATACACCTGCTAGGGACACAGATTAATCACTTCTATTGATTCCGCAAGATACTCCTCTACATTCAAGACCCATGGGATCCCAGGTGGGAAATAGGAGTTGCTGGTAAGCTTTACCAAAAAAACTCAGCCCAGCTCCCAGTAAGTACCATCCACATCCAGAGACAATATGTCTCAATCGCCCCTTGCCTTATTAATCTTGTCTCTACATTCCTTCAGCAACAAGTCTAACCAAGCTGTTATTCAGCTCCTGTTACAGGATTACCAGCCGCTGCCCACAAAAGAATCACTGTCCATTGGAGAACCTGATTCAGACGATTGCCATACAAACTCTGATGGTGAAGAACAGATATACCCTGAAAAGTGACGACGCCCCTAAACAGNAGGAAGTAGCTTAAGAGACACAACGCCCCTATTCCCTCTTCACCATTGGTTTCCCCTCTTTTTATCCCCTTCTTTTTATAATAACAAGAAGGGAGGAATGTTAGCACCAGGACACTCCAAGGCCTGGCCCAACCATGTGACACTAGACCTGCGTTGCCAGGACAATGACCCTCAATCCCACAACTCACCTGGTTCAGTCCCCACCCTCATTGATGTGATGTCATTCTCCCTATAAATTAGGGGATCACCCCCTCCTCACTTTCTTCTCCTCTCTTCACCCCTCCTAGCTCTTCTCTTCTTCTCTTCCCCCCTTCCCCCTCTTCTTCTCTTCTCTTTCTCCTCTTTCTCTCTCCTCTTCTCTGCTCTTCTACTCACTTCGCTGCCCCACCCCATCCCTTCGCTGCCCCACCCCATCACCTTGGCATGGTCTGCTGTTTGGTTTATCCGCCCAAAACATAAAAGCTACGAATAGCATAATTAGAGGTGAAAAGTCCTGGGAACCTGTAGCCGCCTGCAGCCACACAAACTGGGTTCCTGAGTGGGAGGCCAGAGCTGTAAANGAAGGAACGTCGAGAGAAGAAATGAGACCAAGACAAAGAGCTGATCAAGGCCCAGTGTTTACTAGCAATCTGTGCTTATAAAGGGGGAAAGCCCATCTCCCGCCAATCCACTCTTGATGCCTGTTGCCAGCCTGTTAGCAATGAGGCTGACAGTACTAGTTTGGCAGGAAGGAGTCGGTTGCCAGTTGCTGGCTGTCTCAGGAAGGCAGGTTCAGCGTCTCAGCAGGTAGCAGCATCTTGGAGAAGAGCAGCAGCAGGTGACAGGGCAGTAGAACCATCTAGGTCAGAAGACTCCATCCCAGGTGGTCTCATTCACAGTGGCAGCAAGGTCTGAACCAGCCTGCTCAAGGCTGGGGGAGGATACAATTCCTCCCTAAATATATAATAAAAATTAGCTGGACTGGGGCATAACATTTATTTATGTTCCTTGGTCCTGCCTGGGAATTATGGTGGCTGGTGGCCATGCCTGGCTTGGGACTAGGTTTTGTATGAACTATTCTTATCCTTCAAGGAAGTCTATGCAGCTTGCTTGTGTTTATTTTGCACAAACATGGCTCTGTGGTGTATTATTAATAAACCACGGCCTCTTGGCATATACCTCTGTCTTAGATCAACATAGTTCAGAAACCTTAGTTGACCATCATTGGCTAACTGGCCCTCATAGCACACCTTATTCCCAATCAGACCAAAGCCACAATATATACTCAATATGTTTCTTCATATAGATGAATTTCTGTCACCTGTGCTTGCTGGAGGCGAGCCTGCAAGCTTGCTGAAGACAGACTGTAGGGTGGTGACTGACCTGCTTGAAATACAAAGCAAGATTTGAAAAGCAACAGGATAAAGGCTTCTATGGGGAAGTCCAGGTACTCTGCAAATTAGCAACATTCAAGCTCAAACTCTGGCCTCCAGATGTGAGGGAGTTGGCTTTGAGAATCAACAGAAAGGCTGTTTCTCATGTAAATAGGCTAAGCTCCAAGTTAACTCGGCTAGCTAATAAAGATTTTTAGCTATCATCGTAATGGGGATCTCTAATATTGGAATTATTACTAGACCAGTCCATGATTTAGAATAACTGGTCATTTTAAAGGAAAGAGAAGAGTCATTATAATTCCTCTTTTTGACTAATTATTGTAAGTTTCCACAGTCCCCAATGTTCTCTGTCCCATAAGGTTAAAAAGCTTGAAGCAAGGCAACTTAGTTTGTCTAATCTGGGGCACAGGCAAGCAAAGGTGGGTCAAGAACATATACCCAATACAGCTTTCTTGTCACCATTGTCAGGGCACTCAGCAAGCTCACACGTCAGCCTGTCACATGAATCATTTTGGCAGCTGTCATGCTCCTGCAGCATTCTGTGGAGAAAACACAAGCATGTCCTCTTTCCCATATTAAGTACCTGTTGAGGATCCTGCCACATGCCAATAAGTAGATTCTTTTCATCTCACCTAGACATGAGTGTGCCTAGTTTTAAGACACTATAAGGCACTCAGCAAGTTCTTTGACATCGAAATTTTAAAATTATAAAAATAAAAATGTGACTTAAATAATGTGCATGGGAATATAATTCCTCCCCTTCTTTGTTTTTTTAAGAAGATATAGTTTATAAAGTTTCACCATACCTTGTCTTTGAGAATTATAAAAAGTCTCAGTAACATGGGTAACATTAAATTCTTCACAAGACATCTCAAATACTTGACTGTAATAGCCAGTTCCAATATCTGTTTTAATCTGATTTGGAACACCAAGTATAAAAAATTTTTTAGCATAGGCAATGACTAATTATACTTTTAGTTGTTTCTCTTGTAGAGCAGTTGTAACTAGAAAGCCTGAAAAGGTATCAATAGTCATATGTGCATATTTATTTATTTATTTATCTATTTTAATCAGAAATAAGAGTATTCATTTGCAATAATTGATTAAGTATAAGTCCTCAAGAATTAACACCATTATGTGGAAACAGGTAGAAACTGAGGACACTGAGAACAAGTCTTTACAATTTGACATGCACATTCTCTAAAAATACCAAAATATTATCTTAAGCCATTACTATTTTGATGATGTAAAGAATGAGATTATTCGGCCAATTATTCCTGTGTAAGGTCTATAATCTGCCTGGGATATAAATCTAGCATGGCACTGCCTTAAGAGGTCTTGTCTAGGCAATCTAGGACAAATTCTTACATGTCCAAAGACAGTCTTCTTAAAAGAACAGCATTTTTTTTTCTTATGAATTGTATATGCATAAACAATTGAAAATTAGAGAATTCATAGTATCTGAGGGACAATTTTAAGCAATTGTAAGCTCTAATATATATATATATATATATATATATATATATATATATATATATAGAGAGAGAGAGAGAGAGAGAGAGAGAGAGAGAGAGAGAGAGAGACAGAGAGAGAGAGACAGAGACAGACAGAGAGAGAGAGACAGACAGAGAAAGAGAGAGAGACTATTAATATACAAATTAAAACTTAATTATTCAACATTTTAAAACACCGTCTATAGCACACAATTTAATTATCTGTGTTGAAGCAGGAGGAAACTCAAAAGAATAAACATGTGATCCAAGTCACATATACTTTTTCCCATAGAAGGGCTATTTTTAAATACAGTAAATGGGATACATGCATGCATGAATTTATAGAAGATACAAAAGCATGCATAAAAGCAATTTTTAACAACTTATCTTTAGAATAATGATTACCAGTTTTATTTAAAATGATGGTATGCAATAGGACAAATATCAATATTCTGAAATAACCAATTTGATTGCTGTTTGGATCAAGGAACAGGCACTTCGTCGGGTTTTTAAGACACATTTTTTTGTTATAGTTTTTCTAAAATACATGAATTTATCTTACAATTCTTTATTAGCACCACAGCAGCCTCTAACAGGATGTTAAAACTTTCCTTGGAGATGAAGAAAGATGATTTTACATTAACGTTTTCTTTTGCCAAAGAATTGCTGTGGGCACATTTAATAACCATAAATAAAATAAGCAGCTAATATTTAATTACCATTGATTATAATTGATAACAATTATAAAAGCTTCCTTTATTTTCTGCAAAGCCTTTTGTTCTTTACCAGTTAATTTGTATCTCTCTTGATAACATCCAACAAAGGTTTAAGTCACCTTAGGACCTTAAGTTGAGGTCTTAGCCAATTAATATCTCCTGGAAGCTTTTGAAAAAAAAAAAATTGAAGCAAATCAATTTTTCTTTCTTAACTTTTCTGTACCACAATTTTCTAGTATAACTAAAACCCTAAATATTAAAAAGATATTGCCTCTGGATCTTTCCTGGAGCAACAGCTACTCCCCAGAATTTTAAAGCTCATTGTGTGAGAACAAAGATTTGAAGTAAACTTCCCTTTAGAGGCATTAGCTAATAAAATACTTTCCACACTGAAAGATTCAAACTCTTAGCTTCTTGCAAGCAGAGACAATAAAAATTTTTCTTACATAATGTAAGACTATTAGCCATACCTAAAGGAAAACCTTTTAATGGTCACAAACCCACTAGAAGTGAATCCATTACGATTATCAGGATGCAAAGGAAAAAACAAACTTCCAAATCTATAATAATTTTATATGGAGTAATCAGGCCAGATTGTAATGCCTCTGTAAGTCTTACATTCTCATTGATTTTTCATTAATCTTAAATTTAAACTTTATTTAGAACAACATCTGGGTAGATTTGCAACAATGTTCTTTTAACTAGAAAGAAATTACCCTGAAGGCAGGCAAGAACTTCCCTAGGCATGGTTTGCAAAACAAAAGAAAGCCACACAAGCCCCACTGAGGCTGCTCTGAGCTTTGTATTAACTCAAATGTAATTTTTTTTTTTTTTTTTTTTTTTTTTTAATCTGAGGGTACTGCCTGAATCTTGGCCCTGTAGTGAGGAACAATTTGACTGTCAGTCTATTTCTCCAATTTTGGACAGTCTTTCTTAAGATGATTATACTTAAAACATTCCTTATAACTTTAGTATTGTGAAAAAGTTGCTTGTACGGTAATCCCCTGCAAGGCACAACCATAGCCTAACTGTATGAGAGTCCAATTTTTGCACAAAGATGAATATATCTAGATATGTCTGTCTTTGCTTTGTATGGCCAGATGGCCGCAGAGAGCTACATTAGCGCTCTCATAAGATGATTACTCTTGTAATCATCCTAATTACAATATATATGTGAGTTAAAGAGCTTAAATTTGCAATCAAACTGCAAACTGCAGTCAATGGAACATTGGCAATTTTAACCATAATTTTTAAGTTTTTTATACAATCTTAGAAAAAAAATATATATCTTTTGGTGAGCATATATATATCTTTTGGTGAGCAAAACTCAATTTTAAACAATTTATTATCTTAAAAATCAATACCAGAAACATCACTTTAATGTTACAAAGTTTGCCTGACAATTTATTCATATGAATGCATGACAGTGCAAATTTAATGCTTCATTAAAGAGACATTGTTTTAAATCTTATCTCTTATAAGTCTACTCTCTAGGATAAGAATTACATAAAATAGGCCGCCGAGCCAGCGATGCCTGAGCTAATCGAGCCGCTGTCGCTGTGCCCCCACGGCGGCCGCCAAGGACTGTCACGGGGACCATGATACTTCCACAGAGAATGCAGATGAGTTCAACCATGACCCCCGGTTCGAGCCAATAGTGTCTCTCCCTGAGCAAGAAATTAAAACGCTGGAGGGAGATGAAGAGGAACTTTGTAAGATGCGTGCAAAGCTGTTCCGGTTTGCTTCAGAGAATGACCTCCCAGAATGGAAGGAGCAAGGCACTGGAGACATCAGGCTTGTGAAGCACAAGGAGAAAGGGACCATCCGCCTTCTCATGAGGAGGGACAAGACCTTGAAGAGATGCGCCAACCACCATATCACACCATTGATGCAGCTGAAGCCGAATGCGGGCAGTGACCGAGCCTGGGTCTGGAATACCCACGCCGACTTTGCTGACCAGTGCCCCAAGCCTGAGCTGCTCGCCATCTGCTTCCTAAATGCTGAGAATGCACAAAAGTTCAATACAAAGTTTGAAGAATGCAGGAAAGAAATTGAAGAGAGAGAAAAGAAAGGACCAGGCAAAAATGATAATGCTGAAAAGGTGGCGGAGAAGCTGGAAGCCCTTTCAGTGAGGGAGGCCAGAGATGAGGAGAAGCAATGAGTCATTCTGTCTTTTTCCTTTCCTTTCCTTTTTAAAAATTTGCCCTACCCTTTAAGGTTTGTTTTTATTCTGTTTTGTTTTTACAAGGGACTTTATAAAGAACTGAATTCCAATCTTCAGGTTGTTTTTTTATTTTGTTTTTTTTTTTTACACTTTTTTTTTCTCCAAGTTTTGACACCATTGAACACGACTTCAGAAATCCATCCCCAGTCATGAAAATGTACTGTGCTTACTTTCTTTTCCATAGTGGAAACACTTATTTATAGTCATCAAAAATAGTGAATAAAAAATGCCTTTGAAAACCTGAAAAAAAAGTACATAAAATATTATCTCAATTTAGAAGTATCCTAGAGGCCTAGTTTTCTGGGCTGGTTTATGCCACATGTTGTTGTTTAAAACAACTCCAACCCTGAGTTACCAATTTAAATCTAACCTTCTTGTTACCAATGTTACACCTTTTTAATCATACCCAATAACTTATAAACCAATACTCTATGACCAAGACATGCAGAGCATATTTATGCCTTAAAGACCAGTCCAAAAACAAATGAAGTGGCTACACAAATCTTATAAATTTAGACCAATCAAAGAATTTTAATTTTTTAGCTATAATTTTAAGATAAAAAGCACTTTGTCATTTGCTGAACCCAATAATCACAATTGCAGAGAATTTTCTAGGAAAAAACAACCGTCAGCTTTTTGCCTTAGAACTAAGAAATTGCAGACTC
>NC_034591.1:18786650-18798503 GCF_900095145.1 Mus pahari
AGCAATGAGGCTGACAGCACTAGTTTGGCAGGAAGGAGTCAGTTGCCAGTTGCTGACTGTCTCAGGAAGGCAGGTTCAGCCTCTCAGTGGGTAGCAGCATCTTGGAGAAGAGCAGCAGCAGGTGACAGGGCAGTAGAACCATCTAGGTCAGAAGACTCCATCCCAGGTGGTCTCATTCACAGTGGCAGCAAGGTCTGAACCAGCTCAAGGCTGGGGGAGGATACAGGAACCTTTAACTTGTGCCTGTGCCTTTGTCAAAATGAACCCCAGTCATTATGTTTTGGGGGTTCTTGTTATTTTTGCTGGTTGTCTGTGAAATCACTCACAGCCTGCCAGGATGACGTGTCCCACACTGCTCCAGTCTCTCCTCACTCCCCACACTGCTCTAACTCCTTCCATCCCACGCACTACTCTAGTCCCTCCCCATGCTCTTGTCCACTGCTGCAGCATCTGAAGACACTCTAGCTTGATCAAGGGGTCAAGGAGTCTGCTACTCCACAAATCAAGCTGCTACTCCCTTGATGTGACATTTGAAGCCACCAGGAAGGCAGCGAGGGCAAAGAAGCCAGACCACCATGAGAGCAGGGCTGGCTTCAGAGCTGTTCTCGGCTCATCAGATTCCTCGATGTCTGGTTCATGTTTCCCTCAGCCACCCCTCCATCAGTCCTCTTCCTTGCACCATATGTTCCTTGTTCCTTTATTCTCTTGCCTGCCTTGCACACCCAGACACCCACCATTCTGGTTCTGAGTGTTTGTGTAAGAGCTATGTTGAGTGCAGAATCTGTACATAAGGGAACATAGAGGAACAGTCCCCACAGTCCTGAGTTCCATGCAAGGTGCTTCAGGGGCATCTCTCTTCCTGATTACTTATTTCTAATAATTCAGTATGTGTGTAGACTGTGCTGTGATCACATTCACCATGCCCCCCTCTTCATCCTCTCCCACTCTTTGGTTCCTTTCTTCCCATCTGTCTTAGTTTGGGTTTTACTGCTGTGCACAGACACCATTACCAAGGCAAGTCTTATAAAAACAACATTTAATTGGGGCTGGCTTGCAGGTTCAGAGGTTCAGTCCATTATCATCAAGGTGGGAGCATGGCAGTATCCAGGCAGGCATGGTGCAGGAGGAGCTGAGAGTTCTACATCTTCATCCAAAGGCTGCTAGTGGACGTCTGACTTCCAGGCAACTAAGGTTAGGGTCTTAAGCCCATACTCACAGTGACACACTTTTCCCAATCAGGTCACACCTATTCCAACAAGGCCACACCTCCAAATGGTGCCACTCCCTGGTCCAAGAATATACAAATCATGACACCATCTATCCGTGCTCTGAGCCCAGTGATTTTGGATGTTGCTCAGGCAGCCACAGCTGCCATGAGTCTGCTTTTGTGGTGGCCAATCCAGGGTTTCACAGCACCCCTCTCCACGCTCTGGCTCTTACAGTCTTCCCACCCCCTTTTCTGTAATGTTCCCTACGCCTTGGAGGGGACAGCACAGATGTCCTGCTGAGGGCTTAGGACTGAACAGTCACTTATTCCCAGCACTTTGACAGTTGTGACACTCCACATTAACCGTTCTCTTCTGCAAGAAGCTCCTGTGAGCCATGCTGAGAACAGCACAAGTGATGGAAACACAAGTGTTTAGAAAGTGGTTTGGCTACATGTTCATTTAGCAAAATATCAATAGTACCTTCTCCCTAGGTCCTGTGACCTCCCCAGTCATAGGTGCTTTGGCCAGATTTACAGCATCAAGATACATTCCCTCCTGGGGGAAGTGTAAGTACAAATTTAAAAGTGGCAATTTTTTCTCTAATCTGGCTAACTCCCAAATAATTGAGACAGAGACTATTAGATTTATTTAACAAGCTTTCAGGCACAATAACTGAGCAGATATTAACCTATTCTAATCCTCTAATCGGGCTACCTCCCAGCCAAAATCCCCAAGATCCTTGCATGTTAGTATTGACCTGGCTCACTTTGCTCCGTGTGTGTCCTCGTAGAGGATCCTGGTCCTTCCTCTTGTGGAAAATCGTCTTTTCCTCTCTCGATTTCTCCTCCTGGATGGAATTGGAAGACCAGCCTTATTCTCTCCTCTACCCAGGCATTGGCTGATCAGCTTTTTATTGACCAATCAGAGGTATTTTACACAACATTGAGACAGGAGAGTCTTAGAGTAAGCACTACAATGCCATATCTGGATTGCAACCAGATATGGGGCAGCATGAGAAATCAGCATTGGAATAATACAAAGATAATCTTTACACCATGTACAATAATGTTATGCCAACGGGGGTGGACCTCAAATTCATTTGGGATGTAATTGTTAAACTCACTACCACCTGAAGGTCAGAAGCTTGGGCCATTGCCTACGAGACTTCTAGCCATGCTTCTCTTGTGGGGGCTGTGGGGGACAGTAACTTAGGCAGGAGCCAGAGTTCCAGGAGCATGAGGGAACGCCTACTGTGTCATGTAGGTGAATTATCAGCATTTCGGGGTTCAGACCTCAGCTCAACTAGAGACCAGCCTGTCTGTGCATAGCCCAATTCCCCACAAAAGGGCAAGCCTTGAGCCCTGCTAATACTGCCTTCCTGTCGTCTCAGCACTTTCAAAGTAGAAGCAGGAGGTCAAGGGTTCAAGGTCAGCCTCAGCTACTAAGTGACCTGGGAAAGTTCCTAAGTGGAACTTGAAAGCATAAATTTCTACCACTCCCCTTTTCTCTCAGGCCTCTCTCCTCCCTTGCTCGGCCATTTTCAGTGGCCACAGCTTCTCTTTCACACGGACATAAGTGAAAGAAAAACTTTACAATCTCTCTTTTCTCTATTTCATTTCCCCTTCCTACACGCACAAGAGGGAGTTTAGTTTGTTTTATTTCTCCTTCGCCCAGGAGACATCAGTAGCCGTAAGCCACATCCAGCCAGCTGCACATTATAACACAGCCTGCAAAGAAAGACTTTCGCTTAATTGAGAAACACCCAAACAATTCAAACTCCTGTGTGACACAAGAGACAGTGTATAAAGTACAACTTCAGTGTCTACACATATCAGTATCCAGTCTACTTCCATGTTAATATCTGTGTGGCATGGCTGCCTGTCTTGCATTGGTCGGGCCTGTTTGTGAATTCATGCCGCTCATGTGGACTTTGGGTCTCAAGTAGATAAGCTATGCAGAGGACTGTGACTTCCCACAGGAAAGGCTGGGCTGATCTTAGCTCCGTGATGTCAGACAAAGTCCTGCTTAGTCATCACCTTCTTCTTTTCTTTTCCTCTTTTCTTTTCCTCTTTTTTCAGTGCAGAGGATTAAACCCAGGGCCTCATGCATTCTAGGCAAGTGTTCTACCGCTGACCACAAACGCCCGCCCTGCACGTGCCCTCCTGGCTTCAGGATGGCTGCTTTAGTTCCTTCCATCCTTTCATCTTGTGAGTGTCTGGGAAGAACGTGACATAGTTTGCGGTCATGCTTCCTGATCTACTGATGCTTGCTGAGCTAGGACATTTGGGCCAATGACAGACTACACATATAAGGTTTTATGGTGGAGCTGGGCTGAGGATGTAACTGACTGATAAAGTCAGCATGCGCAAGGCCCTCACTCAGCATAATAACAAAAGAATCATAATTGCACTGGAGAGATGGTTGCTCTTCCAGAGGTCCTGAGTTCAATTCCCAGTACCCACATGATGACTCACAGCCATCTGTAAAGGATCCGATGCCTGCCCTCCTCTGGTGTGTCTGAAGACAGCTACAGTGTACTCATATGTATAACATAAACAGATATATCTTAAAAAAGGAAAAAAACATCAGTAGCTGCCATGACATCCTAGCTAGTTGCTTCCACGGTTGTTACCATTCACAAAGGTTTCTCTTCAAACAAATAAAACCGCATAGTGAAGACATGCCTGCTAGCCATGTGCTAAATCTCCTGTTTGATAAATTATAAGGGAGGGGAATATCCCCAATGATTCTACAACTACACCGTTCACCTGTACTGAGCAGCTTACATTTCATCAAGAGCCAGCTTCTAAAATCCACTGCATAAAACCTTAGCGCCCGTAGGAATAGCTTTCAAAATTCTTACAGCAGCTGCTTTGAGAATATGCTCTGGCTGAGTAAAGACTGGCTGGATTGTTTTTTCTTTACAAATGAACTCATGTAGTTACCAAGATAAAGCTGGAACATACTGTATACATGGATACCTGTGCAGCCCATCTCACAGGTGAGAAGAATGAGGCACAGAAGTTTCTCCCTTACCCAAGATCATAGTGTCCGTGAGGGACAGAAGCAGGATGCAGGCCAAAGCTGTCCTCTCACAGAGTGTGTACTCTGTCCCTCAGGCCCCCAGGAAGCATGGGGGCGTCTGTGCTGTCTGGAAATCAGCAGTTCAGGTCGCACAGGTCAGCAGCAGCAGCTCAGTCCACTCACAAGCACTTCACAGGTACACCAGCTGTCCGGCTCGGTGGAGTCCGGATAGCAAACAGGAGTCAGCACAGGTGGTACCGTCCAGCAGGGACAGCCGGGCGTCAGCAGGAGGCACCAGCGCCAACAGGAGTGCCAGGAGAAGTTCTCCACTGTGCCTCTCAGGAGGGCAGAGACCAGGCATTGCACGGCTAGCTCTCTCAGCAAGCTAGCTCAGCCTCCATCACTGTCCATCGGGCTCTATTCATACCCTCCAAACATCACGTGTCCTCCACGGGTCTTGCCTCAGCACGTGTGTCTGTCTCAGCTGACATCACTCTGCCAATCAGCCTGAGTCTGCAGAAGCTGCAAAAAACTGCAGCACACCACCAGAAGTTTTTGGTACGTTTGTCTCTATGGAGTCCTGACAAATGGAGCTCAACTATACAATGTAAGGCAGACCAGTGCACACATGTTGTTAGCAAAGTATCTTTCATCACGTGTCCTTTCAGGTGCTTGCTTTAGCAGAACATCCTCTCTCCTGTGTCGGCTCCAGTGAAATGTTCCTTCACCTGTTCACCCCAGTGAAACACCATCCAATCAACTCTCCAAAGAACACTTAAGTTTCCACTTCAGACTTGCACAAGTGTCTGAGGTGCAGACATTAGATATGGTCTGACTATAAGGATAAAAACAGACTTGAAAACACCATAGCATCTTAGGAAGGAATTCCAAGGGTTTAAAACCAAGGGTTGGTAACCAAGCAGGCAAGCATGTCTGCTAGCTTTCCAGTGCTGGCCATGGTCCACCACTCTATCAACCGGCTAAGCATAGTGTCTTTTCCTAAGAGTCTTAGTCTAAACGTTAAGTGAACTGAGCCAACACTGCACTTACTGCACAAGCCTGTGCTACTTCCGGCCTCAGTGCAACCTAAAGGCCCTTTTCTGTGACTTTCAAAGTCTTTCTTTTTACTCTTGAATAATTTAGTTTTGAATTTATAAGTCCATCACTTTTGTTATAAACCGTATTGTCATGATATTAGACACTGATCGATTCTTAAACAGTTTTTTAAAAATGCATTACTGCTTTAAAGGGTTTGCCAAACGTTAAGTATAAGTGTTGCTACCAAAAGCCCTTCTAAAGCCGTGGGATGCTGAAAAGCTTCCTGCTTGTTTCTTTGGGGTTTTTTGTTTGTTTGTTTGTTTGTTTTCTCCATGAATCAGTGGGTCCATCTTTGAGAACTAGCCAGGAGTGCGTTGTGATCACTATCCGTTAAGAGCTCTCAAAGTGAGCTAACAGCCTGAGAGAACGGCCAAAAGCCCTATGGAGGCCAGAGATACTGCAACAACCAACCATCTCTCCTCAGTCAAGAAGTCGTGGTTGTTCTCAGAATTCACTCCGAAAGACCAAATTGTGAAGTGAAGGCAAACCTGTCAGGGGAAAAGATGCTATAAACACACACACACACACACACACACACACACACACACACACACACACACACGGATCTGACTAGACTTTTCATCTGTAGAGAAGGGATGGAAAAGAAAAGAAATGAAGTAGCATGGATGGGTTCCAGGGCAAATCTGGCGGGATCCGAGGTGGGCAGGCAGGCGATGCTAGGTCACATTTCCCACTTTGCTCAAAAGTCTTTGCTTTGCAGCACACCTGGAATCAGTCCACACTCCAGTCAAATGGACTTCTTTGCCCTCCATGCCCATATTTAGCCAAAACCTAAAAGCCTTGAGAAAGCTCTCATCCTATCTCCACCCTGTAAAGAAGCACTGGAAATATACCAGTTAGCTCTAAAGATCTGTCAGATTTATGTGCAAAAGATAATTAAAAAGAAGGTAAATATATATACAAGGCAATTATGCCAACCCAGAGAACTAAAGGTATGGAAAGTAGCGCTTCCTCGTGTGCCCTTCTATAGGAACTGACCTGCTATTACAGAAAGGGTGTGCTGGTGTTCTGGGGTATGTGAGACAATTGATCGATGAAAGAGAGATGCTGCAGGATGAGTTTAGGCTTCTCAGCAGCAGTGGGATAGATCTCTCAGGGACTGAAGGCTGGCAGCTTCACAGACCACTCTTTATTGATTGTTACACAAAAGGCCGTTTAGCAAGCCAATTCCCAAGTACCAAAGTCTCTTATCAGATCTAGATGTTTTAGGGAGCATTACCTAAGCAAACACAGTCATTATGAGAGTTCCAGGTTTGCCAGGAATATCTTACAATGGGGGTTGCTAAGGCTCTAAAATTCCGAAAGAAAGAAAAGCAACCCCATAAATTTCAAGGCTAAGTGGCCATCACCCCAAAGAAATTAAGTGCAGTGCCTGTTCTAAAACTCTGCTAACAAAGGTGTGTTATTCTGTATGTGAACTAAAGTATATTTCATTACATTTTGTAAGCATCTCCCCATGAAATTGCACTTTAAACAGTTTTCAGAAACCCCATATATACTGAAACCAGAACAAACTTACTGATTTTTATGATCACAAAAAGTAAATATATTGTAAAAAGATTTTGAGTGGCCATCCTTAGTGACACAGTCTCCCAGATGTAGTCAGACAACAATGATGTCCCAGGTTCTGTGCCCTGTACCACATAGAGTTTTTCAGTTTGCAGAATGTGTGCCTAGCTTACAGAAAGCCCTGGGTGTGGTTTTCAGCACCGAATAAAACCCAGCAAAGGTAGCAAACACTTCACTTCTACCTACAGAATGAGTTGAGTTCAAGACCAGCCTAGGATACGTGAGACCCTGTGTTAAATAAATAAATTCTGTCATCTTTAATTTATTGAACAAAATACAAAGGCTATTGAGCTATGCAAGGTGCTACAAAGGAGGTAAAACTCATGTGTGTGGTCTTCCTGACCCAAGTGTACCTAAATATTAGCATTAGACCACTCCAAAGGGAGAAGCCTTCTACAAAATCTTGTCTTCACCGATGGTATGTCAAGAAACACAATGCTCTATAGTAATAATGTTACAGATTAAGGCATAAACATGACATAACCAAATATGATCCATGACCCTGGATAGGATCCTGACTGGGATAGGGGTGGGGTGAAACTGCTCAATATGTTATTGAAATGGGTGACCATATCAGATCACTGTGCTGATCATTGTATTGGTGTTCCATTCCCTCATTCTGCTAAGATGAAGACCATCCTCCATCTCAGGAGCAGCAGCTAAAGATGAGGAAAGGAGTGTGCTGTCTGCAACTTAGTTTGTTTAAAAATTGTATGAGTGCATGTACATGAGGTGTGCAAATACAGTGAAATCGGTAAGTCTGAGTAAAGGGCACACGGGTTCTTGTTCTAGCTTTGTAACTCTCCCATGCCTTTGAAGTTATTTCAGAATGGAGTCTTTAAAGTGTTGAAGTTGTAGGCAAGGCTCTGCGCCTCCAAAGCTCCTTGCCAGAGAGGTGGTCACTTCCCAGTTAACACTGGGACACTATCTAGAGCAAGACACTGACGACTAGTTCAGAGCAAAAGCTTTAAGATCTGCAGATTCATTCTGCTGGAGATGGGCAGCCAAGGATGAGAGAGGCCGGGAAACCAATAATTAGTGACAGGAACTTGGCCCTAGCTATCTCTTATTAAATATCTACTTCTGAGAGGTCAGAGGGAAAGGCACCAGATGTGCATGAGAACATCTGTCTCGGGGTTTCTATTGCTGTAAATAGTCACCATGACCAAGGCAACACTTATAAAAGCAAATGTAGGGGAGGGGCTAACATTAAAATCTGGTTCCCTAATTGGTTCTTGATTTGGTTAATATGAAGGCAAGATCCAATTGCTGGACAAAGGGTAAAGGTGGAACTTCCGAGTCCCAGGAGGAAAAAAGAATGCAAGGAAAGAGAAGGGCCTTTTAAGCCAGGCTTTGGAATGAGAAGCAGGCATCAACCATGTAAGATCGTAGGGTAGCTAGAACCAGCAGCCTCCACCACTGTTGGATGGCTGATAGCTGATACAGGTTAGCTGATAAGTTTAAGGCAGGAGATTCTGTGCCCAGCAGTTGTGCTCTCTGGCAAGTTCAAGTTCTAAGATAACAAAGCTGTCTGAATGTTTTTCATTCCTTGGAGCAAAGGTGGTTAGAGATAGCTGGGTCATCGATGGCAGCTTGGCAAAGCCAAACTGGGAGTGGGACTGGCAGCATCCATTGTCAAAGCTAGCTGAGAGGAACAAAAGAGAAACCAGGAGGAGCTGGGAACTCGATCCCAGCTCCCAGGAAAGGTGGTAGCTGGCCATTGGCAGAGCTAAGCCAGGAGGAACAGACAAGATAGGAGTGGGACCTGCAGCAGCCAATCTAGGAGCTAAACCTGGAGCCAGTGCTGTGGTACAGGCAAAGGCAGAAAGAAGCATGTTTATAAAGTTACATGCAACAGGCAGACATTTAATTGTGGCTGGCTTACAGTGTCAAAGATTCAGTCCGTTATCATCATGTTGGGAAACATGGCAGAGTGCAGGCAGACATGGAATTGGAAAAGAAGCTGAGAGTTCTACATCTTGATCAGCAGGCAGTAGGAGACTGTGTGCCATGTGATTCTCTGATCAATTATAGGGGCAAGGCAAGGCCAACAGAGGAGCAAGACAAGGGGAGAGAGATGTTTCCAGAGCACATGATGTCCACTGAGCCAAACAGCCATGATGACTCCCAGGAAGGAGGCTTGGAGAGGGAAAAGGGACTCTCAGACCAGCCTTGCCAGCGATCACCAGGGCCAGCAGGCACAGGGCAGCTCAGAGGTTCACAGCAGCTCGGCAGCTCACAGGCCATGGGGCAGTGCATGGGACACAGAAAGAGGCATGTCTAGGACCAAGACAGGAAGTCCATTGGCGGGGTGGGATTTTAACTAACTTGGAATAGGGGCAGGGTTTAAACTTGGCATAGAGTTAAGTGAGAAAGCATCTCTGGAAGAAAGAATCTTCCAGAAAATCTGGGCTTCTCGTGTACACACAGCATGTGTTTCCAACTCTTGGGAAAGGCATATGTCCAACAAGAAAACACGTTTCAAATTGAAAACATGAAGTATCAGGTTCTGGGGCTCAGTTCTTCCCTGGCATGCCCAATTAGTACACACCAGTGCCTATATATTACCCTGCAGCTCATGTGTAATTCACCAGATCCTCATCCCTACCCTCTGGCAGTGGAGGATGCCCAGCAGTGTAGACACCTGGGCCCTTCTCTGTGCCTTTACCTCAACAGGAGAAAGATTCTTCTCTGCATTTCTCTCAATGTGTTCTGATCAGAAAAAAACAAAAATAGAAACAAAAAAACAAAACAAAAAATCAAAGGGAATTCACTACCTGTAATAGCAAGGTCCACTTAGAGTCCTTTCCCCGACTCACAGGCCCAAGGCATAAGCCAGGACTCTGAATCTCACCCCTGCGGGAATGAGGAGGGGAGCTAGTGACACAGAGAGAGAGCCTTGAAAAAAACACACTGTCACAAACAGGCTCCCGGGTTGAGAGACAGTCACATGGCAGCTTCTGTGTAGAGAAATGCCACCATCTATGGAAGAGCCAAGCTCTCCTATGGAACTCTGGACACCACAGGGCTTGGTGGGCAGTCATGGGCAGCTGTCTCTGCTACTTTGTGGGGTCTCCTTTCTTCCACCCTTTCAACCTCCTAACACTAGATATGAGAAAAGGGGGGTGGAAAGGAGGCGATGTTACTGTTAGATTACTTTCTGCTGATTAGGGTCATAGAGTTCTTTGGGGGCAGATTTGCTCTTTTTAGTCAGCATATCTAATTTCTTTTTGTTGTTGTTTCTTTGCACGTGACTACTCAACAAACTGTAACCAACAAGCAAACAACAACCCCGCCATCCCTCTCAGGTCCCTAGCATTTATAGACCCTGTGAAAAGTCCCCAGAATCCCAAATGTCACACAATTGCAGAAACTCTCTGCAGCTGGCAAAATCACACCCCTGCCAGAGCACGAGGCAAATCGTAGTCAGCTGACTACAGTTTGAAGCAGCCCCATATCCCACACTCGGGATTCAAATGAAAACATATTCTTTTAATATTTCTGTGTTTTTTTTTTAAAGAAGCCCAAATTCTAAAATCATTACTTCAGTCCCACACCAGGCCCAGGGGAGGACAGAGTGGCCACACTCTGACTGGCAACCCTTCCTGGGTAGATGCCTCATATTTTATATCTTGGGGATAGAGATAGATGGTGAAATCCCTGATCATGTCTTCCTTAAAAAAAAAATAATTCTGACTCATAACCTAATAAAAATTACAGAGGTGCTCCTATAGTCTTGGTGATCAAGTGACCCCATCTTGAGTTCCCATTGGGAAGGCAGAAAAGGCCGGGCAAGACAGGATTTTACCCATCCTTATCTCACAGACAAGACTCTGTTCAGCCAGTCTACTGTGTGCTTAGAACCTCCAATGTGCTGGAACCCAAACGATATTATCAGGGTTCACCTTAAAGAGAAGCACAGCTAACATGCCACATGTCCCACAAGGCCAACATTCCACACGATTGCATTCACCTCACAGTCCGTTTCTTTTTCTCTGAAGTCTTAGGGCCATGCATGCTGCTGCTGTATTCATTCCACAGGTGAAGGCCAAAGTCACACAGGTTGTCCTCTGTGATTCCCCAGGATTTGATCGCAGGCAACGTGAGCCCAGAGAGTACATTGAACACCCACACTGAATTCCAAAATGCATGCCCCTGAAAGGTAATTTGTAGCATCAAAAATGTAGTTTTCTGTCACCACCGCCCTCGACTCCACCAGAACCAGAGAATTTTAAAGCCCTTCGGGACCAAGCTGTGGGCTGTTGCCACTTACGGTGCTTCTGGCTGAGGAGCGTTCCCCACCGAGATAACACTGAAGGAAAGGGACATGGGAGATGTGAACATATAAACACTGTGAGATTGTACATATAAACACAGATGAGGCAGGAAGAGTGAAGGCACACGCAGAGGCCTGGGCAGTGCTAGAATCTTCCAGTGGAAACCCAGAGACTCTGTCTGGCTTCATCGAGGCGGAAGAGAAGCTTGGTTGGTAAGATGGTAAAGAGGCCTGGCTGGGTCGTGGCACTCTGAGGTGGTAGCTACGAGGAAGAAATACCCAAGTGTCCTCTCCCCCTCTGCTGTGTTCCAGAGTCAGGAGCTTGGCACTGGGTTGGGTGTCTGCCACCTGGTACTACAGATGGCCGTGGCAGAGTGCCCAGATATACCCTACAGGTCAAGACCTGTGTGTTCTGGAACCTGGAAGGTCATGAGCTGAAATGTGTGTACTATGCCCTGAGGAGCGAGAAAGAGCTGCAGCTGAAGCCATCCAAGCCCCCGGCTTTGGCTACGAGCTCTGTATTGCCGGGCGTGGTGGCGCACGCCTTTAATCCCAGCACTCGGGAGGCAGAGGCAGGCGGATTCCTGAGTTCGAGACCAGCCTGGTCTACAAAGTGAGTTCCAGGACAGCCAGGGCTATACAGAGAAACCCTGTCTC
>NC_034591.1:18798563-18824307 GCF_900095145.1 Mus pahari
AAAAAAAAAAAAAAAAAAAAAAGAGCTCTGTATTTCCCAGCAAGATGCTGCGTAAGAGGAAGAATGCACTCGGTTTTCTGGATAAAGGAACGAGATGGTCTTTGTGGGAAGCCCTTGTTGTCATCTTCTCTGGTGACCAGGAGCATGCCAATGTTATCATGTTTGCTGAGGCCCATGCCACAGCCCACTTGAGAGCTGACTGCCAGGCTGGGGCATCAGCTATCCTGGGTATCCATACAGATCCAAAGCAGTCTGCACTTCCCTACTGCGCCCTACAAGAGGGCCCCAAAGCCTTGTTAGAGTTTTTGTAGACACCAGCGGCTTCTCACTACAGAACTACGATAGCTGGGTGTGACATGCAGGCCCTCCCACTCTCTCACCTGCTTCCCATGAATAACTTCACCCACGAGAGACAACTCAGACTCTGACATAAAATCAGTCTTGTTCTGTGTGAAACAGATCATTGCACACATCTGAAAAATGGGTTAGCCCTGAATGTGAGGTGTATGTCTGCTCTTGTTGGGGTTGAGCAGAACAGTCTGGGGCGGGGGAGGAAATTCCACGGAGGTAAGACGTATTCACTTCCCAGCACGTTGAAGCGGCCCATAGCACCACCTGGGGATGCTCAGTGTGTTTCTTGGTTAAAAAGTGGTACCACTGAGGGATGCCAGGGCTGTCAGCTTGACATCAGTCTCGGCAGAAGAGGTTACCGGGACCAGATGAGCGGCTTTCCCAGTGTCTACCCCATTTGGCCCTTTGTAGACCGATGGTTGTCAGGCCTTCAGAGACACAAGCTGTCTCTGTTCCATGGTTAAATCCCAGCAGACTGCAGCCTGCCCCCCTAGAAAACCAGCTACTGGCAGCTGGCCCTGGATAGGGTCTATGTTGGAGATCCCTGAGCCAAGGCAGGAGGCTTCTGTTCCCGTTTTCGCTCCCCATCCCCATGCCTCTAAGCACCAAGAACAGCTTCCCGACCTTGAAACTTGAAGGTATTACCAAACTCAGGTGCCAAAGGCACTGCCTGGTCCCACCCACTCAGCACTCTCTGGAGTGACCAGCAGCCTTCTGCTTCAAAAGGAAGTGGCCCCAGTTGCTTTATAGCAACAACAACAACAACAACAAAAACCATCTGGGGTCGGAGGTGTGGCAGATCCACCTCATAGCTGAGCAGTTGTTGCCCCAGGCTGGCAGGACTCACGAGCTGTCATCTGTCATCGGGTACGGAAACCCAGGGAGGCAGGGGATGGAAGCTGGAGCTTTGTCCAGTGGTTTGTCATCTGTGTGTGTGTGTGTGTGTGTGTGTGTGTGTGTGTGTGTGTGTGTAGGTACATGTGTAGGTGTGTGTATGAGTGTGTGTGTGTGTTGTGTGTATGTATCAATATGTATGTAGGTATGTGGAGGGGGATGTGCTGGGGTGTGTGTGTATGGTATTTTGGGGTGTATCTATGTGTGTATATGTGTTAGTGTGTATATGTGTGTGTGTGATGTGTTGGTGTATGTGTATGAGTGTATATGTGTGTGTATGTGTGTGCGTATATGCATGTGAGTATACATGTATGTGTGTGTATGTGTGTGTATATGTGTCTATGATATGTTAGGGTGTGTGTATGTGTATATATGTATATGTAAGTGTATATGTGTGTGTTATATGTGTTTAGTATGTTTGGTGTGTGTGTGTGAGTTTGCATCTATGTGCATTCAGGACTAGATGAGAGTGGAGCACTAACATAGAACTCCTGGCCCTTGCATGGCAACAGGGAGTCTTACAAACGCCTGGAAGATAAACTCTTCTTGCAGGGCACGGCGCTGGCACGGCGCTGGCACAGCGCTGGCTGACCTGGGGTTTGAGGAAGTTCTCTGGGTAGCACTCAGAGGTAATCGCTCCAGTTTCCAGAGACACTTCAGTCACGCAGACTGCAGGTACCCCTAGCAGTCATCTACGTACTGAGAGCCTGATCATTCCAGAAGCAGCCTGTAAAATCAGAGCAACCGCTGGGGCCAGTAGTCTTCAAGAACTTCATTTAGAACAATGGAAACATTAACGGTGAGGGGCACACCCAGTACTCTTGCCCACGTCTGCCTGCCTTACTAGCCCATACCTAAACAAGTCCCAGGACTGTGCCTGGCTGAGGGCAAGCTCAAATGTCACGACGTATGGGCCTATTTCTTTTAAATGGCTGATGTTTACTGGCACATACAAAAATGTCCCAAGTCAGAGTGTCCTCAGGGCAGCTAGTACTCAGTACTACCTTGTCCAGGGAAGTCTGGGTCTCTTTCTTAAGATTTGGTGGTCTTCCTGTACATTCTAGATTCTAAGGATGTCTCCAACATGGCTACACTTAGGAATTCCACGGGTTTCTTGCTCCAGACGTTTGACATGAGATGTGCAGACACACTGGCCACAACCGCATCTGGCAATGGGTCCCTGAAGGCAAAGCTTGCCTGATGCGTCCTCCTTTCACCTCCGATGAGACCTACAGTTCTGTGGCGTTGGCCCCAGATTCTGCCTAGAAGCCCCGGACTGGACAAAGGCAGACAGTAAACCCTTCAGCCTCCTCTGTGCTGCTGCTGAGAAGCTGAGAAGCTGAGAACCACCCGCTCAGGTGGATGGGCATGGACCCCATTTATGGTTTCAAGAATGCCTCAAAAATACCTCCAGGGGGGCTGGTGAGATGGCTCAGTGGGTAAGAGCACCCGACTGCTCTTCCAAAGGTGCAGAGTTCAAATCCCAGCAACCACATGGTGGCTCACAACCATCCTTAACAAGATCTGACGCCCTCTTCTGCAGTGTCTGAAGACAGCTACAGTGTACTTAAATATAATAAATAAATAAATAAATAATCTTTAAAAAAAAATACCTCCAGGACCAGGGCAAAGGAATCTCACTGAGTTCTCTGTTAGATGGGCTTTTCAACTCCCTCTTGAGGAGGCTACAGGAAATCGCCCCACCTCAGTGAACGCCATGGGAAAGAAGCTGCCATGGCAAAGCTAACACAATTAAACCCTCCCATCATTTGGCTGGTGTTCTACCACTTCTGGTTTACCCCCAAGAACTCTCTACAAATACACGAAAGCATGCACATATGATTCTTTCCAGCACTGTCTGTAACAACAAAAGTCTGGAGATGGGCAGCTGTAGGAAAGGACAGTTCATTAAGTCAGGTACAGCTACATAGAGTTGCCAGTGATGGGGTATGTGCATATAAATGAGTCCGGTATGTGGACTGTAGGAAAGCCCTGCAGAACATATTAGGTAGAAGAAAATGACAGATAATAATATGTATAGTATTCTAGCTTTTGTGTTAGAATGAAAAGAAGGGAGGTGGAGAGAGAGCTCAGAGAGTAAAAGCACTTGCTATTCTGGCAGAAGACCTGAGTTCAGTTCCCAGCAACCACTTTGGGCAGCTCACACTGCCTGTAACTCCAGCTTCAAGGAACCAGTGCCCTCTTCTGGCCTCTGTGGGCATTGCACTCATGTGCACAAACCTCCACATATAGACATACACATGATATACTAGTTAAAAATAAAAATATTTTTTTAAGTAGGAAGAGGCTAAAATCTACTTTTTTGGAGTTGAAGGAAGAAGGCACATAGGTACCTTTCGAAAGCTCAGCAGGATAAGGAAGCTGATTTTCTCCTCATGCTTCCATTAGAGACACGCTGAAGAACCGCAGAGCTAGAGCTGGAACTGTTTCTCTCTCAGCGAAGCCCTGGCTGTGCGAGCATGAGGGTCTGAATTCAGATCTGCAGCACTCATTTAAAGTTCAGCACACTTGCTGATGTCTGCACTCCAGCACTAGGCTCCAGGATAGGTGGTGACAGGGCATCCCTGGAACCCTGTGTCCAGCCAGGATAGCAGTGAGTGCCAGCTTCAGTGAGACCCTGTCTCAGAAACTTAGGTGGACTGTGAGTAATAAAGGCATACAGCACTGACCGCCACCCTTGCTGTGCATGCACACACACACACACACATGTTCATTTGCACCAAAAAAGAAAAGACATCCCAGAGGCAGAAAGGGGTCTAGCCAGTAAGGAAAATGCATTAAAAGTGGAAATGCAGTCAGAGAATCCATGGGCCAGTGTGGTCAGAGCCCCACTTGAAACCATCATTATGCATGATAAGAACATACTAATTAATATGAAAATAAAGCTCTAGACAGTGGCCAGAGGTCAGCTGTGTAAGTGCTGGTCTTGGAAACATGACAACATCAACCTGGTCCACAGAACTCACAGGAAAACAAGCTGTTCCAGGCTATCCCAGAGCTGGGAGGCAGGCAGACACAGGGTTACCTCACGTACCTGTCAGGCCCCAGGCTAAATTAGACCCTGTATCACAACAGAAAGAAGAAGCTGTGTGTGGCAGTACAAATGGTAATCCAGCACCATGGAGTTGGAGACAGGAGACCCAGTCAGTGACATAGCTGGCTCCAGCCTGGGCCACATAAGACCCTGATTCAAAGCAAAATTAAGGGAGAGAGAGTAGATGTCCCCAGAGAAAGGGTACCTTAGGTTATTCTCTGATTGCCCCTCCCACACTATATATATATATATATATATATATATATATATATATATATATGTCCCTTGAAGCCACAGGCTTAGATGGCCCATATCCTAGTGCCACAGGATCTAAGCTGGCAGACCATGCCTGAGACAACCTCTGTTCAGAGCCACAAGGTGTGGGTAGGGCATAGTACTCCTGCAACAATCCCAGACACCTAGAGGCCCTGGGCATCACTAAGATGAGCAATAAGTGGTGGAGAGATAATAGAGAAAGAAACAATGATGTGGGCACAATGAAGAGAGGTGAGGAACAGCCTGATATGAGTAGCCAGTGATGCCACCTCCTGTGCTGCCACCATGGCCCAGTAGCAGTGGGAATCTGTGACCAACAAAGGCCGGGCAGACATCCCTGGTCTGGGCTGCTACTGGAAGTCATGCTGATGTCTGAGAGCTGTGTAGAACTAGCCCCACCCCTTGATGACTGTGGTACTCAGGAGAGCAGACCCTGTACCTCAACGAGGAAGCACAGTAGAGCTGACCCTGTTGTGGAGTTGTAAGTGATCCAGCTCTGAGGGCATGAGTGTTGGGGAGCTGGTCCTGCCACTTGTCTGCCATGGGATAGTGTAAGCAAAAGAGAGAAGCCCCTCCTCTTGCCTTTTGCCACCTGCAGCAAGGGGAGAGCTGGCCCCAGGTTCATAAGAGCTGGCCTTGCCTCTCACTGGCTCCAGCACTCAGGAGAGCAGGCCCTGTACCTTGCCTGGGCAGCACAGCAGAGCTGACCCTATTGGTGCAGGTGTAGGTGAGCCAGCCCCAAGGGCATGAGAGCAGTAGAGATGCCTCTGCCCATTGCCGGCTGCAGCACTAGGTGAGCTAGCCTGGACAGTGCTAGAGAGCTTGCTCTGATGGTGTGGGTGCAGGAGAGCTGTAAGCTAGACCAACTTAGTTACCACCCAGGCCCAGATTCAGAACCACCCTAATATACCTTATCAATGGACTGCTGAAGTGCATGAAGGAGCTGGTCCTGCAGATCCAAAGCTACAGGATCTCTATGACACAGGGCATCAAAAGACTGAGAGGTGTCCCAGGCAGGACCCAGTATTGATAGTGTATGTAGCAGGAGCCAGAGGCCTCGAACCAGACCGATGACTCATTGCAATGGTCATTCTTCAAGCAAAGAAGTGTAAACAAAGGGGTATACTGTGGTGAAGTGGAAACTTCTGGTTTCTTTGGAAAGCCAGTTATGTCAAATGATGTTTTGCTGGGGCCACATAGATGAAAGGATGTTTTGCTATAGAAAGGACGTGTGATGGAGGAGTAGAAATATGACTCCGCAGACAGTGGGAGATGGAGCATTGGTTTACTTTGCTCCGCCTCCCTATTCTTTGCTAATGACACACATGTATTGGATTGCCTTACATTGCATTGCTGAGCTCTGCTTGTGGTGACACCATAGTGAGAAACTCACCAAAGAACTTCTTGTGAGGTTCCTGCAGCTTCTTGCCGCTTCCGTAGCCTCGGGCAGATTGGCAAGCCTTGCAGTTTCTGCTGGTTCGTGTCTGCGGTCTGCAGAGAGGACTGGACTACAGCTGCTGGTTTGTATTTGGTGTTTGCTATGGGACTGGGTTGCTGTATCCTGACGGTGAAGATTGGACTCACCCCACAATGAACTATTTCTAAACAGGTCCACTTCCCCCATGTCCTAATAACCTTTCTCTTCCACTGCGTCTGCTGGGTGGTGGGTTTTAAATATTTATTAAAGTAGGTTGAGAAAAATGTATGCCTACACTGTGAGACACACCGTGACACACTACTGTACAGAAAATTTCTTATAAGCATCATCTGTCGATAAAGAAAAGCTTATGGCCAATGAGCTGAAGCTTTGCTCTGGTAGTGTGGGTGATGGAATGTCCCACAGGGACAGAGAGATTTCTGGGAAACAGTCAGGACCGTGGGAGATTTGCCCTGAAAGCTGATGAAAAGGATGTAACCCAGCAGGTAGTCGAACACAGGGTAGAATAAAAGGAGCGATTTGCTCTGGAACACTGGGGAGAGAGACATAACCCAGCAGGTAGTTGAACTCAGGGTAGAATAAAGGGAGATTCATTCCCTGGAACTCTGGAGAGAGAGATGTAAAAAAGACAAGGAGAGAAAAACAGTCCTGTAGTGGAACCCAGGTTAGAAGGGGTAAGTTAGGAGCAAGCCAGAGAACAAGCTGAAGTTTATGACCTAGATGTTTATTAATAAATACTTAGTCACAGAGGCATCATTTCTGGGAACTGAGTAACTGGGAAGAAAACCTTAATTTTTCACATACCACAGCTTCCATGAGAGTTTTTCCTTTGTGGATGGGCTGCAACAGCAAAGGGAGGAAGTGAGGGCACAGGGAGATGAGTGGGGTCGGGTGCACGATGGGAAACTCACAAAGAATTAATAAAAACTTAAAGAAAAAAAAAGAGGACTAGTCAAAATTTAAAAGTGGACCAGTGTTCATCTCGGTCTCCTGCTGCCTCTAGGTTCACCCAGAGCCCCTGTCTCACCCTCTCTTGTCAGGCTGGGCTGCGAAAGCACAGGCCGTGTGAGTCTGGGGGTTTGCTCCCCAACACTTGAGAAGCAAGAGGACACCAAGAGAGAGTCCCTGCACGAGCCATTTCCATGAAGTTAAAATAAGCTTGAGAGCCCCTGTGGGAGACTGGGAGAGTGGAGACACTTCTCGGACCAACCTTCTCCCAAGCAATTCTAACCAGGGCAAGCAGTCTGACTGTGACAGACAGCAAGGTCTTGAGCGACCCTCACTCAGTCACAGTCCAAGCCTGTCAAGTCTCTGGAGCCCAGGCCCACCTGCAGGTGTGAGGAGCTAGAAAGTGCCAGGTGTGAGGAGCTAGAAACTGCCAGGTGTGAGGAGCTAGAAACTGCCAGGCAGTTCCTGTAGAGAGAAAAGAAGCCTTTCACAAAGAGGCTTCCTGCTGAGGTCCTACAGTGTCAAGGTCAGGGTGGAGTCTGGAAGAATCAGGCCTGGTGAGTGGGACAGTAACCAGGATGTACCCAAGAGCCAAGGTCTTCCAGAAACTCTGCACATAGAAAAGCTTGGCAGGCAGCCCCACTCCCAGCTACAAAGGAAAGTAGAGAGACCACCGAGACGGCCAGCATTATGAGCAACTTTGCCCTAGTGTGTCTGAAGTATCTTACTGGTAGCTTCGGTCAGAATTAGGAGGTTCAGGTCCCAGCCGTGCTCTCTCCCTAATAGGAAAGGGGGTGTCATCTCCCTGGCTCAGTGTCTGGAATGACCCCATGGGTGCTTCTATCGTCTTGAGGGTATACAGATGTTAACATGAGCATCCCACGGTGGGAGGCCAGATTAGAGACGAGGGACGGTGCTGGCTCCATCCTTACCCTAAAACCTAGACTCAGCAGTTCGTAGACCCTCCAGCTTGCTGGGATCCAGAGTTTGTCATCGGGATTCACTTTAAAAGAAGCAGAACTGTCAGCTTCCAGAAGGATGTCGTTATCCCAAGTGCTTTATACTCACTCGCATGTCCGTGTCTCTCAACATCTCCAGGATTTGCTGTGTGCAGAACATGCTGCTGTTGTCGTTCCCATTTCATAGTTGAGACAAGGAAGACTTGAAGCAACATGGTCAACATGACATGGGTAGTCCTTAGTTACATCCATTTCCACAGCCCTGCCTCACCAGCACATTAGTTCATGCAGCCCTTGAGAACCAAGGACCAAGCCTTGGGTGACCATGTGGCTCATGGTGGTCTGGCTGAGGAACGGGTCCCAACTGATATAACCCCAGTAAAGGACAAGGTATAGACATTTTTGTAGGTGAGAGAAAACGTAAGGTTTAGAGAGAAGAGAAGTATACGTGCAGGGGATTGGGCAGTGTTGGGACCTTGAATGGCGGCCCAGGCCAAGTTTTGGCTTCCATCAAGCTTAAGCAATAGAAAAGTGACCAGCTTAAGAATGAGGTACTCTGAGATGGCAGCTAGAGGGAAGGCATAAGTAAGCCCTCTCCTGCCCTCTGTTGAGTTCCAGATGCGTGATGCTGATATCCCACAATCTGGCCCCAGTCTGGGTAATCCCATTGTGGTACTGCAGACAGCTTCAGCAGGGCAGGCATGGACCCTGAACCGCAATGCCATGGTGTTCTGTAGCCTTGGTGTTCATGAGCTGAAGGCTAAGCTCACCTTCCTGATGGACAGGGCGGAGCTGAGGTGGCAGCCATCCAAGACAATGCTTTAGACACAAGCTCCATGTTCCTCATTGAGATGCTGTTGCCCAGGCGGAGTCATGTGCTGAGTTTTCAGGATAAAAGAAAAATGTCTCCTGAGCAGGAAGCCTGTGTGGTCCTCTTCTTTGATGCCCAGGAGCATCTCAGTGTCACTGAGTTTTCTGAGGGGCCCTGTCCCCGAGACCAGGGCACCGTCCATGCTGGGCATCCAGACCCATGTATGACATCTGTGCTTCTCTATGGCAGCCTGAAGGAAGCCCCCAGCCCCTGACTTCCTTTGACACCACCTGCTTCTCAGTCTGACCGTAGAAGCCAGTACCACTTCCCATGGCCCCATCCTCAGTATCTACAGTGTGGCCTAGCCAGCACCATAGCTGATTTACCTTGTGGTACCACATGGAAGGCCACTTCCTGCACCCCACCAGGCTGGAGATCCTTGTGAATCATGGGAGCACAGACGTCCAGGACTAGAGAGGTGAGCATCTCTGGTATAATGGCAAGTTCTACGACAGCCCAGAGGAACTGGATTAGAAGTATGCAGATGGAGAAGTGGACACGGTGGTCCTCGAGGAACCACTGCCTAAGAACACAATGGAGTCAACTCTCTTCTCTTATGTGGCCTGCAGAGACTTCCCCAGCCATCACTGGCCCTGGCTCACATCTGGCCCAGGCCTGCTTTCTTGAGGGCGGCGCTGTTCTCTGGAGAGCTGGAGTTTCCTTCCAGCTGTGAGCCTTTTCTGGACTACACTTCTTTAACATGCATTCCAAGGATGTGTGTATTACATACAAGATCAGTGTGCAGAGGCAATGCACTGTAGGCAAGACATACACCTGAAGGCACACAAACCATGAACATGGACATGGGCTACAGCAAGAACAGTGCCACCATGGGTCAGCCCCTGGCATCCTGTCCCATCAGAACTACCTTCCTGGAAGCCATTCCATACTACAACATCAGTGGCATCCTCCCTGAATGCCCTCCCTCTCTGAGATGCCCACAGGGGGAACCACAATCTTAGAGACAGCTTCAGCTCTAATGTGGGGCTGAAGGGAAACGGCCACTGCTTCAGGGGACAATGTCAATAATATCTATTATACCTGGGACTTCTTCTTTAATACTGACAGGACAATGGGGGCCAAGATGCACACCTGGATACGTCCAAACCCTCTTACAGCTCCAAGGGTTTGTGCCACAGCATTTGCCTGCATGTTCTCCTTTACTTGGCACCACCCATGCCCGCCTGGCACAGCACTTCAGTGTGTTGACCTCAGTGTGGCGCATCATGCATCATGCCTTCCTAGTCACTGAGCTGCTTCCCAACAGTAGCTGTGTGCCGCCAGAGTCAGAGTGAGACTCCCTGGTAGGAAAGCAGAGACTGAGAGGACAGTGTGCATGGACTAGGGGAAGATCAGGATGGCCACTGTCTATATGGGATGCCCAGTAACTGCTCAGCAACCTCAGGGTGGCCACTGTCTATATGGGATGCTGTACTGGCTGGTTTTGTGTGTCAACTTGACAGTCTGGAGTTATCACAGAGAAAGGAGCTTCAGTTGAAGAAATGCCTCCATGAGATCCAATTAGTGATCAAGGGAGAAGAGCCACTTGTGGGCGGTGTCATCCCTGGACTGGGAGGCTTGGGTTCTATAAGAAAGCAAGCTGAGCAAGCCAATGGAAGCAAGCCAGTAAGTAACATCCCTCCATGGCCTCTGCATCAGCTCCTGCTTCCTGACCTGTTTGAGTTCCAGTCCTGACTTCCTTTAAAAATGAACAGCAACATGGAAGTGTAAAATAAATAAACCTTTTCCTCCCCAACTTGGTTCTTGGTCATGTTTGTACAGCAATAGAAACCTTGACTAAGACAGATGCCCAGTAACTGTTCAGGAAGCTCAGAATGGTCATTGTCTATATGGGATGTCCAGTGTGTTTCTCAGATAAATATGTCTCTACAGAAGAATGGTATAGGTATGAATGTTAAAATCCCATAACAGAATAAGACCATTAGGCCCAGACGATGGATCTATAATCCCCACCTGTTCCGCCAGCCCAGACTACACAGACTTCCCAAGCATGTTGAAACATGGCTGCCTCTGTTTCAAGGATAAAACAGGCGCAGAGTCACACTGAAACTGCCAGTCTCCAGGCCGACCCAGGAACTATCCTCTAGTTCTTCTGGGTTTGGCTTTGGGCCTCCCTTCTGCCCACACTACCAGCCCTGTGTCTGTCCCAGTTGTGCTTCTTGCTGGCATCTGGCTACAGATGTTGTCTAGAACAGAGAATCCAGGGAACTCTCTGTGGGGCCATGAGAGGTAGCTTGATTCCTGGTAGAGCTAAGGCTTGAAGTCCTGGAAACTCTGAAGGGACAGTAGGCACTTTGCCTGTTCCCCGGGCACCAGACCCCTGTCACTAGCTACAGGCCCCCATAGATTTGTGGCCATCAGTCACGTAAGGGTAACGTTCCAAGCCCCTCCACATGTAGAGGATGTGACCCATGGTCATGTAGGCTCATGACAGGTCTCCATGTTAATGAGGTACCTAAAAGCCTGGAGGGCTTAACCAATAAGCTTTCCTTCCCAGACACTCCTCCCTGCAAAAGGTATTTAACCTCAGGCCCGTCCTGAGAAGTGGGGTACAGTTTTACTCATCCACTTTCCGCCACAACAATAAATGCCTTAAAACCATGGGCTGCCTCTTTTCATCGAGATCAGCCATGGGGAACCATGGAGAAGGCCTTCATCTATAGACCTTCTATCTAGTCTCCTGTAGAAGGCCTCTCTGTGCTCCCAGCTGCCACTAAGCCCCAGCTCAAGCCTGCCGAGGACTCTCCCCACAGGACCAGCCAGAGCTCCCCTTTCCCCCCAGCCCCCACCCAGGGCCAGATCCAGCCCTCAGGCCTCCACTCTGTTCTCAGCTCTTCTGCTGCTTCCAGCAGCCCCTGGATATTCAAGAACCTGAGAACCAGACAGACCCAGCCTTCCTGCAGGCCCTAGGCACCTCCAAACCAGCTCCAGCTGTCCTGCACCTCACACTGTGCTTCTCCACCCCCGGAGAGGTGTCCTGGGGCTTTCCTACAGCACAACACCAACCCCCACACAGCATGGGGTAAGTACAGTCAACTCCAGTGTCTGAGCAGCAGCAGGGCAGACTTGGGACCCAATAACCCTCCTCTTTCCTTCCCCCTTCATACTTCCAGGCACCAAGAACAGCTCCTAGATATTCCATACGAGATAGGAAAACATCACCAATCCTTAGGGTCCAAGTGTTGTACCTGATCAAGCCCACCCTCAAACAGACACAGTATTCCTTCTGCCTCAGGCTCTGCCTGAAGGCCCAGAGAGAACTGCTGCAGCTGCAGGCACAGCTGCAGGCACAGCTGCCACCTGCAGACCTGCTTTGTCTGAGGCACTGAGGCCTCTTCACCTAGGCCTGGTAAGAATACTCCTCTCAGTCAGTGTGTGTGTGTGTGTGTGTGTGTGTGTGTGTGTGTGTGTGTGTGTGTGTGTNGTGTGTGTGTGTGTGTGTGTGTGTGTGTGTGTGTGTGTGTGTGTGTGTGTGTGTGTGTGTGATGTCTGTCTGTCTGTCTGTCTGTCTGCCTGCCTGCCTGTCTGTCTCTCTGTGTTTCCATCTCTCTGTCTCTCTCTGTCTTTCTGGCTCTCTGTCTCTCTCCCTCTGTGTGTGTCTCTGTCTGTCTCTCTGTCTCTCTGTCTCACTGTGTGTGCGTGTTGGTATATCCATATGCACTCAGGAGAAAGGAGACACTCATGGAACTCCTGGTCCTTGATGATTACTTTTTCAGACTCTGAGGAAATAATTATAATTGTTATCCTTCGTCTTAAGAATGTTCCCTGGAGAAGGCTGTGAGTCAGCCCTAGTGACCAGGGGTACATACCTAACTTCTAGCAATGACCAAGTACTGGAGGTCTGGGCACCGTTGCAGAAACATCTACAACCATGACAATCTTTTGGATCCAGTCATGCTCTCTGAGGAATTCATTCAAGCGATTCTGCCACAACCATGTCCTGCACTGGATCCCCGAGGACAGGGTCTACCTGACGCCTCCTCCTTTCAGTGACAATGGGACCTACAATCCTGTGTGAGATGTCCAGCTGAAAACTCTACCGAGTTGTCCCAGAATCCCCAGGGGCAAATGATGAACCCTTCAGCTTCCTGCCGTGTACACTGTTACTTAGAGATTGGGAGGGTGTGTGTACCACTTACGCAGTGGGTGGTCACGGACTCCACTCACGTTTGTCTACTGCATCACGAAGAGCCTTCCATGGCCAGGAATTGGAGAGTACAGTGCCCCCTGCAGAGCCATCATCTTCAGGGAAGTCACTGGTTCTTGTAAGAAACCCTTGAGATCATGCCTGATGTTTTATTGATGGTCCGTCACAGAAGAGAGCAAGCATGGTCACTAAGCGCTCTCTCTTGCCTGCGATTCCAGACACTCCCACCTGCACTCCCAACAAGCTTTGTCTAATTCTTCCTAATTGTGCCTGGCCTGCTGACCTCAGGAAGTGCTACAATACAGTGTGTAGTGGGGGTTAGGGAGGTGGGGACTCTCTACAGAGCTAAGGGGAAGAAGCCAGCTGTGCTGGGAGATGGGGCTTTAGTGTTTGTTATTCACGTTCTTGGAAGGAACTCCTTACTCTTGCCCCAATGTCTACTAAACCCATTGGCTCTCCAGGTTGGACTCTGGTAGAATCATGCCCTGGTCTGTCATCATTGCCACATCTGGAGGGCATCAGATGTTTGCTTATATCTCTCCAGAAAATAATTACACAATACCCAGGTAAAGAAGTCCACTTTTTCAGCATCTGAAGCTTCTATCTATCTATCTATCTATCTATCTATCTATCTATCTATCTATCTATCTCTTTATCCCTTTATCTATTTCTATCTAACCTATTTATATCTATCTAATCTATGTATCTATTTATATCTGTCTATCTATCTATCTATCTATCTATCTATCTATCTATCTATCTCTGTCTATCTGAGAAGCTGTAGGAAAATTGTTGCCTGAGTGAAGGGTGGGCCCGAGGAAGCTGCTATCGGGAAATCTAATCTCTTCATTCCTCAGGACCATTGTCTGGGGTTTGCTCCCGGGATCTCTCCATTAACACAGGGAAAATACGTGTGAATGCTCCTTCATTGCAGCCTTTAAGACCTCCACAGTCTCATGGAAAGAGAACAACAGTCTGAAGGACAGTGGGGTAAAGCCTGAGGGGTACCACGGCACTGAAGTGGGTCTCTTCACACTGTTATCTTCTGGAGTCTTTGTTCATTTAGTTTTTGTTTTTTTTTTTTTAAAATAAAAAGTGTAAACATGGCCTGACTGTAGAGCTGCGAGTGGCCCCACTTGGTCAGCCACAGCTTGGCCTTTAAGGGCTTATGTGGTTCTTTATTGTGAGACCCACATCCTTCTCCAATCCATAGCAAGCCAAGTCCTCCTGAGGATCATGTGTAAGTGGAAGGCGGCACCATCCCTGCTGTCAGCCCTCCTCAGATGCATGCACTGTTCCCAGTCAAGGCCCCAACCACACCCCAGAAGCCAGGGAGCTTACAAATCTGGAGACCAGTAATGCAGCTGTTCTGTCTCACCTGTCCTTCAGCGCCTCAGTTATCCTGTGCTGGGAAAAGAAGACCTTCTCAGTCAGTCACCAGATGCCTCCAGCACTGTAAGATCTAGTCACTATGAAGATCAGGCTGGAATGTAGCTCATAGCTTGGTGACAGGGAGCTTACCTAAAGTATGCAAAGCTCTGATCTTCTGGGGAAAGGGAGGTGTTGTGAAAAAAAGGCAGGAAGGGAAAGGAGGCGAGACTCCTGGGAAGGAAAGCATCAGACCACCTTAATGAGTGCCTCTGCTTCCAGTCAGCGTTAGTGGAGTTCTTCCCCACCAGTTCTCAAGAGCACAAGGGTCTCCCTCTGAGCCTGGTTCTCACCAGTTGTCCCTTATGGTCTCTAGATGCCTCTTCCCCTGCACATCCCCAGACAGTGCCTGCTGCCTAGGTCACCTGCTGGCCATCGTTTGTGAAAACAGACCTCCCAGAGCCCAGAGACCCTGGCGACAGAAGGCCTGAGTGCTCCCATGTGTGTGTGTGTGTGTGTGTGTGTGTGTGTGTGTGTGAGAGAGAGAGAGAGAGAGAGAGAGAGAGAGAGAGAGAGAGAGAGAGAGAACTTCAGATCACTCTACTGAGAAAGGAGCCAGGTTTGAGAACATTGCATTTAACATTACAAAAAAATGTATTTAAAAATATTCTTTTCCTGTCACTTCTCTGAGTCCAGAGCAGAAATTACAATAGGCTATCAATACTTGGCTTGATCTTGACACTTAACAGCAGCATCATGGCAGGTACTTATGCTCCTAAAACAAACCACAACCTCAGACACTCTGAGCCTGACAATCTACAGACAGCATGGCGGGGCGGGGCTCGTGTCTTCACAGGAAGGCTTTCCTACTGAGTAGGGGCCACACAGGACTGTTAAATGGCTTTAAGCGTGTTGTTCCAGTAGACCCAGGCACCCCGATGTTCCGCATGCCATCTATGAGATAGAAAGAACACGTGGAGTGAGGGGAGAGGGCAGGGAGACATCCTGGGCTCCTGAGGCTGCTCACCACGAGTTCACGCAGCCACAATTTCCCACGCAGTCTTGGGAATCGCACAGCTCTCCACCTTCTCCTCATGTAGCCATCTTGTGTAGGTACCTCTGAGTATCCCTCTTATGTCAGAATACGGCCTATGCTGATCCTGAATGTCCCCATCTTAGCTCAGTCTGAACCTTATTTCCAAATAAGGCCACATTCACAGGAACGTGGGCAGAGGTTCTCAACCTTCCTAATGCTGTGACTTTTCAATACAATCTTCATATTGTGGTGACCCCCCCAAAACATAAAATTATTTTCATTGCTACTTCATAACTGCAACTTTGCTGTAATGAATCACAATGTAAATATATGATATGTAGGATATCTGATATTAGACCCTCATGAAACAGTCATTTCAACCCAATGGGACCGTGACAGGTTGAGAACTGCTGAACTTCGGGGGGGGGGATTAGAATGTGAATATATTTTAGAGGGTCACAGTTCAACACACAGCACAAATCCTCCCTACACCTCTAACTTCCAGAGGGACAGATGGACATAGAATTGCAGACAGCCCCCAGGACGAAGAAGGCCCAGTGCCCCAGCCTACACATTGCCAGTGTCAGATGGTCCCTTGGCTTTAGTCTGCTCTCCTTTGCATGGATCTTTCTGGATAGCAGAGGCCAGAAAGCTCAAAGTCTAACTCCCAACATTCTCTTGCAGTCAGAAGTCAGTTTTAAATACATCAAGATGAATAAGACCTTTAGAAATAATTTAACAAGAAAAGTACACCATGTATATTTTGATGATTCCACAAAAGTGGTGGAAGCGATCAAAAGATTCCTAAATCAGAGGAAAGACGCCATGTTCACGAGTCAGAGAATGTGACAAGATACATAATAGTGATGAATGGATTCAATACAGCTCCTATCAGGCATGGTGGTGCACGCCTTTAATCCCAGCACTCAAGGTGGCAGAGGCAGGCAGATCTCTGTGAGTTCAAGGCCAGCCTGGTCTACAGAGTGAGTCCCAAAACATCTAGGATTGTTTCAAAACAAAAAATTAAAATAAATATAATTTCTATCAAAAAACATCATGTATAAGCCAGCTATGCTGGTGCATGCCTGAAATCCTAGTACTTAGGGCCAGAGGCAGGATGATCATGAGCTCAAGGCCAGCCTGGGATATATAGCAATTTCTGGTAATAGAATAATATAAAAATGTAAAATGTTGTTGGATTGTAGGTAAAAATTCACAAGCTAAAATTCATATGGAAACTCAAGGGATCCAGAATAACCAAAAGTAAAGAGCCAGTGCTTCCTGAGCCCAAAATCTGCTACAGAACTGAGACAGCATGGCAAAGAGCAGGCAGACAGATCAATGAAACAGACAGAGTCCAGAAATAGAGCCCCACATTGACAGCCAATTGATACTTACAAGTGGTACCAAAATAACTCAATTGAGAAGGAAGGACTTTTCAACAAACAGTGCCATGACAACTAGACATTCACATGACAAAGAATGGGACCGGAGCCCTGCTTCATATCATATATAAAAATAACCTCAAAATGGACCAAAGACCTAAATGTATCAGCTAAACTAAGAATAAAATGAAAGCCTATGACTTTATAGCCTGGGATTAACAATGGTTTCTGAGACAGAATATCCAAACAGACAGAGAGGAAAACAAAAGAACAAGATACACTGAATTTCATCAAAATTTTAAAATCTTTATGGTTCAAGGGACATCTTCGAGAAAGTGTGCCAGCTTGGTGCTGAAGGTCCATAATTCCAGCTATTAGAGTGGCAAAATCAGGCTGATCACAAGGCCAGCATGAGCCACGGGGAACTCAAGAGCAAGCAGCCTGTGTGATTTAGTGAGACCCTTCGACAAAATAAAACCAGAGGAGGAGGGTTGGGAGTACAGTTTAGCGGTAGAGAGGTCACTGAGATAAATCCCCAAGTTGGAAACAGACAGAGTCCACAGGTCAGGAACAAAGCACCTTCAGTCACACATCTGATAAAGGGTTGTGTCTAGAATATATAAAGAGCTTTCACAACCCAGCAATACAAAGGCCAATAGCCCAGTTAAAGATGAACAAATTTTCTGAATAATTATTTCTCCAACAAAGGTATTTAAATGTTCAACAGCACACGAGAGCACACTGGTCTGTATCACTAACATGTATGTTTATAACACCAATATTCCCAAGCATCAAAAATGTGAAAGATTAGGGGATGAAGAAGATCAAAATGCAGGCGGTGAACATGGGGGTATAAGTTATAAAGTGAAGCGTTACCCTGGTACTGACTCTGTCCTGAATTTTTAACATTGGGGTTGTGGATAAGTGAATGCAAATACATTCACTAGTGAAAGTGTTAAATTCAACATGAAGCCCTGCCAATTCTGTCTAACTTACTGGAGGCCACTGAGTTGTATGGTCTTTGGGTCTTTCAATTAATTAATGTGTGATATCATTTTAGTTACAACATTTTAAATGCATGAACACTACAGAAGCTGGTGCATGAGGGAACCTTGAAATCATTGTACTGAATGAAAGAAGACAGATATGAAGGACCACGTAGGATATGATTCTCTCCATAGTAAACGTCCATAGCACACAGAATGTGGATCTGTAGTTGAGCGTGTCTACAAGGATTTGCTAATGGGATTTCTTTCTTTCAAGGTCCGTGGTGGTTTGAATAGGAGTGGCCTTTCCAGGTTCATGTTTGAATGCTTGGTCATCAGGGGACAGTGCTGCTTGACAGGGACTAGGAGGTGTGTCTTGTTGGAGGGTCTGAGTCACTGGGGTTGGGCTTTGAGGTGCCAAATGCTCAAGCCCCGCCCAGCATCTCTCTCCCGGCTGCCTGCTGATCTAGATATAGAACTGTCCAGCATCATCTGCTGCCGTGCTCCCTGCCGTTACAACAACAGACTACACCTCTGACATTGTAAGCCAGCCCCAATTAAATGCTTTCTTTCATAAGGGCTGCTATATCGTGGTGTCTCTTCACAGCAATAAAACCTCTGACAAAGCCGGGGCGATGAAAACGCTCAGAATCTCTCATGGTCATGGGCACACAGCTCCGGGTATGCTAAAGATCATAGAATATATGCTTAAGAGAATACGTGTTATAGCTTGTGAACTAAATCCCACTGAAGCCAATATTCTTTGCAAGTTACAATACTCTCAGATATTTACTGTCCAGAAACAAAGGCACGTCACAGGATGGCGGACATCATGTGACTTCATTTACATAAATACAAAGGATGCCCTTTGTGTGAGTTTCAATACTTTATAATCATTTATTCAGATATTACCTTTGAAATCCCGAGAGGATTTAACTATCACAAGATACCAATCCTAATTTGGAAAAATAGAATTAATAGCGAGGAAACACCAAAAGGAAGCAGATGCAGGAGGCACGGTGGCCGACTGCAGTGCACAAACCTTGTCTGCACTAAGTCAAGGAAAGAGAACCATATTTGTGAGACAGCTGCAAGTCCCATTAACAGACCCTCACCGTTATTCAGGGACCTCATTTCTGAGGCGTGACAGCATTTCAGTTATGTATTTTTAAACAGTTATTTGTTTTTCATAGATAAAGGCTAGTATATTTACTGCTAAAACGTGTTGTTGACTTCAGTTTAAGGTGTGGGAGAGTTTTATAGAACTTAGAACAGCACAGTCGTGGCTTGTCAAGCTAGATGATAGGTCTAGGAGTTTGCTTACATCCTGCACTCTCTTTTTGTATTGCTTGAGATAGACATGATGTATCTTTACAAAAGAAATGAAAGATCAGGATGCAGTATACATGCAATTAACAACATAGTCTCAGGTCTAAGAGCAAAAAAGAAACCAACAGTGTGATTGAATTCAGTACATCAGTCTCAGATTCCGACAGGCATCAGAAGACACAGCGTCTCAGAATGGCATTTAATGAAAGCAAACTGACATGACCAATGGGTGCAATGGGAAGGGAGCCAAGGATGAGACCATCTAGTTCCTGAGGATGGCCCTGATCTAATCCTTAGCTATGGTGGTCAATGGCTTTCGTGAGCTCACTCTAAGATGGGTGAGAAGAACAGATAGTAACATGGAGCACATCCTATAAGATGTAAATATACAATAACGCTGCAGAATTCCTCAAGAGCCAAACAAAGACCAATAGGACGATGGAAGCAACAGGAGACATCAGACTCTCTAAGCCTCATGTAATACAGTGACACACAGAAAACCAGGCACTGTGATAGCTTATAATGAGAAAAGCTCCTCACGAAGTCTGGCAAAGAACAAAACGATGGGCTCCAGCCGAGGGCCTTGCGTGAAAGACCAGTCAAGTTGGAGGAAAACACTTCCCTGTCTAACAATGGAAGTTTTCTTGAACAAGACCTAAAAAGCATAGGTCCCAAAGTAAACAAAGGTGTCGGGTTTGAAAGAGGTTAGTGGTAAAGAGCATTTGCTGTTCTTGCTGAGAACTGGGATTCAGAATGCAATGCCCACATGGTAGCTGTGGTGGTTTGAATAGGAATGGCCCCCATAGACTCATGTATTTGAATGCTTGTCCACAGGGAGTGACACTATTATGAGGTGTGGCCTTGTTGGAGGAAGCATGTCACTGTGGGATAGGCTTTGAGGTCTCATATATGCTCAAGGTACACCAGTGACACAGTCACTTGATGCTTGCAGGTCAAGATGTAGAACTCTCAGCTCCTTCTCCTGCACCATGTCTGCCTGCAAGCTTCCATGTGTCCTGCCATGATGATAATGGACTGAACCTCTGAAACTCTAAGCCGGCCTCAATTAGATGTTGTCATTTATAAGAGTTGCCTTGGTCATGGTATCTCTTCACAGCAGTAAAACCCTAGGACAGTGGCTCACAGCAATCCTTAACTCTAGTTCCAGCAGGTCCAACTCCCTCTCCAAGACACTGCACACACACACACACACACACACACACACACACACACAAACACACCTGCAAGCACATGAAAGCACCTATATACATGAAAAATAAACTAAAAACATTTTAAAGACTACAAACTTCTATTCAACAAAACAAGACCACAACACTGATGGACAGAAAAGAGATGCTTCTGGTTCCTCAAGTCAGAAGAAGTTGAGGAATAAACTATATAAAGAATTCTGAAAATCAATTTTTTAAAAAGTCAGCAACACACTATATAAATGGTAAAGTACTTAATCGATCTATAGGGAAAACCACAGTGATAGCAATATATTGAGGAAGGCTCAAAGTCAGACAGATACTCAGACAGATACTGTCAAATCTAAGCAGGGGTACTTGGAGACAGACAAAAGTGAGTTTGACATGGGTACCAACACAGACCAATGCAGACCTTCTGGAACACAATCTGAATCTATGTTATGAACATGAATATGTCTACATCCCAAAGAACTCAGAGTCACATTCCAGGGTTTGCGTGATGGAAGGAAATTCCCACCCAGGACCATCAGGAGATGAGAAGCTGCTCACCACAGTGTGTGTCATGGGAGGTAAAACAGATCCATCCTGAGTGAATTGATGAGTCAAACATGCTGAGTGTATACCATGAAGTGGCAGGAAATTCTCCAGAAAACAGACACAGATTCTGAGATGGAGTTAGATTTTCTGAGGGGCTAAAGGCTGGAAAATTAAAGAAAAGGAAATCAAGTTTGGACTGGGGAGCCAGAAGACTTGACTACACCTACCAAGTCTCTGCCAGGGCCCAGAGAAGCTTGGAAGCAAAGAACAGGGAGGAAGCAGAGAGTAGAGAGGGCCAGGCTCCTGCCCCTCAGTCATGGCCAGGGCCGTGTAGAAGACAGAAACCTCACTCAGAAACCAAGACATTGCAAAGAGAAGTGAAAAGCATTCACTGAAAACATACAGACACACAGACATGGACACACACACACACACAGAGACACACACACACGATAATAAAATACAAATTAAAGCCAAAAAAAAGTAGGTCATGGTCATGAGAATGCCCGAGGTTCAGCACTGTAGGGGACAGGGATAGGAGGACCAGTGGGGCCCATGGGCTCTCAAGGAGAATCCCAATCTCAACAGAATAAGGCAGAGAGTGACAGACACATGACATCCTGCCATACCCACTACAGTGGAGTCTGTGTGACAAGTCCAAAAGCTTGGCCACAGTCCTGAGGCAAAAAGTTTCATGGAAACTGGTCTCCTGGAGAGTCTGGCATCCCGTAGCACAGATGCTCCAGATTTGTCCTTGCCATAGTCAGTGAAAGGTTCTGTGTGCTTTCTTTCAGTATTGTTTTATTATAAGTGCCTCCAAGGAATGATTTGACAAATAGCTAAGTTAGATTGAACATAGCTTTCTGGCCTCCACCAGTGTCCCAATATCCTAGGCAATCATTGAGCTGACCTTGGGCTTTGAACTTTGTAAGAATGTTACTGTCTCAGTTAGGGTTTTACTGCTGTGAACAGACACCATGACCTCTGCAAGTCTTATAAAAACGACATTTAATTGGGGCTGGCTTACAGGTTCAGAGATTCAGTCCATTATCATCGAGGCAGGAGCATGGCAGTATCCAGGCAGGCATGGTGCAGGCAGAGCTGAGAGTTCTATGTCTTCATCCAAAGGCTGCTAGTGGAAGACTGACTTCCAGGCCACTAGGGTGAGGGTCTTAAGCCCACACCCACAGTGACACACCTACTCCAANCAGACCACACCTCCAAATGGTGCCACTCATTGGTCCAAGAATATACAAACCATCACAGTTACTTATTCAGATGAAATGCCTCCAGTGTTGAAAGAGAGATAGTGAAAAAAATCAGACATCGCAGTTTGCTGAATTAGAGTAGAAATCTCAGGGCAAGTTCTACAAAGTAAACTTGGAATTCTCGTTACAGTCAGGTATGGCAGACTACATTACATATTAAAAGAAAGTCGGTGGGTTCCTCTGTTAAATGGAGGTTCTCTACAGATACATAAAATAACAACTAAGTCACTGCCATATGCAGGAGTTTACAATGGTCTAGGAAGAAGGAGGGTTGTGGTCTAAGAAGGAACTAGAGTAAATACTTAGAATAATAGCTGAGTCACTCCCATATACAGGAATTTACAATGGCCAAGGGAGAAGGTGGATTATACAATAGACTAGAATTGGAACTATGGCAAGGGCATAAAGCACTTGCCCTGGCTTCTAAGAATAAGCTGACCTTAGGTAGGGACGATTTTTATTCCAGTTGTAAACACTGCCTGGTTACTTTTAGCTTTTATGTATGCATTTCTCCATTTTGTGTAAAGAGTTGTTATGCATCGGATGACCTTAATGTATCACTTAACTTCCTTGTTTTCTTCTGTAATAAAAGTCTGATGCTCGCTTTGAGAAATTACACTCAGATCCAGCACTCCCTTGTGTTAGTGTCTGTTTGTCATTTCACCGACTCCTTGCCCACCTGAGTACCAGGACCCTGATTCTCCCTCTGGTTGAGGGACCAACTGAGTCCAGTCCGTGGCAACATCCATCCTCTCTGTCCTCTGTGTATGAACTCAAACATGTATATACCACATGTATGCACTACACACATTAACCACATATACCACACACATATACCACACACATGCACCACAAACATACATCACACACATGCACTATACATGTACATTATATACATATATCACACACATATACTACACATATGAACTACACATGTACATTACACACATATACCACACACAAAAACCATACACATGCACTACACTTGTACATTACACATGTATACTATACACATATACCACACACATGCACTATACATGTACACTACACACATACACCACACACATACACATGTGTACCACACACACATATTCATACACTATACACATACACTACACACATACACCACACAGATGCACTACACATGTACATTACACAAATATACCACATACATGTGCTATGTATGTACACTATACACATACACCACACACATGCACTACACATGTACACTACACACATACACCATATCCATGAATAAGTAATGTTAGCATCAACTAAGGAGGACTCTGAGGAACTGAGTCTGTTGTGTTCTGCTAATATAAACAGAAAGAACCTGACAGCTTCTTATAGACTAAACGTTCACTTCTCATATGGCCCTATAACTACATTTTGGGCATTTATCCCAGCGAAATGAAAATGTGTTCCCAGGAAAGCCTTATGACTAGAGTTCATTTCATTGTGTTTACTCGCCTAGCGTATAAGAAGCAGTATGGACGGACAGCAGATTGGACAAACACAATTGCTACTCCTGGGCCATAAGGAACCTCTGCTAGGCACACAGCACTGTGTACGCACTCAGTTGTCAGTGCCCACCCATAGGATGTCATTTAGACAGTGTGCTCACCTTGAGAGAACTGTAGAGCTGGGTAGAGCCTACTGGTTTGGGGGAGATGGGCAGGGAGGTGAGTGAAGGAGGCAGCTAGACAGAGTTTTTTCTCAGTAATGGAGCAGTTTGGTATCTTAATTGAAATGGGTGTTAAATAAATCTACAGGCACAGAAAGAAAAAAAGCCTAAAACTGGAAGAGGAGATAGAACAAGAGAGAATAAGGAGAGGGAAATGGATAGAGGAAGAGGGAGAAAGGGAGATGAAATTTACATGACTTCTGAAGTCTGTACTAATGTATATCTTCTGGTTTTGACATTGTACCCCAGCTCTACCCCACGCCAGTTGTGATAATTAATCTTATTGTCACTTTGGCAGGATCCAGAATCAACTATGAGACAGATCTCCCTGGGTGGTCTTTGGGGACATTTCCAGAAAGGATCGGCTGAGCAGACCTTCATTCATCGTGGATGGTGCAGTCCAACGTGAAGAGACCCACGGAAAAGCTGTGGTCCTTCCCTGGTGAGTGGTCTCTTTGAGGCCACTGTGCTTGGCCCACATCCAGCTTCTTCAACCTTCAGAGCGGCCTGAAGACCAGCAACCCTCCAGGAATCTTCAGTCCCAGATTGGGACAGCCAGAGAATTTTGCCACTGTGCAGGCTCTGGGCTGCCTTCTTCCCTGCTGTGCACACAGCCATCGTTGGCTGCTGCAGAGGTCTGGATGAGTAGTGCCCCAGAGTATGTGACATTTGAGAACTTGGTCCCCGGTTGTCGTTGCTGTTTGAGGGACTTGGGGACGTGGCCTTGGTGGAGGGAGTACATCATCACTGGGGTGGCCTTTGAGAGCTTGAGGCTTCATCTACTGCCTGTTCACTCTCTCTGCTTTGGGTTTGGGGCCCAAGGCCTCAGCTCCCTGCTCCTGATACCTGTTGCCATTATAGAGTCCCCTGACCGTCACCCAAGCTAAACTCCTTTGTAAGCTGCTAAACTCATGGTGTTTGGTCAGAGCAATTGAAAAGTAGCTAACACCCAGCTTCTAAGGTATAAGCCAATGTAAGAAATCCCCTTTCTACCAAGGTATCAGCTCTATTCCTACAGAGAACCCTCTCCAACACACTGAGCAATTCATAAACAACAGAAATGCATTTCGTTTATTCTTCAGGGTTCTGGAAGTCACAAGGCCAAGGTACCAGTGGATTCAGAGTCTAGGAAGAGCCTGTGCCCTGGCACTGTCTTCCTTCTGGCTGTGTTCTCCTGTGAACAAGGAACTGTCAGGAAAGCGCTCTTGGGTGTGCTTTATAAGGATGCTCCTTATGACCGAGTCACGACGCCAAGGTCCTCCCAACGCTGTCACTGTAGTGGCTATGGTCTCAGGATGTGAATTTTAGAGAAATAGGGACTTTTCCTTCACTGTAAATGACACACTTGGAGGAATGAAGCAAAGGGTGAGTGTTGGCTGCTGCTGCTGCTGCTGCTGCTGCTGCTGTTGTTTGGTAGACCTATGAGTTTACTATTTCAGAGTAAAAGTCTTTTTAAATTCATACATCCAAACAAGCAAACAAGAGTGAAGCCAGTTCAGCTTTCTGTCTGTGATGTCTTCTTCTGTGTACTGTTTGAAGGTGACAGATGTGTAATCACTGTGGGGCCATGCAGCACCAACTCTCCCGTTCCTTTACTTGAGAGTTGGAGACTAACGAGAGAGCATGCAGCCCAGCAGGCCCACAGACGCCTGGAATTCCCACAGCAGAGCTGTAGAGGCAGCAGGACTGTAGTAAGTTCAAGGTCAGCCTGAGGTATATAGTAAGTTCCAGACAAGTAGGGGTACATAGCAAGACCCAGTTCTGCAAAAGAAAAATCCAAGCCGCCCAGATGTTGTTACATTGTTAAAAATAACAAAGACCACATAGGCTGTCCCGCGCTACCTTCCCGCCAGCAAGAAATGACGCGGCACACAAACAGGATCCTTCTACAGCAACGCTTTAATGCTCTTGAGAGGGAGAGCATAAGCTTCCAACAGGCAAAGGGCGGGGAGAAGAGAGGGGAGAAGAGAAGAGAGAGAAGAG
>NC_034591.1:18824318-18867413 GCF_900095145.1 Mus pahari
TGTATATGCATGTGCATACCTGCGTGTGAGTGTACATGTGCAAGTCAGAGCACAGTCTCAGGTGTCTGTCCTCCTGCCTTGTGTGCACACCAGGTTAGCTGGCTGTAAGCTTCCAGGGATTGACCATCTTGTCACGGGAGTGCTGGGACGACAAATATGCACTGTGTGTGTGTGTGTGTGTGTGTGTGTGTTCTGGAGATCCAAATCCACATCCTCACAGTTGTGTGCAAGCATTTTTACCCACCAGACCACCTACCCAGCCCCAGACAGTTTTTTTGTTTTTTTTGTTTAGTTTTGTTTTATTTGTATGTGAGTACACTGTTGATGTCTTCAGACACACCAGAAGAGGGAATCAGATTTCACTGCAGATGGTTGTGAGCCACCATGTGGTTGCTGGGAATTGAATTCAGGATCTCAGGTCAGTGTTCTTAACCGCTGAGCCATCTCTCCACCCCCCTGCCCCTGACAGTTTTTACCAGATAAGCATGATCCGTGTCTCCACCTGCCATTATACATAAATGCAGGAATCTGTGTTGTTTCTTGGGAAGAAAGTGAGCTCAGGCCGGCTCACGTCCTCACCCTGGACCATGCTCCACTTTCACTTCTCAGCATGTCTTCCCTGCACCAACGCCAACTGGACAGTAGATGGAGCCCGTGAGCCCAACTTCTGCAGCTCCTACCACAACCAAAGCGTCCAACTTAAGGCCCCGACAGGACACTGGGGAGAATCCAGGGTTAAAAAGCGAACCCTTTCCTGCTGGCCCTCCTGCACTCTGTGTCTCCTCTAGAGGTCCCAAGGAGACATGTCTTATTTTGTCCGGGTCCTTCTTCTCCCCCTAACCCACAAATTGCCTTCTCCAGCCCTCTCTAAACGCATGTTTCCATCTCTTCTGGTATCTCCCGGGTGCTAGGAGCACCCACCCTGACCCTGGCTCAATTATGAGTCAAAAGAACAGAAAAGTGCAAATATGTGTCTTGATAACAAGGAAAAGCACTGGTTTGAGTTCATGAGATTTTTAAAGTCTATAGGTCCGTTTCCTCTTATCTTTTCCTTGTTAGAAACATCTCAAACTAGCTTACGTGGTGGGGGAGGGGCCTAGAAGGTAGGCAGGTAGGAAACATGGGCTTACTGACACAATTGAATCCATAGTAGGTGTGTGCAAGACATACAGAACAGACCACCCCCTCGAGTCCCCCATCACTGGACAGGGACCAGCCTTCCCCACTGAAGAGGAGCAGCGCTAAGCTCCCCTCCCAGCCTGCTAGCTCCAGTTGATTCAATTTTCTGACAAGACAGTCTCCAGTTCTCAAGACCAGGTAGGCTTCATGACCCTGCAAGTTCCGGGGTTTAGGACCTTCCTCATCCGTACTCTAGCAGGCACATGCAAGCTCTCGGGGTCATTGCCGAGAGGACCCTCCATGCCTAGCCGTGGAGAGAGGAATTATGACATGCAGTGATCTCTTCCTGCTCCAAGAGATTGGAGGGGGCCGTGATCCCAGGCTACCTCATAACAAAACCCGAACGCTGAAACTGCTCCCTTGTGTCCTGCTCAGAATGTGGGATGTCCAGATAGTGTTCTTCTCACCCCATTGATGAAGTCAGAATCCCCAGCGCTAACTAGTATAAGTGATTCATACACCCAGCCATGACCATCAATTACAGCTACTGAACGCTCTGCGGGGAAGGTCTGGTGGGCGTGGGAACTCACTGGGCAGCGGCAGGGGGCGGGTCTCTGGGTCAAACAGGAGGCTGGGATTGGCTCCTCTAAATGTCTTCACGGACAAGGTGAGTGGAGCCTGAGACAGGATGAGACAGATTCTGCAGCTGACAGGGGAAGGAGGTGGGCGGAGTCTCTACCAGGCGGGCTCACATCTGGAAACAGCCCAGAAGCTCACTTACCGCAGTTCACAGGGTGAACTGCTGGACTCCGTCGACTTTGGGCTTTAGAAAATTCCCCGGGCTCTGGATAAAGCCCCGTCCCCGGTCTGCTGCCTTTTTTCTCATTCCTCTTTTTAATGAGCTTCTCTAGCAGCAAGAATCCGGGACTCTGTCTGGGCTTGTGGTCAAGTATGAATCTGTTCAATTACTTCTTGGCTATAAATTGCTCCTACAGTGGCCTGGCCTGCCAGACCTCCTGGGGGCCACCCACGACTGCAGCACCCCCTCCCTCAGATCTCTTCTTCCTCGGCTGTTCTTCCTTTTCCCCTCCCTTCTCCCCTCTTTTCCCTCTTTTCTTCCAATAGGAAAGGACACAGAGACACATATACAAAAGAAGTCCACATAAAGATGGGGTAGTGAGATGGCTCCGTAGTTAAAAAGCACTTGCTGCTCTTACAGAAGGACCCAGGTTCTGTTCCCAGCATGCACAAGGCTCACGAATGCCTTTAACTCAAGTTCCAGGGGACTCAGTACCCACTCTTGTGACCTCCCACAGCACCAGGCACACACATGGTGTACACCCATACATGCAGGTAACACACATGCAAGTCAAATACATATAAAGATAAGTGTTTAAAGATAGAGACAGCCAAGTGTGGTGGCACATGCCCTGTGATCCCAACACCCAGAAGACTGGGTGTTTAAGCCCAACACAGGCTATCTACTGAGCTCCTATCTAAAAAGAAAAAAAATGAAGGCAAGAATGGAGACAAAGGGATATTTCAGCACAGGGACGAGTCTTCCCCTCAAAGCTCTGGCAAGAAATTCCTGTTATTACAAGGCATCCAGTTTGGGCACCTTGCAGTGATGGCCACAGGAATCTAGTATAATAATTCTAATATGTTAGATCATATTAGTGGCTTGGCAGGGGTACAGGATGTGTAGCGGGTTAGGGGCTGCAGAGTGGATGGCAGGAGGCAAGTGTTGAGGTGCTTGGGCACCATGCAGTTCCAGGTTCCACAATGCCCTGGAAGAACTCAAGTAGAGCAACAGAGCCTAAAGGCTGTGTTGGTCCTGGGGCATTGGCAAATGTAGGAAAGGAAAGGGCTGACCCGGCAGAGCCCTAGAGCTACATGTGAAGCGTGATAAAACTGGGTGTCAAACACGAGGTTTCTGGGAGTTTGACAGGTTCACAGTCAGTGCCTGGCAAACACAGAAGTGGATGCTCACAGTCAGCTATTGGATGGAACACAGGGCCCCCAATGGAGGAGCTAGAGAAAGTACCCAAGGAGCTGAAGGGGGCTGCAACCCTGTAGGTGCAACAACAATATGAACTAACCAGTACCCCCTGAGCTCGAGTCTCTAGCTGCATATGTAGCAGAAAATGGTCTAATCGGCCATCATTGGGAAGAGAGGCCCCTTGGTCTTGTAAACTTTATATGACCCAGCACAAGGGAAGGCCAGGGCCAAGTAGTGGGAGTGGGTGGGTAGGGGAGCAGGGGCAGGGGGGGGGTATGGGGAACTTTCGGGATAGCATTTGAAATGTAAATAAAGAAAAGAATAATAAATAAATTTTAAAAAGAGAGTAGGGGGAGGAGCTGGGGTGATGACGGAGGGGGGGTGGTAATGGTAATTGTCGCACAAACTTGAGGACTTGAGTTCTAGTCCCCAAGCATCTCCATAGAGATCTGGGTGGCCGCTTCTGTCTGTGACCTCTGTACTGTGTGGGCATAGAGACGAGGCCTGGGTGGCTGGTGTTGATGGCTGCTGGCCTAGATTCAGTGAGAGACTTTATCCCAAGGGAATGAAATATCAACAGCGAGAAGCTCAAGGCCCTCCTCTGCAGTGTATGTGTGCATGGGTCTGGAGAAAAGAAAGTGTTTAATGCAGACATGTGACCTTGGGGGAACTGGGAGCTCAGGATATCAAGGATTCAAGGACAAACAAGTCAAACATCCCAGAACTGATGTCACAGCTGAGGAACAAAATGAGGGACGGAAAGAGGGGGAGGTGCCCTCAAGGCCAGTGATGCCCCCACGGTTACCAAGGGGAGCTGGAACCTTGACTCGTGGTCTTGTCTGTTACAGCTGGAAGGGGACAGGAGTACCAGCTTCCATCCCACTGTGGAAGCTGGAAATAGAGAGGCATGGCCTGCAGAAGTCTCTGTCCCTGAAACAGAACAGGGTGGGGGCGGGGCTCTGGAGTCTAGAGGTTGAAGATAGAGTCAAACACACGTGACTGTGAATCACAGGAAGGTTGACTCAGTGCCCAGCAACCAAGAAAGACCGAGAGACCTTTCCTTGGACTGCCCTGGGCCTCCAAGGATTGTGCAAACAGAGAAGAAAAAAATCAATCACTTATTTCAGTTAAAGAAAGGTCCACCCACTCCTATCAGGAAAACACACCTGCCCCTCCCCCTTTATAAAGACAAGCCCTGAGCCAGGGAGCTTGTTCAAGGCTCCTCTGCTGCAGCGGGGTTGGCAACCATGTTACCCCTGGCTTACACCCGCCCCCCTCCTTCCCACTGCTGCTACTTTGTGTTTTGCTTAAGTCCTTGTTCCAGAATCAAAGAACCTGGACACTGTGTCACAGATGACCCCCAGTATCATTTTAGTAAGGAGAGCCAGACCCAGTAACCCAGGTGGAAAGGGAAGGAAAGTGACACCTCTGTCCCATCTGACCCCAGGCTCCTTAAGCAGGTTCAGGACCATCGGCCTCCTGACCAACCGGGCTGGGACAGTCACATCATCAGTCTGGAGACAAAGTCACACCCGTGGGTAAAGGCTCTGGCCACATCCTTTGGGGTAACAGATGGTAAAGGTCTTGGTTTGATAATGGCCCTAAATTAACAGCTCCCAGGCCACAGAGTAGGGGTGAGCAGGGACAGAGACCCGGGTTACCTGGGACACATCTCTGTGTGTGTGTGTGTGTGTGTGTGTGTGTGTGTGTGTGTGTGTGTGTGTGTTTGGTTATAGACCAGAAGACATTCCCTGGAGGGAGAGCCTTGTTCAACACACAGACACCCACCTGTGCCTCACCAGGAACAGAGTCTCTCCCCGGGACAGACATGAGTTCCACAAGCATGGGAACACAGGCTGAAGGAAACATGGGGCCAGCTCTGAGGAGCGATCACCCTGCCTGAGGAGCCATCGTCGCAGAGATCCACGGACAACCCAGCTAGAAGACAGAGAGAGGACATAAGCAAGGGTGTGTCCCGCCTGCCCACCTGTCTCCCCAGGACCCTGATCCACCCCAGCCCCACATAAAGCAGACCAGGATTTTGTTTGTGGCTCCTTCACTGCCAGGTGGAGATGCAAATAGGAAGGTATTTTACATAAGGAAGAGGAAGCCAGGTGGGCACAACAACCTGTGGCTTTAGAGGCCTCTGGGAGAGGGCAGGGCGGAGGCTGTGACCACCTGTCCTATGTTCTCCCAGACAGAAACCCTGGCTTGGCAGCAGTGGCTGAGGTTGGGGTTCTCTATGAACCTGTCCTTGAGGGTGGAAATAGGAGTTCAAGCCCGACCTAAGTGAACATGGAGAGCCTAGCTCCAAACGCCAGACAAACAAACATAAATTTGGTTATATTAAGATAAAACAACATAGAGAATTTTGGAGCAGGGGCTGTGGATTATTAGGGACCTAGCTCCAGGGGAAGGAGGACCCAGACCCCACAGCCTTGTGGAAGAAGTCTCTGCTAGGCTAGGAGTCTGGTGCCACCCAGCTCTGCATAGTCACATAGCAGTCACATGACCTCTGAGACCCCAATTTCTGTAGCAGGAAAATGTCTAGTTGACTTCCAAGTCCCCTCACTCCAGGCTTGAGAGGTACACTGTTTCTGTGTCCCTGGTTTGGCTTCTCGGTGTTGAGACCATGGTCCTGTGGCCGCCCTGTCTGCCCTGAGGCTCCCATCCACATGGCCAGGCCTCCCCACCTCACCTGCTTCCTTGACCCCAGCATGACAAACCACAACATGGCAGTCCTCAGATCGTCCCTTCCCACACACTCATGGAGAGGCCTTCGCACCACTAGCATCTCAGATTTCCAGTTTCTGCTCCTGACTGGAAGAGAAGAAGTTGTCTCCTTGTTTCTTTCAGCTGCACTTTCTTTTCTCTAAGGATCTCTGCCACTTTGTCTCTGAGGTTTGGAGCCACACTTAGTCCAGAGAGTGGGTGGACTCAGGGCCGAGGGGGACTTAGAACCCAGGGAGCATTAAGTAGCTCCGCTCGCGAAGTGTCCCCGAGGGAGAAGACAACCCATGGCCTGCTGTGGCCAGTGTGGGTGGCAGCGTGTGTGTCAGGTGTGCCGAGTCTCTCTACCAATTCTAAACCTGGAAGAAAGCTGGTGGGAGCCATTTATCGGGCATTTCAGAGTTGGTTTGGGACTTTTGTTTTGTTCTAGAGCTCGAGCTGCACTGGACCTCATGGCAACGCTCCTTGATCAGTTTCCTGAGAGCCGAGATTACAGGCCGGAGACACCATACCCAGTCCTGTTTCAGGATTATACCCGAGGTCGGCAGAAGGAAGAATGAATAAGCTCGGCTACATTAAAGCCACCCCACCCACGCTCAAACCACGGCCAATCAATTCTGTATGAGCCGCTGCCAGGTCAGGCTCCCTGGGTGTTGATTTCCTGCTCCGGAGTATCCGTGAGTCATCAGCCGCCTCCTCTCCACTTTAACTGTTGCTCTGAGACCCGAGAGTCTGCAGAAGGGAGGTCACATGGTGTCTTTATTTAGTAGCCGGTTCTTAACTGGCAGGAGGGGAAGGACAGCCAGACACTTCCTAGAAACAGCTCCCTCTCAATTTCCGGAGCCCACAGGAGCTAGGAAGGTCGATGGTGTCTTAAAGTTCTGGAGTCCATGTCAGGCCTCTGACGTTCAAGACTTGAGGTGCTGACTAAAGGATGGGCTGGGGCTGCGATGCAAATGGCTGGAAACAGACTTCCTGCGAGTAGGGCTATGTGTCGTGCGGCCACCAGATGGCGCCCAACACCTCAAACTGCCAACACCATCGGGCCAGGCTGGAGCCCTGTTAATCTCTCACAGATTAATGCGGAAATGTTATGCCCCCAGGTGTGAGGCAGAAGCATGACCAAATGTTACAGAATTATCCTGGATTATTTAGACCAAGTTCATGTGAATGTCACAAAAATCTACATTAATAACGACTTCCATGGGGGACTTTTACTTACATGTAAAACGCAGGTCTGGCTGGTATAGGTCTCCCTCCCAGCCTCCCAGCCCAGCATCTGAGCATCACAGGACATCTGAGAGAACAAAGGACAGAAAGTCCCCCACCTCAAGAATTTACAAGCACCTCTTGGGAAGACATCACATACCTATACATACTTGGGAGACTGAGGCAGGAGGATCACCACAAGTTCAAGGAGAGCCAAAGCTATAACTGTGACCCTGTCTCAAAAACCATCCAAGGAGGTCCACAGATGTCATCTGTACATATAAATCATGAACTGTAATTCCTACCCACATGGGGCCTCTTGGAACTGGAGTCCTGTGCACAAACATTGTTGAATTAAATAATTAATAATTAAGTCAGAGCTACGGGTTTGCTATCTACCTCAATGGCTTATGTTCCCAAATGAAAGACATGTCTTAATCAGTACAATAACTGGGCTACTGCCTAACCTCCACTACTGATAGAATCTACCTTCCACCGATAATTCTGAGTTACAGCTTACTAAATTCTTGTTCTACTTTGGCTGCTCTGGACCGACAACTTCATGAGGTGGCCATGCCTCTCTGTCCTGTACTCTTCTCAGGCATGGTGTCTCTCCTCTCCACACTCCACACTCTTCCAGCATGGCAGATCTCTCTCTCTCTCTCTCTCTCTCTCTCTCTCTCTCTCTCTCTCTCTTTTTTTTTTGGTTTGGTTTGGTTTGTTTGTTTTCTGAGACAGGGTTTCTCTGAGTAGCCCTGGCTGTCCTGGAACTCACTCTGTAGACCAGGCTGGTCTCAAACTCAGAAATCCTCCTGCCTCTGCCTCCTAAGTGCTGGGATTAAAGGCGTGCGCCACCATGCCTGGCTATCTTCCTTCTCTTCTTGCTCGCAGTCCCATGCCTGGGAAATCCTAAAAGTCCTGGTTCTATCTGCCCCGCCCCGCCCCGACCCATCATTAGCTGCTGACATCTTTATTTACCAATCAGAACCAACCGGGGGCAGGGTTCCTTGGTGTCTTACCTGTGGACATGCGGACTCTGTCAAGCAAACAATTTGGGGGACCCAAATTAACATTATAATACAAGCAGTATAGGCCAAACCCACTACATTTCTCCCGTTTTATTCAATTAAGAAGGTTCTTTTCTCTTGGATACAAATTGAACACTATTATAACAATTATGCAAATTATAAGGTTGATATACACGTATAACATCCAGTCCATCATTTTTGTCAGTTTAGATGAATTATTCTATCATCTCTCCTAACTTAAAGAGTACAGGTGCAATTCTCTACCTAAATTCTGTTTGATTTTAACTGGTGTCACCATCTGAAAACCATCCTTTCAAATCGAGAACATCTTCTTTAATGTTAGATAACCTAAGTTCAGTTACGAGACTGTAACTAGTCTTCAGTCAGAGACTGAGAAGGAATTAGATACCTGAATATGTAGGAAGCACAAAGACATAGACTCCAACACTCATGCAGTTTGTAAAGACGGCTGACTGCCTAGACAGCCCCCAATAATCTCATAACCTGGAGCATCAGCCTCCAGCCTTCTGGCCCAGAACCATCTGACAAGCCTTAAGTGAAGCAGGAATTAAGAAAGAATAGCTTAAAAAATAAAGAAAAAAGGAAAAAAGAAAGAATCGCTTACCCTGTCTTGGTAGAGCTTAACAATCGACTATTCCACATTCAATCGGTCCTTTTTTGGACAGCGTTTGTGTGCAGAATGAATTAAAGTATTTCTTATCCAATGGCTAGCTTGCCATAATTGAAGCGACTCCAATTGGAGGTAACGATGCTCAATCTCTTCTTTGACGTGTGATGGAGGTACTGTCAGGAGCAGACGCATCTTCTGGTCAAAATTTCTGTTACTAATGAAGTGATTTTAAATTCCATATCTGGTGCTTTTGAAGACTATCTGGAGTGTATACACACACACACATACACACACACACACACATATAGTACTATATATCTGTAGTGTATCTATAGTACACCCCCAAGTAATTTCAGGGTTCAGTTTGTGGAGGGAAAGAATGTGGGAAAACACCGACATCCACCTCACTGTTGAGGCCACTGAAGATTCCGTGTGCCTGCCCACCAGTCCCTGCCTGCTTGTTGGTAACGATAACTCCTATGATTTGATGCTTTTTCCAGACTTGAACATCGCCATCTGTCTCTGAGTCCCAAGAGAATCTCACCTCCAATGTGTCTAAGCCAGCTCTCAGCCACATACCAGTTCTGTGCTCCCTGAATGGAAAAGCCGTAATTGTTTCTTAGTTTTGTTTCATGCTGCTATGATTTTTTTTTTAAAGTTCTAAAACAATTTATGGGAGAACTGGGTATATTTTAGCTCACAATTCCAGGCTACAGCCCATCATGTCAAGGAAGTCAAGTACAAAAACTTGAGACATCTAGCTAGTCACAACCACAGTCAAGAATAAACATGTATGCCTGTGCTCAGCTTGCTTTCTCTACCCACACAGTTCAGAATCTCCTGTTTAGGGAATGTTGACACCCATGCTGGCAGGTCATCTGACATCAGTTAATGTAACCAAAATATTTCCCCCAAACACATGCTGCTCTTTGTGATAATCCCTCATTAAGACGATCTTCCCCAGAGGATCCTAGATAGTGTCAACTGAACAAAACTAACCATCGAAGTGTTCCTGTTACCCAAACATAGGAACAAAAGCTGACCTGGGTGCCCCTCCATTCCTGTATCCTCTTCCATGTTTGTCCTCTACGCTATACCTTAGGAGTTAATAAGTGCACTGTGAGAAACTAAAACAACACAAAAGACAAAGTTGTAGGCAGTGCGGTCGGAAGCATCCTTTGTGAGCGGGCAGAGACTCCGTGTCCATGCGGGACGGTGCTAAGCGCATGCATCGCGCTCGTCCACACATCAGAAATACCCATTCAAAACCCCAAAGCCGCGGGAGTGGCCTCATCTCTTAGCAACTCCTCCTGAGTTTGAATCTTCCTCAGTGTTCCTGGGGTTTACGTCATCTTTCCTTTCCACAGTGTCATGCCACTTCTCATCCCAGGTCTGAAGACGTCCATCACAGGCTTACCTCCACCAGACAGACCGGTCTTACCATTGATGGCAGAGGGATCAATCCATGCCACCCTCCCGATGAAAGACCCAGGGCTCCCCAGCATACTCAGGGAATAATGAAATCTAAATCTTTCACCAAGACTTATCAAGATCTTCAGGAAAAGCCCCGTCCTTACCTGCTCCTTCACCATAAACTTTAACACCCCCATGACCTTGAGTTTGACCATGAGCTCTCACCACCAGAATGGTGTGTATGTGTGTGTGTGTGTGTGTGTGTGTGTGTGTGTGTGTACAGAATTCGGGCAGAAGTGTCTGACTTTTGTATGCTTACCTCTCTGCTTATTCTCCACAACTCCAGGGTGAAAAGTACTTTATCCAGAGAGTCATTGGCCTGTGGACACAATGTTTTGTAGCCTGTGTAAAGTTTACCCTTGGGTTATTCAAACACTGATTTCTTTGCCCTCCTATCTTCTTTCAGTTTGGACACAGCAATGTCTCCTGTCTCAAGTTTGTGTAAATGGTTCTTTTCATTTATCCTCTACCTTGTCAATAAATGCTGGTCACCCAATGGCTGAACAGAATAGAGAAGAGGGTAGGACATCCACCAGGGAGAGGAGAGAGAGGAACAGAGAAATGGGAGCTGTGAAGGTGTCTTGAGAGCCATATCAATAACAACATGTAGACATCATGGTCGGGGGGGGGGGGCAGATCAGCATAGAAGTTTAAGATACATCATTTAACTGCTCGGCTATTGAGGTGCAGTTTTAAGTAAATCTTGGTTTCTCTGTTAAGTTATTGGAAATTAACATAAGGTCAATAAATACAGCCTCGATTAATTCACTGTTTATAATTTTATTAAGAATAATTCATTTACATTGGCCTATGCCTAGAGCCACTGTAGGCTTTGCTAAAGTTCAGCTTTTCAAACTCACAGCCATCCTGAGACTATGAGTGTAAAAATCACTTGTGTTCTGTCACAGAACCTGGCCAAGATGTCTGTTTTCCAGCCACACTGAAGTTGACTTCCCCCTCGAGGCCTTTGCATGGCCGGATGCCATGCCCGATTTACCCATCAGCACATATATCCAGGCCAAGTGAGATGGCTCAGTGAACAGAGGCACTGTGGCCAAGCCTGAAGACTTGAGTTCAATCCCCGAGCCCCAGACAGTGAAAAAAGAAAACCAATTCTCACGAATTGTTCTCTCACATGTACCATGATGTACACAAATAAACCAATGCAATTTTTAAATTACATTTATTTCTCTACCTCAGGGGCTTGCACTCATGGCTTCAGGCTTGGCAGCAAGCACCGTCACTGGCTGAACCATCTTCCCAGCCCAGCAAAGGCTCTTTAATCCATGGGAGTTACACCACTGTGGTTCTAGAGGGCTCAGAACATCATGGTAGCAGAAACGCGTGGTAAAAGACATCCTGCTCAATCTATTCTGTCTCTGCCAGTCAGGCCCTAATCTCGAAAACTCTCATAGCCTTCCAAAACAGTATGCCCATCATGAAAACCAGGGCCCAAGCACAAGCCCGTGGGAAACACATCAAAGTCAAAACCTCACCCCTCACCCTAAAAGCAGGGGTTCTTAACCTGTGGGTTGCCACCCCGTTGGAAAACCTCTATCTCCAAAAGTATTAACATTACTGTTCACAACAGCAGCAAAATTACAGCCATGATTTGACAGCGAAAATAATTGTATGGTTGGGGTCAGCACAACATGATGAACTGTATTAAAGGCTGGCAGGGTTAGGGAGGTCGAAAAGGATCATGGGCCATCTCACAATGTCAAATACATTCTGTTCTACTTCAAGAGTGCCCCCAACCTAAAAGTTTCAGAAGACGGTGTCCAGAGAGCCTGTGTTGTTTGAATGTGGAGTGTGCCCTATGGCTACGATGTTTGGAATTTGGTCCCTAGTGTTAGTGGCACTGTTTTTGGTAGGTGATGGAGTAACAGCAGAATATAATAAGTAAATGTCCCATCAGAGGTCATAGGGTCCCACTGGGAGCCTGACCCATTCCTAGGCTCACTGTACTAAACCATCTCCTCTCCTGATGCTACCCACCTGCCTCTGTCCCATATACTGTTAAGGAGCAGGAGAACCTGGAATTATCAGCCCGTGCCCTCCAGTCTCAGATCTGCACAATGGTAGCAGGAACAGGAGACAGGAAAATGTGATGGCCGAGCACAGAAGGGAGGGTTTGGGTACACACCCTCAAAGGTTCACCCCCTGCTATCACCAGTTAAGGTGTCTTCTCAAAGTTCCATGCTCTCCCACTGAATAACTCTGAGACAGTCTTTCCCCACTGCGGGCCCCACCCCATGGCCAGGGCTGTGCACATCTCCACTGTCATCATCTGCGATGCTTTAAGTCACATTTCTCCCAGTCCCTGGGTGCCTCCCCAAGACTGAGCACAACGCTGTGGTCCTTGTAACCCTCCTGGGTGTGCCTGCTGCTTTTATCTTCCCCTGGGTCTGCCCCTCCCTCCAGGACTGCAGACTCTGGGCTAGGATTCCTTCTGGTCTCTCCTTGTCCCTTCCCTGACACACATACCCCAAGGGACTGCTGGCCTCCTGTTCTGCTCCTTTCCAGCCTTCTCCCTGGACAGGCAGCTCTGAGGGATGAGGGAATCTCAGGTTTAGAGACAGTTCCAAGGAAAAGCAGCCCAAGGGCTCAAGTGGTAGCCCAGGCCATGATGGGATGTTCCCTCAATGTACCCTTTAGCTAAAGCCTCAAGTTTGCCTCCTGTTCACCCCCGTGTAGGTCCCTCTGCTGCTCGGTAGCTCTTTGGTGGACATGACTTAAAACTGCATGCTGAATGAAGCTATATCGCAAGAGTTGGCAAGAAGACTTGCAGACATATCCCAGTAATGAAAGATCAGACCTCCACATCCTGCCAAAGGGCTAGAACCCAATGAGACATCAGGAGGGGCTCGGTTGGGCCCTCCATCCACCCTTGGCCGGAGCACAATGGTTTCATTCACATCTGGACAAAATCTATCTCCTTGCTTGGAGTCCCCGAGACACTTCAGGTCGAAATCCAAAGAGACTGACTCTGTCTTGGAAGGACAGGTGGCTGGAAGGGGCAGAGGTGTCGGTGGGCAGGATTTGTAAGATGACAGACTCACATTTGAACTTCATGACAGAGCAGGGAGGCTGTGCTGGGACACAACCACAGAGCCCAAGCAGAGAAGCAGTAGAAGCCCCCCTCCCACAGCTGCACACACCCCTCATAACCTGTTCTCTCCTGTCTCCCACATTGTCTCTACGCTTTACCTCTCCATGGGCATCTACATGTCTCTCACCTGTTTCAATCTTTCTGTCTCCCTGTCTCTGCCTTGATCCTGTGTCTGCCTCTTCGTCTTCTCCCCTTCCTTATGTCTCAGCATCTCTTTTTCTTCCCCTGTCTGTCAAATCCCGTCTTTGACTCAGACTTGGTATCTCTTTCCAGCTCTCCATCCCTGTCTCTCTTCTCCCACTCCTCCTCTGTGCTGGTGCTCCCCTCCGTATTACCCTCCTCCTTTCTCAGCCCTGTCTTTCCTTCAGTTCTGTGGCTATAGTTTGTTCTACTGTGGCACTTAAGATCCCCATGGCTACCCTTGCCTAGAGATAAACAAAACACTGATTCCGAGGGGCCAGTCCTGTGCCAGACACACAGGCCTGTTAGGGGCACACATTTCTGCCACTACAGCCAGACACTTGGCAGTCTTATCCCTGATGAGTCACGGTGAGATTTTTGTTTCCATAAAACATGTTTTAAAGATTTATGAAAGTAATACATTCAATGCAGGAAAATTTGGAAACATAGAAAAAGTATAAAAGAGATCTTCTTTTTAAAAAATCACTAAGAATCCTCATATTCATTTATCTCCCCTCAGGCTCTCATTTTGTAAGCTTTAAAACATTTTACAACAAATGTTGGCCTCATCTGCCTGCACGGTTCCTTTCACTCCTTATCTGAGCATTTTTGTGGCCTTAAAGGCTCCATGGAAAGTCTGTTCTCACCACACTGATGACTCTACTCCTTTTGTGGCTCCCTGATACCACCACTGAGAGTCACTGTCCTGCCGTGTGCTTCCTCTGCAGATTGTGTCACTAACCAACGTGAGGCTTCCTGGCGACCAGCACTTTCCTTGTTCTTCCGATGAGGACAGCAAGGGCTAAGGAAATTGCATAACTTGTTCATGGTCATACAGCTAGCAGCAGTCAGGGCCTAATTCAAACTCCAAAGCATCCTGAATCATAGCAGAGGCTCTTTATATGCCACACTCCTGCCTTACGTTATGTGCCACAGGTGTGCCTAGATGGTGTGTGCACAATACAGGGGTGGCAACCCTCTCTGCCTGGACTGAGCTGTGACCTTCCTTGATGGTGGAAAGGGGCTTCCTATAGCAACCTCTTTGCTAAGCATCAGTATTTAGGCCACAGTGCTGTTCAAGTACTGAAGTACCACACTCTGTAGGCTGGGGTCTGGGAGAAGGGAATCCCTTCACAGCACAAAGAATCACAGAATAATTCAGAAAGCTAGAACACAGCCAGAACCACCTCACTGACAAGACTGTATACCAAACTCCTCCAGCACAAACCAAACCTAACAAAGGAACTTGACAATCATCTTCATTAGGACTAACAGCAGTGGACCTGGGCACAGTGGCACACGGTCTCAGTTGCTGCTACTCTGGAAGTCTCAGAATGGTGAGACCCCATCTCAGAATGAAAAATCAAAAACTCTGATTGGTTACTCTGGGCTGCAGGCATAGCTTAGTGACAGAGTGCTGGCTCAGTATCTGTGAAGCCCTGAGTTCCAACCTCAGCAACAAAACACTGAAAGATTGGCAGCAGATGGAGACGCCTGTTTACATTGCTACTATGTAACAAAGAGCTAGAGATGTGGTCAAAGTTACTCAGCACCAGGAACAATGTAGATATCTAGGAATTGAGGGGGAAAGATTTGAAATCTTATTTGTGAGCAACGTGGAAATTTATACAGAAATTTGAACTATTAGAATTCTAAGAAGGTTGTTGGATATATGTAACAACTTATAAAATCAATAGCACTCCCCCCACACCACAATAACCATTCACAAACTAAAGAGAGAGAAAGTTCCTGGGGTTAGAGAGATGACCCAGTCATTAAGAACACTTGCTGCTTTCACAGAGGACTTGGGGTCAGTTCCCAAAACTCACATGGCAGGTCTTGGCTGCAGTTAGAATTATGTTTTTGTGTACTGTATAAAGGTTACTCCTGTGTTATTTAAATGCTGATTTCTCTGCCCTCATATCTTGTTTCAATCCAGACATGGCATTGTAATGCTTATACCAAGAATCTCCTCAAGTTTGTGTAAACAGATTTTACCATTTATTCTTTGCCTTGTCAATAAAAACTAATCATTAAATGTCTGGGTAGAAGAGAGAATGGGGCAGGACTTCCAACAGCCAAGGGGAGGAGAGAGAGACAGACAGACAGAGACCGAGACAGAAACAGAGACAGAGATAGAGGTGGGGAGATACAGATTGAGCCACAAGGAGGGACACAAGTTCCTAAGAGCTCAGCTGGAGCAGGAAGGCCCTAAATGCCATGGTGGGGATGTTGGCTGGGAAGTAGCCAGATTCGGTTAGGGGATTAAGATAGATCGATTGACTGCCTGGGTATTAAAGTGAAGTGTACTGGCTAATTTTGTGTCAACTTGACACAGCTGGAGTTATCACAGAGAAAGGAGCTTCAGTTGGGGAAATGCCTCCACGAGATCCAGCTGTAAGGCATTTCCTCAATTAGTGATCAAGGGGGGAGGTCCCCTTGTGGGTGGTGCCGTCTCTGGGCTGGTAGTCTTGGGTTCTATAAGAGGGCAGGCTGAGCAAGCCAGTGGAAGCAAGCCAGCAAAGAACATCCCTCCATGGCTTCTGCATCAGCTCCTGCTCCCTGACCTGCTTGAGTTCCAGTCCTGCATCCTTTGGTGATCAACAGCAATGTGGAAATGTAAGCCGAATAAACCCTTTCCTCCCCAACTTGCTTCTTGGTCATAATGTTTGTGTAGGAATAGAAACTCTGACTAAGACATGAAGCCTGAAAATAAATCTTGGTCTCTGTGTTGTTATTGAGGAGCTAGCTAGGATAAAGACAAATGGCTACCATATTAATTTACTACATAAATTTATATTAAATTAACATTTACACTCAGCCATCCTAACTCTAGTTCCAGGAGATTCCATACCCTCTTCTGGCCTTTACAACCCCTGGCATGCACATGGTGCACATACATACATACAGACAAAACACTCATTCATATTAAATAAAAACAGGGCCTGGAGAGATGTTTCAGAAGTTAGGAGCACTTGCTGTTCTGGCAGAAGACCCAGGTTCAGTTTCTAGCTCACAGCTGTCCATAACTGCAGTTCCAGGGGAACCAGTGCCTCTTCTGAACTCTGTGGGTACCAGCCACACATGTGCTAAACAGACATACATGTAGGCAAAGCACACACACACACACACACACACACATGATTTTATAAACACATATATGCATATATATGTATATATAAGTGTACATGCATATATGTGTTTATAAAATCTAAAACTTCACAATAAAAAGATATCATTCATGCTGGGGGTGTGCATGCCTTTGATCCCAGGACTCAGGAGGCAGAGACAGGCAGATCTCTGAGTTCGAGGCCAGCCTGGTCTACAGAGTTGAGTTTCAGGACAGCCAGGGCTACACAGAGAAATGCTGTCTTTTAAAACCAAAAATAAACAAACAAATAGATAAAAGATACCATTCTTAATGACAGCAAAAAAAAATAAGATATAGGTAGTATTCTATAAAGATACCATTACCCTCTATTAAAGGTGATAAAGGACTCTAAATAAATGAAATCATCCATGTGGCTATATTTTTATATAATTTCATATAGTTAAACATGTTAGGCAATTATAAAAATGTTATTTCCAGTTAGGCCTAGCAGCAAATGTCTATAATCCTGGCACTGAATGGTAGAAGCAGAGGAATCCAGAACTCAGTATATTTATTCCAAATCTTGTAAAGATGAATGAAAGTTTCTACATGACTACCTAGATCATTAAAAAAGAAAGAAAAAAGAGCAAAGAAGGATTTTCCTCACTAGACCATCAGTGTGCTCCAAAGTCATAGCACCTTGTTGTAATTATTATTATTGCTGGTGCCCCAAGTCAAAGCAGACATAGAGCCTGTGCACGTCCACAAGCCTGGATGCCAACAGGAGATGTCTCCTCCATCAGTTAGCAGGGTCATAGTTAGCAGATGGTTGCTGGGGAAACACGTGTCAGATATAGCACATGCTCTGGAGGACTCCAGGTGAGATACGGACATGAGGTGAAAGATATAATATTCAGGTGAAAGATATAATATTCAGGTGAAAGATATAATATTCAGCCGACAGAAACATATAATGATATATGTGATACCTGGGAGTTAAACAATGGCTTACAAGGCGCAAGCTACATGACAAAAAAATCAATGTTTTCACTTAAAAATTTTTCTGCTCAGAGTTGGGTGTGGTGTGCACATCTGTGTTCCCATCACCCATGAGACCGAACCAAGAAAAGCAGGTTGAGACCAGCCTGGGTTATGCATCTAGACCCCGTCTCAAGAAACCAAAGAAGAGCACCCCAGACGAAAGAAAGCAACCGATGCCCGAATAGGGAAGATGCTTGCAATCTTTCTACCACTGTCCAGGCATCAACACGACACAAAGAAAAGGTAAAAGAGGCAAAACGGGTGAAGGCACAGGGTACATCACAGGAAAAGAGGATGGAGAGAGAAGCGCCCACAGAGCCACTCGCAGCACACTACTCAGAAAACTAAACTACATTAAAGTTCTTAAATTCCATCAGAGTTGAAAACCTACGAGCGTGTCATTCAGGGCTCCCCTAAAATCTTTCACTCGGAGCTTCATAGTTGCTCCATCTTGGATAGTTCCCCTCCCCAAACCTCAAGTTGAAATGTGATCACTACTAAGGTGGTGGCATTGGGAGGGGGAGGGGGACTGGGAGACCATCGGGACCTTGCGTGGAGTTAGTTAGCACCTTGCTCTCTATAGTGAGTGAGTAGCTGCCTTCAAAGGGCCGGGCTAACCTCCAGAAGAATGGTAAACAGAAAATGATGCTGCCCTTTGCTCCTGTCTTTTTGGCATCACACCTTCCCCTCAGCTTTCTCCCACCGCTGCAACAGCTTAAGGTCTCAACAGAAATCAATCGGACATCTGAGCCATGCTCTTTAACCAGTCAGACGTCTGTGCCATGTTCTTTTCAGACGTCTATACCACACTCTTTAACGAATCAGACGTCTCTTTAATCTGACACTCCAGCCTCCAAAATCATGATCCTAAATACTGCTCATCGTAAACCATCCAGTCTCTGGAACTATGTTTCAGCCACAAAGACTAAGCTCAGACAATAGTATGAACATTGCCTTTCGAATAATGAATGGTGGTGGAGACCATTTCCAAGCCCTGTTCTCACTAAAGATTTCAGCTCTGCTCTGTGTACAACCTCACAACGCCTAGGTTTAGATCCGAGCTCCTTGTGGAAGAAGAAAAATGCAAAGCTGCTATAGCGGATGGTAACAGGCTTACCACACCTTTGGGGGACAGAGCTGACTTGGCACACCTTGGGAGCCAGTGGCTGTGTTAGCAACCATCAACTGCTCTGCTGGCAGACATTTCTGGAAGCTACAGCTTGAATCTGCTTCTTCCCATCTTCCTGACTTGCCCAATTCCCTGAATAAATCATTTTCCTCTTTCTCTTGGTTGAAGATATTCTGCAACTAAGAGCATTGATTGACACATTTGTTCCAGTTGGATACTAAGAAAGATTTGTTTAGTCAGCAACTAACTACTGGACACCTGCCAGATAGGCAGTTGCCTGTCACCTGAGAAAAGCCTAGTTTGTGGAGACAGAGGATAAAGAAATAAATACAGAGAGGGGAGATTGGTATAGACATAGAGATAAAGGTTTAGAAATGTACATAGGTTAAGTTGTAGCTAACAGGGATTTGTCAAAGGTAGACTCCGCTGCTCCTTGACGGAAGTGGGTCCCAAGGTCTTTGACAGGTGGACCTTAAGTCCCCTGCAGGACTCAAAGTGCTGAGGTTCTGAGGTAAATGGAGGTTTGTGGTTTCTCAAACAGTGAGACAGCCGATATAGTTAGAAAGCCACACCAATCAGGCTCCTACCCAGATACGAACCCAGTTCATGCAAGTATGTACACACGTGTGTACACATGCACACATGTGGCACATACACTGCCACATGCCGTGGGGTCAGAAACTGTACTCACAGAGACACCTTGGAGTCATGCAACAAACCGAACTCTTAAACTAGAAACGGAAACACCCTCACCACAGGTAACCCTGGAGGGAAACATGGACTGAAGTGGAAACTGAAGGGTTCTTTGGAGAGTCAGTTGTGTTGCATGGTGTTTTGCTGGGGCAAACACTTGAAGGATGCTTTTCCTACAGTGGATACAGGTGTGAAAGCCCAAGGCAGACTTGCGAAGGAATGTTTTACTGAAGCAGGCGCAGGAGAAAAGCTGTTCTGCTAAAACAAGCACATGAAAGGACATGTGATGAAGGATTCTTGGCTAATGACATGTATGTACTGGTCCTCCTTACATTGCGTAGCTGAGCTCCATTAGTTGGGACTCCTTAGAGAGAAACGCACCTAAATACTTCTGGTGGAGTGCTGTGGCTTCTGCCTGCTTCCATGGACTGAGGCTGATTGGCAGAGTGGTGTCATCTGAGACAGACACACGTGCTGAGGCAAGACCCGTGGAGGACACGTGATGTTTGGAGGTATAAATCGGACTCAACAGACAGTGACAGAGGCTGAGCTAGGCTTGCTGATAGAGCTAGCTCTGCAATGCTTGTGGGCCTTACATCCTCACTGATCTTCACTTCTCTGAAAGAGGCACAGCTGCGAACTTCTCCTGGCGCTCCTGTTGGCACTAACCCCACCTGCTGACTCAAGCCAAGGCTGAGGCCTGGCTGTCTCTGCTACGGTAGTACCACTGCTGCTGATTCCTGTTTGCTATCCTAACTCTACCAAACTGGGCCGCTGGTGTATCCATGAAGTGTTTGTGGGTGGATCAAGCTGCCACTGCTGACCGGTGAAATGAACTGCCGATTTCCAGACAACACAGATGGGAGTTTTTCCAAAGAACCTTTCTAAACAGGTCCACTTCCCCCATATTCTTTCTTTTCACTACCTCTGGTGGGTGGTGGGCTACAAGGGAGGTTTAAGTGTTTAAGAAACATCATTAAAAGTAGGAGTTGAGCCGGGCATGGTGGCTCACACCTTTAATCCCAGCACTCAGGAGGCAGAGGCAGGCGGATTTCTGAGTTTGAGGCCAGCTTGGTCTACAAAGTGAGTTCCAGGACAGCCAGGGCTATACAGAGAAACCCTGTCTCGAAAAACCGAAAGAAAAAAAAAAAGTAGGAGTTGAAAAAAATTAAAGTTACAATGGACTCTCTGAAAGCCACCAGAGGATGCTGACAGCAGTGGGCAGAGACAAGTCTGAGACCAAAGCCAGTGTCACCTTAGAGGCCGAAGGAGACTCTCGTTTTATGGAGGTAACTGGAAATGTCAATGGCGATGGAAACAGTAGTGTGTATGGGAGAGGGGGAGGCAGAGTGAGTGGGAACAGTGGGGGAAAGCTGGTCTGGAGTCTAAGCAACATCCCCAGGAAGGCATTGTGTCACTGCATAGGGAAGAATTTAGACTTCAGACGGGCAGCATGTCCTGTACTGGTGGATGTAGGAAGATTTAAAGTCAACCTTCGCTTTCCTCTTGTGGGGGGAAGGGCTGGCATGCAGGTACATCAGGGAAACTGCAAAGTGGTGACCTGGCAGCCTTCTCAGCCATGCACTAATTAAATGTTGATTCCACTTGTCAATATATGGATTTTAAACCATCACTAAGACAGCCTGGTCCCTCACAGCTTAGGATGTCCTGGTCCCGTAAGGTACTTGATGTGGTATTAAGTATTCCAGTGAAGAGCGCAGGCACAGCATGTTCTTTGCTCTCCTGACTCACATTGTTGCAGCAAAGAACTTTACAGCCTGCTCCTTCATAGCATCTCTGCTGGGAACAAAGGGAGCAGCTACAATTCCCTAATGAGGGCAGGGACATGGAAATCCATTGTCCTCCCTGTCAATCAAGCTGGGCAGAAAGAAGGGGCACAGCTTACTTAGACCAAGAGAGCAAAGCTGTACCTGGGTGACATCACTTTCCCACAAGCAACATCTCCTTAATACTGGGGTAGGCAGGTAGCAGCCAGAGCGTCTCGGCTTTCCGGAATGTTCTCCACAGGGAGGAGGAGATCTAGAGGAGCACTGTGGAGGTCTGGACACATCCAGCTTGGATGGGGAAAAAAGGGAAATTGTTAAGAAAACTGGGCCTTTTGTAGTCTGCCTTAACTAAAGCCCAAATGGGAAACTGAGTTTGAGTCCACAAAGAAGAAAATCTCCCTTGAGGTGCAATTCCAGAAGGTCGGATATGGACACAGGAATGTGATGCTGGGACTGAAGATAGCTCAGGTGTGGAGTGCTTGTCTAGAATGCAGGAAGTTCTGTTCCCAACCCCAGTCCTCCATAAACTGTGGGCTCCTATGCTATGCCATTCTATGCTATGCTATGCCATGCCATGCCATGCTATGCCATGCTATGCCATGCCATGCTATGCTATGCCATGCTATGTTACATGTGACTGTGTTGGTGTATACCTGTAATCCCAGAACTCCGGAGGTAAATGCAAGTGAAAGCAGGAGTTCAAAGTCATCCTCAGCTACATAATAAGTTCAAGATCAGCCCCAGCCACAAGAAAGCCTATCTTTAAAAGTGCAAAAAAGCATATTGGTACATGCCTATCGTCCTGACACTGGGACGCTGAGGCAGGAGGATCACAAGTTTCAGACTAGCCTGGGATATACAGCAAGACCTTGTAGAAAGAACAGGGGGGAGAAAGTGCCAGACCTAGAATGTCATCTGGCGAGCAGAGGAGAGGGAGGTGAGGAGTGAACTCTGCTAGGATTCCAAAATCCCCAAATCAGGCTGGAGAAGGCCACCTCAGCAGGAAATACCCACAGTTCAGGAGACAGGCACACACACCAGGGAACAGCACAGGCTGCTACATGGGTGAGACCCAGCACCTCTCTCTGAGCCACTAATCCCATGCCCAATAAGTGAGAGCTACAGAGCTCTCCAAGATGTTTCCCATGAGCCCCCACCAGGCCTATGTGCATTAACAAAACAGAGACACTGCTGACTACTAAAAGTCATGAAGTAATGGTATCAATTAGTGATGAAGACCTAATGAGATGTGACAACAGAGTTCCCCTGACAGTCACTGAAAAGGGTCCACAATGCAATCCTCCTATTTGTGGGAGAAGAGCATCACCCGCCTGACAGTCCTCTGAGACCGGTCACCACAGCAGTGCTGCTTAGCCCCAGATACATGGCTTGTTTTCCCTTTGTTCTTTAAATGTCATTGTTCGGTATCAGTTGTCACAAAGTATACAAGCTATACTCAAGACCAGAAGAAAATGGAACCCTGTGTCCACCAAAGGCTGTCAATCCCCTGGATGTGTTCCTGAGTTAACCAGCTTCCAGGCTCTCTTTCTCAGTGTTGCTAGCTCAGAACTCCACATGGTACCTGTGTGCATGAAGAATTTGCTCTCTTGCAAAAATAGAAAGCCCTGCCAGCTCTGGATTGCAAGGATAATAGCTTAGCTGTCTACAGTGTTCACAAAAGGGCCCCAAGAATGGTGCAGCTCTCTTGACAGGCAGGGAGCCAGACCCTCATCTTCTTCCATGGGGAGCCAGACCCTCATCTTCTTCCACGGGGAGCCAGACCCTCATCTTCTTCCACGGGGAGCCAGACCCTCATCTTCTTCCACGGGGAGCCAGACCCTCATCTTCTTACATGGGGAGCCAGACCCTCATCTTCTTCCATGGGGAACCAGACCCCTCATCTTCTTACATAGACATCCATTGTCACCATTGTCATGGCTGCTCACTTCCAGTCTTCTCATCTATGCTCTGTATACTAGCTATATAGACTAGGATGGTCTTGAACTCACAGAGATTTACCAGCCTTCCAGTACAGGGATTGAAGGCATGTCCCAGCACACACAGGTAATATCATTTTCTCTAGCAAGACTTAATCTTTTTTGTCCCAGGGATGAGAAAGAACAGCTGTTCCCAAAGACTTTGACCTACATTGCACTGGCCCAAACTGCGGTCTGAGGTGACCTTAGCTGCAAGAGGACCTAGCCCATGGGATTGTACTAACAAGCAAGGACAGAAAATGGACAGGAGTGGTAACTGTCCACAGTGCACAGCACCCGTGGGTAACCAAGTAGGGAACAGTTGACATTTCTCAACTTATCTAGACTGATAGGTGAGCCAGCCCCCCAGTATGGTGGTTCGCTTTCCAGTCTCTGCACTTCTCACATTGGCACCAACACACCCTCCCCCATGAAATCTCGTTCATCGGTTACTGTATAGTCAGCACAGGATGCAATGCAGGGAAGTGGCTAACCCTGAAGGACATTTCCCCCTAGCTATCATGAAACCCCATGGCCTTCCCTGCCAAATGGTCAGAGCATTTGGTAACCTGACTGCTCACATCACTAAAATTCAGTGTCCAGCTCTCTGGCCTGTCCTGCGTGGATACTGTCAGCTTTAATCTCTCTGATGTCAATTTTACAGGTCCTCTGTCCCCAAGTCTTGTCTCATTTTTCTTTAAGGTCATCTTCTTGACTCACGTCTGGCCCGGAAGGCACCCGTCTCTTACCATTTGCACTAAGTCTCATGCTCAAGCACCCCAAGACTTGTGGGGCTCTTATTTCCTCCCCCACAGGGTTGCTCACAGCTTGAGCTCTGCAGACTCATTGAGGCCAGCAACTTGAGGACAGCTGCCAAGGCTGCAGAGATGCTCCTTGTCAGTATCTTAAAACTATCTCCTTAAGGGTGGGACTGGGGTGCTGGGGACATTCTTCCTGAAGAATGCGCCTGACCTGACATATCTGAGTCACTGCCAGGGCTGGACTTAAGGGCTGATGGCGGCAGAAATAGGAGGAATGAATGAAGAAAAGTTGCAAGAAGACAGATTTAGCCCAAGAACAGACACTGTCCAGTAAATCCACTGTCCACTGTCACAGCCTGCATCCGCCTCACAGACCCATTGTCCTAGGAGGTGGTGCACAAACCCCCCAGGATTCACAGACTCATCGGGATAGTTTAGTGGTGTAGGATTATGTTCGCCAGCAGCCCACCTAGTACTTTAACACCTCGCTCTCATCTTTTACTCATCTACTTTAGAGATCTTTTGGAAGTACCTTTCCTCGTGGCAGGCTTACCGTCACGTTCCTGCCCTCTAGACGACCCTGGTCCTCCCCCAGCCTTTCCTAAGATTACTGCAAGGACAATGTTGGAATTCACCAAAGTGGCTGTTATGAGTTATTCATTCAAAGGATAATACAAAGACAAAGTTACCATGCCGGGGGAGAGGCATTAAAGAAGCTGGGGAGGGTAGCAGGATACATGTGAGGTGCGTGGAAGGCTTCAAGTGCAGATAGGAGTCGGGAGATGGGGAGAGGAAGAGTTAGGACTCGTGTCAACCAAAATGAAATAGGCATGAAAACACCATAAGGAAACCTGGTACCTTATAAGCTGATTAAAGAATAAAAAGTTTTAAGATGGTCTTATGCTGTGGTGTTAAAAACCAAGACACATGAGTAAGCTCATTTGTCTTCTCAGATTGCCTGTTAACTGCTTCTTTCTGCCTGTAGTAGCAGCCACAGTATTGGCCACTCGTTGAGATGGCAGAGCCACCTGACACAAGAGGGTCTGTCCCTGCCAGGGGCCTGAACTGAGCCTCTGAGCTGTGGTACTTGCCTGCCCTGCAGCTCACAGTGCTCAACCAAGCAGGCACCAAGCTTTTACTGTAGCCCGCGAATGAGCATAAGCATGGGGGAGGGGAGTTGTACCCCTCACACTTGGCAGATGCGTGGTGGGCAACACAGCCAGCTCGTCAAAGCTCAGAGGGAGCACAGATCTGTCCATCTGCAAAGCGTGAGTCCACACCATTCCGCATAGGTCTCTTTCTCTGAGGGAAGGACAAAGCTGGTTCTGCCTACTGACTGACCTCCTTCCTTCCCCTTTGCCCAGCATGGAGAACTCAATTCAGAATCTGCTTATGTATTCAAAACCCTCTTGTCCAGTCGCTAGTCTTGCCAACCAAGAGACACACCTAGAGACCCATCTCTTCACTCAGCTCATGACCTCATACAGCTGAGAAAGTCTGTGCTTGGGAAGATCCTCATGTGCCCAGCCCTGCATGCCTTTGAGCCACTTGCTGTCCCACAGGGTCGAAGTTAAAGTCCAGGCTCCACAAAGATAAGTTGTGCTAGTATGTTGTTGCCTGTCTTTCTATGGAATAATCGAGTTACAAAGCAAAGAGGTTTGTTTTATGCTCATGGTTTTGAAAGTTTCTGTCCAAGGTAGATTGGCCCTGTTGTTTTGGTCCTGTGGTGACACATCACAGCCTGGACGTTGAAACTACTGGCCGGACAAAACAAGAGTATTCACCTTATGGACAGGAAGCAAAAAGAGAAAGGAAGATGTCTCAGCAAGGAAAGGTGCTTGTTGCCCAGACAGTGCCTGAGTACAGTCCCTGGGGCTCCCTTGGTGGAAGAAGAGAAGCAGGTCATTTTCAGGTCATTCTCTGATGTCCATATGTGTGCCATGGAGTGCACACATGCACACACACACAAAATGAATGCAAAAATGTAATTTTTAAAATTAAACTGAGGTGGGGAGGAAGGTGCTAAGATGCCACTCTCCCTTTCGAGGGCAGACCCCCCAAGGACCTACGGACATTCCACCTGCCCCCTCCCCTCAAAAAGTCTGTCTTTCCGTGTCACAGCTTTGGGGACCAAGCTTTTCACATGTGGGACTTTAGGAGACCTTTATCAAAGTCACTACAGCTACAGAGTCTCAAGAACTCAGCATATAATTTCATTCCAAATTCCACATTTCAGGAGGGAGGTGGCCAAAAAAGCATGAGCTGTTTATGTGTGTCAGTAATGGAGGAGACGAACCAGAGAAGAGCAACCCAAGTTCTTCTGTCTACCCTGGAACACCCTGAGCCCTAATTCTCACAGGCCCGTGAAGCTGGAGCTAAGATGACTTGTCTGTTCCAAAGAAGGGTAACAGTGAGATTTATGTAAAACGTATATAAAATGCTGTGTCATCAAAATGAGAGAAAGAACAGAATTGGAAACAGAATGGTGACATGACAGTGTTGCTCAAGCGCTTGCCCAGTATGTGTAAGAGCCCACACAGGCTCTGATCAGAAAGGAATCTTAGAGGCTAAACCCATAACAGTTCAAGCAGCTAAGTAATAATTGCACCAGATTATAAAGCAAATGAGCGAATGCATAAAGTAGCTATTTACCTGGGATGGTAGCCCATACATGGAATCTCAGCCTTGGGAGGTGGAGGCTGAAGGACCTTGAGTTCAAGGTCAGCCTGGGCTACACAGTGAGACCCTGCCTAGAGGGGTGTTGATGATGAGCGGATGAAAATCATATCCAAATATTTCACCACAAAGGTTTTTCAGAGTTAATGAAGCAACTGCTCAAGCAAGAGAAAGTGAGGAAACAGGAGGATATGATAAGTGAGCTGACAAGACGCAGGAAGCAGTCTGAGAGAAACTAAAATTATCAGAGAAATGAGCACAGCCCTGGTATGAGCAGTGGGGAGCACGGCTGGCTTGAGAGAGGGAGCTGCTCAGAGAGCAGGCAGTGGGAGGAGCAAGCAAGAGGAAAGACTGGCCCCAGGGCCTGTGAGGAGACCTCAGGCAGATGTGGGCGGAGACAAAGGTGTTCCACATCCTTGTTGGACACTCCTTTGCCCAACTCTTGCTTGTCCCTGTTTTGAGGCAGGTTCATGGTGTGGCCCAGACTAATCCCAACCCCTGCCTCAGCCCTCCAAGTGCTAGGATTACAGATGTGAGTCACCACAGCTGGTTTCCTCCTCCCCTTACTGTTGGTTTGTTTTTTATCTGCTTTCTACTATTTTTGAACAGGGTCACTGTGTACCTCTGGCTGGACGATCAATTTGTAAAGATTCTAGAAGGCTCTAAATAGTATTTTTCAGGCTGTGTTCCAGACATCTTCAACTCTATAGCTTAGCTTTTTACCTCTTAAATATGTATTTTTTAATAATTTTTGTTGTGGAAAATTTTAGATTTGAAGAGAAATATTGATGATGTTACAGACCTCCCTATGCCCTTGACCCAGCTTCCCCAGCATCAGCAGGCAGAGGACCATGGTATCTGTCCAGAGAAAGAAACTGCGCTGGTGTGGTACTATTAGGTACAGACAATTTGGATTTTGCCAATTTTCCACTGGTGCTCTTCTGAGTCACACAGGACATCCAGGTCATCAAAACCCACTCATTTACCTCCTTAAGCTTGTGACATATTTGTTACCTCTTCTTCCTTCTGATTCCTTTGCCCTCTTGTTCTTTCCTGTACATGTAAAGAGTCTTGCTGAACAAGATTTCTGAGTCACAGAGAGGATAGGGTGTGTGTGTGTGTGTGTGTGTGTGTGTGTGTGTGTGTGTGTGTGCGCGCGCGCGCGCGTGCTGTATACACATGAGTGCAGGTGCCCACAGAGAACAGAAGTTAGGTCTCCAGAGCTAGAGTTACAGACAACTGTGAACTACCAATGTGGATCCTGGGAGCCAAACACCCCTCCTCCACAAGAGCAGCTGCTAAGCACTGAGCCACCTCCCCAGCCCCGCCAGGAATTGGTTTTTGCATTGGTCTAAGTCTTTACCCTCAAATTAAACACAGTTGCTACTTTTCAAGATCTTGACACTTCTAGAACTTCCCGATTGGGTATTTGGTAGACTGCCCTGCTGCTGGCTTTGAGCTGGTATTGGGGGTGTGCATTTTGGGAGGTACCCTACTGCAATGTGCCTAGCGCTTGCCTGGTCCCTGGGGCATCTGCTATTCCCAGGGAATAACACCTTTGCCCACTCAGTGGCAACCATCACCCTGCTTATTGGTATAAGAACGTCAGCACTTCCCTTTCTGAGCTCCGCCTGTGGGAGCAGGTGCCCCAGTCTAGTCCAGTCTTGGACAATGTACCTGGAAGAGCTGGTGTCTGAATCCGCTGCAATCCCTTCTCTCCGTTGTGTTTGTGTATTTAATCATTTGTTGGTTCATACCCATGTCTATTTACTTTATGCCTTAGTTCCTAATCCAGTGCTATTATTGTTTACTCTGTTGTTCAAACTGTTCCTGCTTTAGACACTGAGAGCTCTTTCCAGTAGCATTCTGCAACCTTTTGACATTCCTCCAAGACTGTAGGAGGTTTGGGATTTTGTTCATTTGTTTGTTTGTTTTTGTTTTGTTTTGTTTTGTTTTGTTTTGTTTTGTTTTCAGTATTTCCTCAAGGAATCCCTTTGATGAGCAGACATTTGTGGCTTTGATATAATCAGCTGTGTTAGCCTTCTTTTCCAGGGTTCATAGCCATGGTCCCTCCATTGCTTTCTCAAAGCTCCTTTGTTTTTCCTTTCACATACCGAGTGTGATCATGAAGCATCTCACACAGAGCTTGTAGAAGAGAAGTGGGTTCTATTTCTGGCCTGGGATGCTGGTTGTATGAGTAAATTCAAGTTCTTAGAGACAGGCGCATTCAGCAGTGAGAAACAGAACTCGAGCAGCCAGAGTCAGGATGCGGGGTAAAGAAAGAGCAGAGGTGAGAACTGGAGCCGCACAGCGCACATCTGCAATGCTCTAGCTGACCCTCTCACAACTGTGTGTGACTCAATCACATGACTCCTGAGAGGTCACCAGGTTATTCCAGGTTAACTTAAGGATAGTCGCAGGACCCTGGTAGAGCACAGCACCCCCACTGGACACTGATTTGATTCTTTCAGTTCGAGAGTGATAGGGCTGCTATGATGAGATCCCCATCTGTAAGGACTGTGAGTCCCTAGCTGCCTGTCACTTTCTTAAAACCGCAGAGAGATGCTGCCAAAGAATAGGGCCAGTACAGGGAAAAGCAGAGACCGAGCAATGTCTCCAGGACACTAGCTCAACATCTGACTCCCGCCAGACCTCAAGCCAAAGGGCAAAGCCCTAGGCGCTTCCATTTTAACACCCAACCAACTGAATCTTAGTACAAGCCAGGTTGAGCCGGGTTTCTACAACTTGGAAAACAAGAAGTCTTGAGAGCAGTGCTTCTATTAATATGAGGAGGTGGGGAGAAAAGAGTAGTTGAGTGTGACGTAGAACAGTACTTTTATAGAATGTCCTGGCAGAAGAAAAACGTAGCAGCAAGAACAGAGGGGTAGGGTGGAAAGAGTGGGAACGAGCTAAGAATAAAAGCAGGAAGTGACCCAACACCTTGGCAGGCCATTCCAGCACTCTCTCCAGACAGCCCCTTTAGGGTGGTAACATGCATTGGCACACCACAAAATCCTGATTATTAGCCATTGTTCCAGCCTTTTATGAAAATATCACTTCCTCCATTAGAAGTAATTTGAGGTCAGTAAGACAGTAAGTGGTCCATCCATGAAAATTAGTGAACCTTCTACGGGTAATGAAATAATTCCTATAATCTGATAAGGAAGGAACTTGTCTTGGTTATTTTTCTATTGTTGTGAAGACACACTATGACTAAGGCCATTTATAGAATAAGTAGTTTATTTGAGGCTTACAAATTTCAGAGGATGAGTCGTGACCATCATGGTGGGGAACCTGACAGCAGGCAAGCAGGCATGGTGCTGGAGCAGTGTCTAAGAGCTCACATGTTGAAAAACAACCTTAAGACCAAAAAAAGGTAACTGGGCATGACATGGGCTTTTAAAATCTCAAATCTTGTCCTCAGTGACACATCTTCTCTGACAAGGCCATACTTCCTAATCCTTTCCAAACAGTTCTAATACATTCAAACACATGAGCTTGTGGGGCCATTCTCATTCAAATGAGAATGTTATAATGCCTAATTACAATTTCTCTCTATTATCTTTGGTGATCTCTAGCCTAGTAAATAGTAGTAAATAACCTACCTCTTTGTCAGACCTAACATCCTGGTAAACAGATGCAAACTTTCGGAATGTATTAACTTAACAAAATCCTATCTGCCACCAGTAGAAGGACTGGGAATAATATCAGATGACATCTTAGGTCCTCAGGGGGAAATTCCCCCATCTTTCTTTAACCAATCTCTCTGATGTTTCCACCAAAGTACATTTTTAAATGCCCTGATTCAGTCAGGGTGGTGGCGCACGCCTTTAATCCCAGCACTCAGGAGGCAGAGGCAGGCGGATCTCTGAGTTCAAAGCCAGACTGGTCTACAGAGTGAGTTCTAGGACAGCCAGGGCTACACAGAGAAACCCTGCCTCAATAAACAAGCAAAGGAGCCCCAGTTCATAACTTCCTTTGTTCTGTTACTATAAAACTTCACGAACCTGCTTCCTTGTTAGAACACTCAGAAGTAGAATGACCTGCAGCTGTCGTTATGCACTTATGACATTTACATGATCACTAAGATCCTCTTCTGTACTAAGTGCTCACCTAGGACACAAAATCCTTATAGTGTCAGGGCCCACCACATCCCCTCCCTCCAGCCATGCTATCACCAATTGCTCATTTGTATCTTTCCCAGCTCTGAGTTCCTGGCCATATCTTTTCCATTGCCCATGAATTGCTGTTGATCCACACTTCAAGCCATATCTTCTTCCAAGCAAAGCAAACTCCCATGTGGAGGAAGAGACAGCATCGTGAAACTCATCTACTGCCCACAACAGCAGCAACTCTACCTCAAGGTGCTGAAGGACCTTGTGCCTGAGGTACACAGGCACAGTTAGGGGTACCTGATCCTAGCTCGCAGACAGCACGGATGGCCCTGGAATAGGCATCCTGGATTTTTAAGAGGTTTCTTGTCAGTTCCTTTGTAGTACCAGTTCTTCCGTGTGGTTCTGGGAGGCAGACTCTGAGAAACAAAGCTTCCAATTTTGAAACAAGTTCTAAAACATCCAATTCTTCATCTTGAATTCCTTTTCTGATTTAAATTGTTATAGTTACTTCTATTGTTGGCAAGTTAGGTCCACCTGAAACTCTTTCTAGAAAAAGGGTTAGAAAAAAAGTGGACTAGACAAAGCTATGTGCTGCAGGAAGAGAGGAGGCCAGTCAAAGAGGAGGCCTGTGTTACAGCAGGGAAGAGAAGGACTCAGGAAAATATGGACAGAAACAGAAATGTGAGGGTGGTGTACATGCACACATGATAAGAAGGCATGAACCCTGAAAGATGCAAATTAATTTTAAAATGGCTCTCAAGTGGAGACCTAGGAGGGGGGTGCAGGATCAGTGCACACCTGTAATCCCAGCATCAGGAGACGAGAAGGGGCAGATCAAGAGCTATAGGCCATCCTGGGTTACATAGCAAGACCTGTTCCCCCACAAAAATATGGAAGAAAAAGAGAAAAAGGGAAAGGAAGAGAAGGAAGGAGGGAAAGAGAGGGGAAGGGAGGGTGAGGAAGATGAGAAATTTATCCCTGCATTGCTAGCCCACAGTCTAAGGTTGAAGGATGGCTTGATAATAAAACCGAAGGCTGATCTGCCACTAGGGTGATGGAAAGCTGGTATGAGCTTAATAGGTGACGAATGGAGTGCTATTGAGAATTGTGGAAAGTGACCTGGCATAGGTGGAGAAGCATGACATCATAGGTGGAGAAGCATGACATCATAAGTGGAAAAGCATGACATCATAGGTGGAGAAGCATGACATCATAGGTGGAAAAGCATGACATCATAGGTGGAGAAGCATGACATCATAGGTGGAGAAGCATGACGTCATAGATGAGGAAGCATGCCTTTCAAAGGATAAAGAGCTAGCTCTACCACTTAGGCTATTTTGGGTCCCGAAGACCAGAATGTCAATGTGAAATTCCCAACAGACTCCAAGTTCCTGGTAAACACTTCAACCATGATGCATAAAGGTAAAGACCCTATTGATCAGGTACAGGGTCAGGACAGCTATAAAACTCAGCCCAAATTCATTCTGAATAAAACACTCTCATCATGTAAAATGGGCTGGTAGCTCAGTGGGTAAAGGGCTGAGTTGACAACCAGAGGTCCTGCATTGCCCAGCTCTACCTAAAATGGGGTGGTGGAGGTGCACAGACTTGTAATCTCATCCACTCCAGACTTGGAAACCAGAGGATAAAGAACTGCTCTCAGACTTATCCAGGCCCACCTGACTAAATTTCAAAAACAAGTAAACACCATCCACAAATAGTGCACTGAAATGGCTTTTGCAGCTTTTGTCAGTTGTTGTTGTTCAAACGAACCAATGGGAAGATTTGGCAACAGAACAAAGGAGGTGAGATTGTAATGATGCTATTTATAAGTCAGAAAATTTCCTTGGGATATTTCTAGACTATGGAGAACTTGGCAGACGCCCAACACAAGAGTGGGAACCTTGAACTATGTCCATGCAATTAATTAAATAAGCAGAACATCTACCCATCCACCTGGCCTGGTGGACGTGACTGATTCACTTTGAGCTGCCAAGTGAGTGCCCGTAGGCAGAGGATAATGGCCGCAGACAGAGGACATTTATAGCTCTTGGCACATGCTCTGACTCCTTGTTTCCTCCTCAACCTTCCAGAGGGTTTCAGACTTTCAGAAAGAAACTCATTTATAGGATTCAGTCATCAGAAAGAGACTCTTCTGTTCTGCACATCCTGGTCCAGAGATAGCGACTTCACTCTGACAGCTCCTTGGGCATATGGACTTCCTACAGGATGCCATAGACCTGTGCTCCCTCTGGGCCCAGCTTAGCTCCCAGCCTGAGGCAACACCCATGAGATTAGTCCAAAGGACCAATTAGTCTAAGAACACAGTCCGACTTCAGGAAGAACCCAGAACTGATAAAAGTGTTGTCACAATGTCCCTGGCACTAATGAGATACCTGAATCCTGCCTGATGTTGCACTGGCAATTCTTGATCCCACCTCTCACCATGCATGAAAATCAACTCAACACGGATCAAAGCCCTGACCGTAAGATGACAACCCTTGGCACTATTAGAAGAAATAAAATAGATCCTTCAAGACACTGGTCTAGGCAAATACTTTTCCATAAGACCCCAGAAGCACAGAGAACTAAAGTAAAAATAGACAATTTGGAAGATAAAAAGAAGTTTTTGCACTGCCAAAGGAAAAAATCAGGGTGACAGGACAACCTGCAAAGTATCTCCAGACTGTTCACGGACAAGAGACTAAAATCCAAAGTCCACAGAATTAAAAATACTCAATAGAAAAGAAAATGAGCTCACTTAGAGGTGGGTAAATAAATCCAGGAAACACAAATAGAACCACAGTAAGCTACCATCTCACCACATTACTGTGTTAAAAGGCAAAGATAACCCATGCACTATTGTATGTATTGGGTATTGGGGTTCTCAGTGTGGGAGTGTGAAGGGTGCTGGGCTATTTAGCCTATTTAGAAATGGTTCTTTGGAGCAACTCCCATCTGTGTTGTCAGGAAATCAACAAACAGTTCAGTTCACAGGTCAAGATCGGCAGCTCGATCTACTGCAAACACTTCATGGATATGCTAGCAGTCCAGTTCGGGAGAGTCAGGATAGCAAACTCAAGTCAGTAATGGTGGCACAACCTATCAGGAAGAACCAGGCTTCAACCTCAGCACAAGTCAGCAGGAGGGACCAGAGCCAACAGGAAAGCCAGGAAACGTTCTCAGTTGTGCCTCTATCAGCAAAGCGAAGATCAGCAAAGGCATGAGACCAACAAGCATTGCACAGCTAGCTCTATCAGCAAACCTTGCTCAGCTCTGTCACTCTCCATTAAGTCCTATTTATACCCTCCAAACATCACGTGTCCTCAATGGGTCTTGCCTCAGCACATTTCTTGTCCCAGCATTGCGTCTGTCTCAGCTGACATCGCTCTGCCAATCAGCCGAAGTCCACAGAAGCAGCAAGAAGCTTTTTGGTGCTTTTCTCTCTATGGAGTCCCAACAAATGAAGCTCAACTATGCAATGTAAGGAGGACCAATACATACGTGTCATTAGCCAAGAATCCTTCATCATGTGTCCTTTCATGTATTTGTTTTAGCAGAACACCCTCTCTCCTGTTTATGCTTCAGCAAACATTCATTCATAAATCTAACTTAGTCTTTCTTTCACCTGTGTCCACTTCAGGAAAACACTCCTTTACGTGTTTACCCCAGCATAACACCATCTGACACAACTGACTTTCCAAAGAACCCTTAAGTTTCCATTTCACCCATCAGAGGTTGGGTGGCTTTAAAGTGAGGAGACTGAATGAAAAGATGGTGGAGAAAGAAAAGGGGGCTCAGAGTAGAAAGAAAAGCAATGTTCTAGAAATAAAGACAAGATCAGAAGACATACAAGTGCACATAAACACATGGAACATGACATGTTTGGTCAAGTAAAAAGATGAAAAGGGAAAAGCTGAGGTCAGAGGGTAGAGTGGAAAGTGAAAGGATTTGTGGGTAAGTAGACAGAAATCAACTCAGAGGGTTGCATGTTTAAGTACCAGGAGCCCCCACTGCACATGTAGTCACAAAGCACACTAATGACAAGAAGGGGGCTCCAAAACCCCTCTGAAAACTGCACCTAAATAGACATGCTTCCTAGCAAGGCCAGACCACAAGGCCTATGTGCCTAGGGAAGCCCTAGACTTCAAATGTGAAAAGCAAACAAACAAACAAAAACCTTTGATCTTCTGGTCACATAGGCCACAGCTCTCATCTGGGGACACAAGTCAGTTCAACTATAGCCATTAGGCCAGAAGACAATGGGAGAAAATGGAAGCTACAACAGCCTATGTGGGAAGGCTACAGATGGATGTCAGCCATGAGTTCAGACACTGCAGACCCCTTGTGAGCTCTTCCTGAAGAACCTGCTAGAAAGCTGACTTCAGACAACGAGCGTGACTGAGAGGGCATGAACAGCAAACAGCAGTGAGCATGAAGCCATAAGGAAACGAGTGTGAGGGAGACTGGACAGGACCAAGGCTAAACAGCGGTGCACAGAATCAAGAAATGACTCCTGTAGTTGAGTGTTTACCCTCAGGCACAAGGGGATGAATACCATCCCAGGCATGGCGCCACTTGCATGTAACCCCAACATCAGGGGCCAGAAACAGATGGATCCCTGCTGCTTGCTGGCCAGTCAGCCTAGCCTGGTGGCTGAGCCCCAGGTCCCAGTGAGAGACACTAGGTGGATGGCTCCTGAGGAACTTGAGGTTGACCACTGACCTCTACACATGAGTGCACATGAAAGATGCAACACTCTCAGGGAAGGGGGCAGAAAAAGAAAGAAAAAAAAATGAGCCTGCTAATTACCACCAAAGCAGAAGAAGAAAGCTGCCTGTTACTCCCAGAGGACACAGAGAGGAGGGGAGGAGAAGAGCTTACTTGATAATTCTCATACTGCTGAGTAGAAAACAAACAGAAAATAGTCAATATGTAGGGAGATAATAGTACTGTATACGGGAATATGACATGGGCTGGGGAGGGGGTCTACAGTTTAGAGCATGGGCTGCTCTTTCAGGGACCCTGGTCCAATTTCCAGCACCACATGGTAGACTCAAAACTGTCCATAAATACAGTGTCCCTGTCTGGCTTCCATGGGCACCAGGCAGCCACACAAAAAAATTAAAGTAAACAAATCTTTTATGACAAAATCATAATCGATCACAAATGCCGAAAGAGCAGAACTGAACCTGCTGACATTCATGAATGCAGATGAACACCATGTATGATGACACCCATGGCAGAGCTGAAGTCAGACACACAACATGTAAGTCAATTGGTTCCAATTTCAAAGGCCAAAAATCTAATAGTATGCTATATACATATATACTAAAAATTGAGATTTACAAAGGCAAAAACAAAAAGATTAATTTAAAGGGGAAAGAACCTGAGGTTGTGTGGGTAGAGAGAGAGGAAAGGATCTTGGAGGAGTTGAGAAAGATGGAAGAAATCAATCTAGATACATTGTACAAAATTCTCAAAGAATTAATAAAAAACATTATACAAACCAAAGGATATAAAATAGAAAGCATAACCGAGGTGTGCGATAGGCAAAGAACAGGTAAAGAGAAGTTGTGTTGAGCCAGCAAGATAGCTCAGGGCACCTGTCCCCAAGCCCTGGGACTCACGGGCTTTCCTTTGACCTCCACACACACAGCAAAGCAACAAAATGTGCTAAAAATATGTTAAAATGTGGCTGCCATCTTGACATCCAGCAAAGTGGAATTCAGACCAAGAAAAAGACACTGTCATTTCAACCGGCAAGTTGTGGTGAAGATTGTGTAAGTGTTATGTGAGAGCATGATGTCTGTCAGCAACCTCCTGAAACAGAGAGCATGGTTGAAAAAACATACAGTACACACTTTAGAACGAGCAAACTTCACCCCAAGACCAGTGAACCAGATGGCTGGCTAAGCTGGATGTGTGAGCTAGACAGACAGTAAACAGACAAATAGATGTAGCTCTTACAGGTAACTTAAGACATAAATAAGGGGGCTGGTGAGATGGCTCAGTGGGTAAGAGCACCCGACTGCTCTTCCAAAGGTGCAGAGTTCAAATCCCAGCAACCACATGGTGGCTCACAACCATCCTTAACAAGATCTGACTCCCTCTTCTGGAGTGTCTGAAGACAGCTACAGTGTACTTACATATAATAAATAAGTCTTTTTTAAAAAAAGATATAAATAATACCCAGGTTGTCCTTTGGAAATGAGAGATGTCTTCCCTGACCTCCTGCATTGGCCCCAGAGGATGTCCCTCGGCTGCCGGATACCCGGATTTGATTCTGCAGAAAAACATCAAGGTAACAACTTCCAGGGCAGCTCAAGTCTGATGATGGACTAACGTGAGAGAGAGCCTGTCTTCCCAGCTCAGCATCTCTGATGTCTTTTCCAGTCCCACATGTCCCTGCGGCCTTGTGCAATGATGTTACAACTCAGTAGGCCCCACCCCCACCCAGTCCTTCTTCCTTCTCTTCTCTTCTCTTCTCTTCTCTCTCAGACTCTGAAGACCTACTCCCAGGAACACACATGTTAAGACACCGAGATACTGTTCTTCGTCTATTGAACGAAACAAAAAGTGCAGAAGTGTGACAGCGCATCTGTTGGCAGGGTTGGAGAAAGGATCCCCACATAGCCTGTGGGGAACTAAGCGGTGTCTCACAAATCACACGTGCATTAGCCTCTGATCCAGAAAACCATGGTATTTGTTCCAAAGACATCTAGCAAAAACATGAAAAAATACATGAGCTAAAATAGATACTTATTGTAGAACAAATTTTATAATAATAGCTAAACACTGTTTAAAAAAATTAACCATCAATAGGGGTCTGGATAGGTCGTATACTCTCGTCCACCCGAGTCGCCATGAAGCGGCAGTGAAGAACAACGCTTTCCTGACCCTGAGAGGACACACAAGGAAGGGGATGTGTGTGGACGTTCTTCTTTATTTAAAACATGAGTAGAAGCTAGATCCCTGCACTTGGGAGATAAAGGCAGGAGGGTCAGGTGTCTAAGGTCACCCTGGACCATACAGCCAGTTTGACCACATGAAACCCTGTTTCACAAAAGCAAAAATTGGGCTTGGGAGAGACCTCAGTGGGCCAAATGCCTCCTACTCCAGCCTTGAGTTTAAATCCTCAGAAACTGGGTAAAGCTGGCGCAGTTGCACATGTCTATAATCCCAGTGTTCATACCTTGAGATGGAAGGTGAAGAATTTCCACAAGTTCAAGGGTCAACTGGCCAGGTGAATGCAGCTGGTAAACAAGAGACCCTGTCTCAGTCGTGGTAGAAGGTGGGGACTGAGAGAAAGAATGCCAAGGAGCCCAAATAAATCTGAGTTTTGTCATAGACACAGGAAAGTGACTAATACCAAATCATAGTCACAGGCTGTGCTGGTTTCAATAAAAACCAGCCCCATAGGTTCACATATTCGAACACTTGGTCAGCGAGAAGTGGCACTACTTGAGAAGGATTGGGAGATGTGGCCTGGTTGGAGGAAGTGCATCATTGGTAATAAGCAATGAGGTTTGTAAAGCCCATGCCCAGCCCATCATCTCTCTCCTCATGCTGCCTGCAGATCCATAGGAGACTCTCAGCTCCTTCTCCAGCACCATGCCTGCCTGGATGCTGCCGTGATCCCCTCATGATGATAATGGATTAAATCTCTAAAACTGTAAGCCAGCCCCAGTTGAATGTTTTCTTTTGTAACAGTTGCCTTGGTCATGATGTCTCTTCACAGTGACTAAGAGACAGGAAAACACTGAGCTGCAAGCGTGGTGGTTAATACAGTCTTTCATTCTCAGAGCCCGTAAGCTCGTCCAAGTGTGGCGCTTCCACATTTAAAGAAGAGTGATACAGACTGAAGACAAACATTGAGCAGACTTGGCAGCACAGAATTGGAATGGTTCATCTGCTGTCTGGGAGGCCTAGACACATGGACTCAACACTGGCCAATTATCCCCATTCTCTCTCCAAACCCCGAAGAAGTCACTTCCAAGGCTAGAAAGATGGCCCAGAAGTTGAGAGCACTTGGTGCTCTGCCGTGAAGCCCCAGCATCCACATCTAACGAACGGCTGCATCTCCAGGTCTGAGGAATCTAACACCCTCTCCTGATCCCCATGGGTACCCACATATTAACACACAATAAATAATTTTAAAGCCATGTTCTCTGCCATGCTGGGGGGCTGAGGAAGTGTTCCACTTCTGGTGGGCACACGGCGCAGCTGTGACCCTGTGTTGATGCCTGGCTCCTAACCCCTCTCCGTGCCCCACTGTACTTACTGGGTGGCTGTCATTCTAGAAATGTCTCCTTCCTCTGTCACCTCTACCACACAGGAGGGTGTGTTGCGGATTTTACAGAGGATTTTCAGGCAACAGAATAATCTTGAAAAGAGAATTGGGGGCATAACCCAGCAATAAATGCCAACACCAATCTCCTTAAAACTGACATTTCCACCTAAAAATAATGTGCTTTCATTGCCCCTCAGTGTCTTCTGGGTCCTTTTTCCTCAAACTGGACCCCCACCCCACCCCTCTTCCAGGATGCCTATAAAATCTCAAAGGTGATTATCGTTATACTGTCTTTAGCCTGACCACTATCTGGTAACTTGAAAAATCAGCAGGGTCGGGGGGGGGGGGAATCTAAACAAAAGAACCTGTTCTTCCCACAGTGCATATTCTGCCTCCAGGATGTTCAGCTCAGAGCCTCCCCTCTGCTGCTGCACAGAGCGATGGCTCCACTTTTGGTGAGAAGACTTTCTTTTGTAACAGTTGCCATGGCCATGGTGTCTCTTCACAGCGATAGAGCAGTGACTGGAAAACCCTGATAGTGACATCACACCCTGAAGGGAGCAGAGCAGGGCCGTTCAACCGCAGGCTGCGGCCTGCTCATACTTTAGGTCAAGCCTGTCTGTGCGGGAGTCCTGTCTTGTGCCTCACAGAGTGTTTAGCAACATGCCAGCCCTACTGGCTGGATGCCGCCTCCAGCTCTAGCTAGAAAAACCAAAACTCTATCAAAACATTTTCAGATCTTTGGAGGGGGCAAGATCACACACACACACACACACACACACACACACACACACACACACACACAGTGATAACCATAGCTACAGGGAGAGCATGCCTGTCTGTCCCTTCTGACAGCAAGGTGTCCTCTCAGGTCATTTGAGGCTCTGCTGGCAGGAACCCAAAATGGGGAGAGTTAGAGGAGGAAAAGGGCGGGTCGGGAGGAAAGCTAAGATGATGTGCTGTCATCCAAGGGATGGTGAGAGAGACAGATCCATGCCCTTTCTCCCAGGAAGAACATCACCTTCTGGAGGGTGCCAGCTACATTTCTGTCATTGTCATAAAACACCCTGATCAAAAGAAGAAACCAGCAAGCACTGAGGGGGGGGGGGCGGTTACCTGGCTTATAATTCTGCCTTAGTCGGTGTTCTGTCTCTGTGAAGAGACACACTATGGCCATGGCAACTCTTTAAAAATAAATTAAAAAATAAAAACATTTAATTGGGCTGGCTTACAGTTTCAGAGGTCTAGTCTGTTGTCATCATAGCAGTGAGCATGGCAGCAGGCAGGCAGGCATGGCACTGGAGAATAGCTGAGAGCTCTGTATCCAGGTCCATGCGGCAGGGAGAGAGGCAGTGGGACTGACCTGCGATTTTAAAACCCCCAAATCCACCCCCAGTGACACACTTCCCTCTCCATTACTGCCACTCCCTAATAACCAAGCATTCATGAGCCTATGGGGACCACTGTTACTCCAACCACCACAAATTCCAAGTTATACTCTATACTGAGTCACATCTGGCCATGGCACATCACAGTCAGGAGCAAGGAGAAAATGCACACACGCGCTTGGTTACTTGCTTGTCTCTGTTAGCTCATAAGACCTGCATGCTAGGGGCTGGAAAGATGGCTCAGCAGTTAAGAACACTGACTGCTTTTCCAAAGGTCCTGAGTTCAAATCCCAGCAACCACATGGTGGCTCACAACCATCCATAATGAGATCTGACGCCCTCTTCTGGTGTGTCTGAAGACAGCTACAATGTACTTACATATAATAAATAAATAAATCTTTTAAAAAGAAAGAAAGAAAGAAAGAAAGAAAGAAAGAAAGAAAGAAAGAAAGAAAGAAAGAAAGAAAGAAAGAAAGAAAGAAAGAAAAAAGACGTGCATGCTAGACCTGACCCCTACACTTACTGGTCTATCTGAGCTGCGACAGCCACATACTACCCCCTCCAACTGGATCTCCATCTCTCCATCTCTGAAATGAACAGACCGGGTCTTGACTCCGAGGAGACTTGATCCCAACAGCACCACGTAGCCCTCAGTTCTCTGTCACTCGTCAAGTGCCGATAGTATTCATCCTTTGTGACATTTTCAAACAACTCAGGGACAAGTGACAGCAATGGGCATAATCAAAACCTCGGGCTTCTGTTTTCTAGACTCAGAAGCAAGGATGTGGATCAAGGTGCGTCTGAGAAGCATCCTGTGGCTTGGTCCCTGTGCCTGCCTTTGGTAAGAAACTTGCTAATGCCCTCACCCATTATTCCAGCTGCAGGCTCAGACCTCAAGGAATTTATAACTGTGTTAGGGAGACAAGACTCACACTGTTCCTACTTTATTCTGCCACTTTCACACGACAGCCTTCACCAAACTTGTCCCCAAATAACTTGGTTTCCATCAGGTCTGTTTTGCGATGTTTAACCTGTGCTTTAAAATTCTACCTAAAAGAAATAAAGAAAAGGAACCTATGATTTTACTGCAGGTCTGTGGTCCCATGCTGGTTAGACTACCTGACATCCGTCCTGGCCCCAAAACCTCTTCTTGAGGTTCCTGCTAGTTCACATACTTGCAAGCTGGTACAAGAGCTTTGTGCCCTGTCCAACCCTGCAGAGCCACACCTTAGGTGCCAGCATCAACGTGTGACTTCAGTTGAATTTTCATCAGACTGGCCCCTGAGGACCCAGGGGACCACTGCCACTCCCGAGGAATATTTGCAGATTTTTTTTTTCTCCTGAAGTCTTGATGTTGAACATCCCTCCCACCCCACCCCCAAGGGGGCAGAGTGGAAGGAGAAAGGGTGATGGGAAGGGAGCAGGCGTGTCCTTATCTTGAGCCCGTCATTCCATCTGCATATAGACTCTGGGTAAAAGTCTGTATTGCTTCTACTTGGAGTTTACTTAAGTCACAAGCTATAGTCACCCAGGACCCCAGTTGTACACTTTCAGGACTTTGTGGGAAGAGATTGTTGCAACATGGCAGGCAGGCAGTGGATGTGCTCTGCAAGTGAAGAAGCAAGCCTCCATCCCCCAAATCCTAAGTTCTACTTGACTGTAACAGAGGTGGGGCAGGAGCAGGCACTGAGGCCCCTCCCCAGAACCATGGCACCCCACAGCCAAGGAGAAAACTGGAAGTTAGAAAGATGGAGTGTAGATAGAACTAGCTGAAAGAGAGGGTAGCTCTCAGCCCCTTCTTGCTATGCTCTGGTCAGTGGGCCCCCACACACACACACACCTCATGGGAACCCCTGGGTGAAAGGAGGTCTGAGAATACACAGGTATGTTTAGATGAGAACTTTTAAAGGAGTAGACACTCTCATTATCAGGGCATGTTTCCTCTGTGTTGTTAACCATATCCTCCATGCCTAGAGATACTTGACAACACAGTCCTTAAACTAAGATTTGTTACAGATGTTGTACCATGAATGCTACTGGGAACAACTGGGGACTGACGAGGCCCCCAGAAAACAGTTGTTAGAAAAAGAAGCATAAAATGGCTCTGTGGAGTGCTACAGAATTGAGACTATCTGGGCAAAGAGCCCCATAATTGGGCATAGTGTTTGTATGGTTTGAATAAAAATGGGCCCCGTAGGCCTATGGGGAGTGGCACTATTAGAAGGTGTGGCCTTGTTGGAGGATGTGTGTCACTCAAGGTAGAGGGGGAATGGGGTTAAGGCCTAAAATGCTCAAGACAGTCCTAGTGTGACTGTCTCTTCCTGCTGCCTTCGGATCCAGATGTAGCTGATTACCTCTTCAGCACCATGTCTGCCCGCATGTCACCATGTTTCCCACCTTAACAATAATGGACTAAATCTCTGAACTGATAAGTCAGCCCCAATTAAATGTTGTCCTTTATAAGAGTTGCCACGGTCAAGTGTGCTTTGGTCCTTCTTAGAAGGGGGAACAAAATACATATGGAAGGTGTTACAGATACAATGTGTGGAGCAGAGACTGAAGGAATGATCATCCAGAGACTGCCCCACCAAGACATCCATCCTATATACAGTCACCAAACCCAAACACTATTGTGGATGCCAACAAGTGCTTGCTGACAGAAGC
>NC_034591.1:18868673-18877923 GCF_900095145.1 Mus pahari
CTGCCTCTGCCTCTGCCTCTGCCTCTGCCTCTGCCTCTGCCTCTGCCTCTGCCTCTGCCTCTGCCTCTGCCTCTGCCTCTGTCTCCCAGGTGCTGGAATTAGAGGTGTGAGCAACTATGCCCAGCTTTAGTTTGGTTTTCTGTTGCTGTGGTGTATTAGTCAGTGTTCTCCAGAGGAACAGAATGGATAAGATGAATATGTGTGTGTGGGGGGAGGGGGGAATCTATTAGAGCAGCTTATAGGCTATGGCCCAAATAGTCCAACAATGGCTGCTCATCAACTGAAAGTCCCAGAATCCAGTAGTTGTTCAGTCCAGAAGGCTGGATATCTCAGTTGGTCTTCAGTAAACACCGGAATCCTGAAGAAGTTGGCTGCAATGCCAGTTCAGAAATGAGCGGCCAGCAAGAGTGAGGACAAGCAGGTAAAGAGCAAGTGCTTCTTTCTTCTGTGTCCTTTGTTTACGCTGCCACTATAAGGTATGACCCAGACTTAAAGTGGTTATTACTACCTGGAAAGATCCAGCTCAACAGAGGCCCTTCTCACTTTAAGTAACTTGAGAAAAGCCCACCTACTTTTATAGGTCTAAAATAGATTAGCACTGAAGTGAAGGACACCAAGAGGCCTGCCTGCCTGCTGTGTGACCTGCCTGCAGCAAGGTCACTACCATATGCAAGTATGTGGTGGACATTTAGGAGGGAAAGAGAAGGGGAACAGTTTGAGCTTTATGAGGAGAAGTGAACCTGGAGACTTGAAGGAAGCCCTTGTGAGTAGCCTGCCCTGTCATCACTTGAGACCATGGTGAAGCATCGGCCCATGTTGCTGCTGAGGGTCATGTCTGGGTCTGTGGGCATGCAGCAACAAGAGTCTGTGTCAATGTCCGTGGCTCATACTGCCACCAAAATCCATGCAGATGGCCCTTGTCTGGGTTGCCACCTGGGACCGCATTGATGTCCAGGGGCTATTCAGAGCTGACCCCAGCCCTCACTGGCTGTAGCACTGTGGATAGATGGCCCTAGACCTCACCTGGGCAGCACAGAATAGCTGGACATGGTGGCACGGGTGCTGGTGTGCTAGCCTAAGGGTGTGAGCATGGTAGAGCTGGCCCTGCCAGCTTGTCTGCCATGAGGTGGCATAGTCATGGAGGAGATGCCAACCCCCTCATCTCTCATTACTTAAAGCAGACAGGAGAGCTGGTCCCAGAGTCCTGGGATTGGAGTTGGCCTGGCCTCTTCACTGGCTACAGCACTCTGAAGAGCAGGCCCTGCACCTCACTTGGGCAGCACAGCTAAGTTGGCTCCAGTGGTATAGGTACCAGTTACCCAGTCCTGAAGGCATGAGAGCAGGAGAGTTGACCCTGCCCCTCGATGGTTGAGGCATTGGGTGAGATAGCTGGGGCAGTGCTGGAGAGCTCCCCCTGGTGGTGTGGGTAAGGGAGAGCTTTGTACAATTAACGTATCAGTAGAAAAGCTTCTCTTAACAGCCGTGGTGAGCATGGTCTGGCCACAGGCATCCCACTTCTAAGTGCTTCCTGGGAAGAGGGGGAAACCTTCCTAGCAATCTACACATTTAAATGTTCACAACAGCTTTAGCAAAAAAAAAAAAAAAAAAAAAAAAAAAAAAAAAAAAAAAAAAGTATAGAGGGCTGGGGAGAGAGGTTAGCGAGTAAAAAATTAAAATCAAGGACTTTTAAATTCAACCTCTGTTACCCATGCAAATATGCCAAGTTTGCTGTAACTCCCAGTACTGGGGATGCAGAGAGGACCCCTGAGGCTCTCTAGCCTAATTGGGGAGCTTCAGGCCAGTGAGAGGCTTTGTGTTGCAAAAATTCCTTCCCTTGGGGAAAGTCTTAACAATGTCAGGGTAAGCCATCCCTCAGGTAAGAGAGCAGGAGAGCTGGCAGTGTCCCTTGTCCACTGTATCATTGGGTGGCCTATCCTGAGCAATGCTGGAGAGCTTACCCTGGTGGTGTGGGTGTAGGAGAGCCGGTGGGCTGACCAACTCAGCTACCACCCAGGCCCAGGTCCTCAGCTTTGAGTTGGCACACGCCGACATCTACCCCATCTATGAACTGCTGGACTGTGTGAATGGGCTGGTCCTGCTGATCCAAAGCTTCAGGATCTCCATGACACAGGACAGCAACAGGATATGCTGAAGGAGCCCCAATGAGGACCCAGTATTGATAGTGTAGCAGAAGTCAGAAGCCTCAAAGCAGACCAACAGTCACTGCAAAAAACACTTCAAATAAAGAAGTGTAAACCAAGGGTGTACTGTGGGACACAGTGACACACTACAGCTCCCACAAGATGTTTTTTTTTTATGCTTTGCTTTATTTTGTTTATTTTTACCTTATTTTGGAAGGGAGTTTGCAAGGTCAAAGAGCAGATAGATACAAAGGGATGGGGAGATGAAAGGGATTTGGGTGCATGATGTGAAACTCACAAAGAATCAATAAAAGTTTAAGAAGGAAAGAAAGAAAAGGAAAATCTCTCATAGGTGTGTGCCCAGCCACTTGAGTTTTAGTTAATCCAGATGTTATCAAGTTGACAACCAAGAACAGCCATCCACATGTGATAAAACACTGACCAAAAGCAACCTGGGGGAAGGAAAGAGTTTGTTTCATCTCAACTCCCAGATCACAGTTCATCACTAAAGGAAGTCCGTGAGGAACTCAAGGCAGGAACTGAAGCAGAGGCTGTAAAAGAGCACTGCTTATTGGCTTGCTCCTCATAGCTTCCTCAGCTTGCCTTCTTATACAACCCAGGACCACCTGCCCAAGGGAGGAAAATCTACAGGGCCACACCAACCACTAATCAAGAAAATGCCCCAACAGGCCTGTCTACAGGTCAATCTGATGGAGGCAAGGAGATGACCTTGCCTTATGTCAAGTTGAAAAAAAATCTAATCAATTCAGTCTTGCCATCAAGCATGATGATCTGACTTCAATCCCTGGAACTTATATGGTCGAAAGAGAGAACCCGCTCTCATACATTGTCTTCTGTCATGCATACATCCACTACATCCACTGTGGCACATAGACTGCTCTCTCTCTCTCTCTCTCTCTCTCTCTCTCTCTCTCACACACACACACACACACACACACACACACACACACACACACACAAAATTAATTAAATAAAATAAATAACCTAGAACAGGCTGAGGAGGTCGAGGAGGAAGGGAAAATGGCACTCGGTGTAACAGAGTGTGTGTGTGTAACATGTAAAAACTCCTGGCTTCCATCCCAGCACTGCATAAAACAGGTATGGTATGCATAACTGCAATCCCAGTACTGAGGAGGATCAGGAATTCAAGGTTAGCCTCAGCTACATAAGGAGTTCAAGGTCAGCCTGGGCTAGAGCCCTTGCCTTATAAAAAGCAGGTCAGCCCATGATTATTTTCTACTTCTTTCATATCTTCCCAACTATACTATCAGCTACTGATGTCACCAATTATTTCTGCCTTCCACCTCTGTCCTTGCATCTGGCCCAGCTCCCAGAATGCTATGACACTGACATATATTACCTTATAGCCATTCACTCTCCAATCTTGGGCAGATTGTTGCTGAAGGATTTTTCTTAACTCTGAGGATCTAGATGGAGCTCATGAAAAACAAACACCAATCATCCTTTATTCCAACAATAAAGTTGCACAGACAACCTGGGGGACATGGGCAGAAGGCAGGATGTCCACCCACTCAGCTCAGAGTTCACCCTGTTCCAGAAGCAAGCATCATTGTTCCCACTGCAGAGAGAAACCCAGGTGGATGGGAGAGACTGGGAGAGACACTGGAGTGAGGATAGTTGTGCTGATGACTGAGGATAGTTGTGCTGGTGACTGAGGATAGTTGTGCTGGTGACTGAGGATAGTTGTGCTGGTGACTTTTCTCATCTCTGTGAGAAAAGCATTGTTTGGGCTTGCAGTTTCCAAGAGATTTTTAGGACAACACTGAAGGAAAAGCAAAGTGAAACAACTTTGTCCATGGCAGAGGCAGCATGGACCAAGAGAGGAGAGAGAGAGAGAGAGAGAGAGAGAGAGAGAGAGAGAGAGAGAGAGAGAGAGAGCTCAACCAGAAGCAGGTGTAGCTTTTGTTTCAGCTTGGATATGAAGTGCCCCTCATAGGCTCATGGATTTGAGACCTTTTATCACTAGACCATTATCTCTGTAACATTGTTTGGGGAAGCTGTGGAACTCCTAAGACTGTGGAACCTCCGTAGACGATATGGGTCATTGTGGGTAGGCCCAACCTTCCTCTGGCCTGAGCTCCTGGCTTCCCGACTATAACAAGCTCCCTTTATGCTCCAGCAGCCACAGTAGTAAGTCACTCCCTGCATCATGCCTTTCTGCAGTAATGATCTGTATCCCAGAGCCTGGATGAATCCTTCCTCTCTGAGGTCTCCTGTCACAGCAAAGGGAAAAGAAGCTAGGACCTCCAGTACCCACCTCCACCTACAGCCTTCTGCCAGCAAAGTCCTAGTTCTTGGGTTATTTTATTTTATTTTATTTTTGCTTTTTCAAGAGATTTTTATTGAAATAATATATATAACATAAAATGACCATATCCACCATTTCCAAGGGCTCATTCGGCAGTGTTGTGGGCAATCACATTTGTACACACACACACACACACACACACACACACACACAGAGAGAGAGAGAGAGAGAGAGAGAGAGAGAGAGAGAGAGAGAGACCCCACCACATCTCTTGAGAACATCCTCCTCATCTCAAAGTGAAGCTTGTACTGACCTCCTTTGCCTCTCATCCCCAGGTCCTGGAAACCACTGTTATTATCCCTGTGGATTTGACATGTTCTGGGTATCGTAAATGAATAAAATCCTGTTGTGTCTGTCTACAATTCATATCATAATATCTGAAAGATCCATTGAGGTTGTAGCAGATAAGATTCAATAATATTTCTCTCTCTCTCTCTCTCTCTCTCTCTCTCTCTCTCTCTCTCTCCTTTCTTTTTTTATTAGATATTTTCTTTATTTACATTTCAAATGTTATCCCCTTTCCTGGTTTCCCTTCCAAAAACCCCTTTTTCCTCCCACCTCCCCCTTCTCACAAACCCACCCACTCTTGCTTCCTGGCCCTGGCATTCCCCTATACTGGGGCATAGAGCCTTAACAGGACCAAGGGCCTCTCCTCCCATTGATGACCAATTCACTCCCCATTTACTCTCCCACTCTATCCCCCTCCCTCCATCTCAAACCCTACTACTTAAAGGCTACACAGCTGTGCTGCCAGCTGGGGACCACATGTTCAAACACATAAATCTGTTGGGAGTGTTGCAAATGGCATAAAGACACACAGAAGTGTCTTCATCCAACAGCAATAGGCCTGGGCTAATTTCAACAGGCTAAACATTGTAGTCAAGAGCCTCGCAGCTTTTCTGCATTTGTTTCATCTCCAAATCATGTAGATAGCTACCCAAAACATTCATGTTCACAAGTCAGTTGACAGAACGTTAGCCAGAAGCCTCAAGGTGCCTAGACTCAGCCAGCTACTCTGGGCACCTTGCTAGGAAGGTCCCAGCTGCCAGCTGGGGTTGTCATTGGCAAAGACTATTGGATTCCCTCCGGCCTTCACCAAGTAGCTAAGTCACAGCCTGTGCCACTGCAGGAGAGGGATATTCAGCCCTGGGTGGAATACTTTCAAATATCTCAGCTTGGCTGTGCTACTGTTTGAGGCCCTGGAACAACAGAAGATGGGAGCCACTGAACCGAACCCAGCCTCCTCCTCAGGCCCACAGTAGACCTGGCTCTGGTGAATTCACACATCCCGTCTTCTCCACTCTTTGTGTCTTCTTCACCTCCTCTTGATGCCCATCTCTGTAACTGGATGCTTCATTGTAATTCACTGGTGATTATTCTCGTTGTTGGGAAACCAACCGACAATAACAATAAAAGAAAGACTGTAGCCCTTCTCCCTCAAAATGGCATAATAAAATTCATCTCTGAGATGTGCACCAGATGCCTGCAGAGGGTCTCAATGTACTTGTGAGGGCTGGGAAAGAGTCAGCCAGTCAGAAAGTCACCAACAGCAAAGTTGCCAAGTCTGAGGCTGGACCGTCTACGATCATTTCTTAGCTTGATTTCTGGCTATCGGGAGGTGACATCCTCGGGGATCATCGTAACCTCCACGAAGTCATCGGTCATCCACTGCATGCAACAAGCCTCTAGCTATGACAATTGGGGGTCATGAAGGAGGAAGGGAGATCCAACTGAGCCAAAATGGCATGAAGGGAGATGAAAGCAGGATATGGGGTCTACAGAGCCACAAGTGGATTAGACCAGAGGACAGGTCTGTGTCCTGAGCAGTCCCAGGGCAGGGGGCAGCCCTGGACATCCCCTAGTCTACATGGGATAGGGCTCAGGCCATTTTCTAATATCCACAGGGAGGATCACAGTGGGATAAAGGGGTGCTAAGTCCCATCATTCACTTGTTGTACACCTGATCCTTGCTGTCCTGCCTGCCCCCATACTCCTGCCTTCAGCCCTAACAATAACCCCTGTTTACAGTCGGAGACCTACATGGAGCAAGACGTCCCTGTAAACAATCATAGCCCAAACACCCAGAGCAACTTGAGGTAGTGTTCCATGGTCATTGCTCACCGATGAGTTCCATTTAGTTGAACCACCCAAGCCCAGCAGACCAGCCTCATTTGGGAGGATGCTGCCCCTGCTCAGTGCTCTCTGAATAGCTCTCTGCTTGCTGTCATCTGGTAGCACTAGGGAAGGAAGTGTTGCCTATGGCAGGCGCTCCAGGGACTCACTCCAAATAGGCTCCCCAGAGAGAACCTTCCCTGCCAGTTAGCACCGAGGCTTTTGCAGCCAGGCCTCCTACTGGATGCTTATTTAAAGGAGTCATAAGACAGCCGTGCTAAATGCTCCTGTTTCTTGGCCATGGCTCTTGCAGGCTTCCACCTCACTTACAAGGTGTGAACATAAAATAATAAAGCAGATTATTCAAGCAGATGCCTCAGACAATAATCTGTTAGTGGTTTCTTTTAAGATAAAAGTTAACAGCAAATTCTTGCTATCTACCTGGACCTTCAGAGCATAAAGTATCAAAAATTACTCTAGCTTGCCAGGCAGCGGTGGTGCACGCCTTAATCCCAACACTCCAGAGGCAGGAGCAGGTGGATCTCTGAGTTTGAGAGCAGCTTTATCTATAAAATGAAGCCAGGATATCCAGGGTTACACACAGAAAGCCTGTCGTGAATCCCACCTCCAGTTATTACTTTTAAAAGACAAGAAACTGGTTTTTATTCCTTAATAATGTGCATATGCATAACTTTAAGAAAAATATTTAAAGCATCTGGAGAGATGGCTCAGCAGCTAAGAGCCCCGAGCTCTGGACTAACCTCACAGAGGACTTAAGGTCCTTTCCCAGCATCTACATCAGGCAGTCACAGCGCCAGTAACACCAGCTCTGGGTCTTCTGCCCTCTGTGTACACTCAGACACACATAGACACATACATTAAAAATAAAAATAAAATAAAACAAAAGTGATTGTTTGAACCAGAATGTGTCCTATAGGATTATTTATTTGAATAAACTGTTAGTAGAACTGTTTGGGAAGGATTAGGTGTGGCCTTGTTGAGGAAGGTGTGTCATTGAAAGTTGGCTTTGAGGTTTCAAAAGCTCACACCAGACCCAGTCTTCTTCTTCCTCCTCCCCTTCCTCCTCCTCCTCCCCTTCCTCCTCCCCCCTCCTCCCTCCTCTTCCTCCCTCCTCCTCCTCTCCCTCCTCCTCCTCTTTTTCTCTCTTCTTCTTCTTCTTCTTCTTCTTCTTCTTCTTCTTCTTCTTCTTCTTCTTCTTCTTCTTCTTCTTCTTCTTCTTCTTCTTCTTCTTCTTCTTCTTCTTCTTCTTCTTCTTCTTCTTCTTCTTCCCCTCTCTGTCTCTCTCTATCTCTGTCTTTCCCTGTGTCTCTATCTCTCTCTCATGTGTGTGTGTGTGTGTGTGTGTGTGTGTCCCTATAACTTGTGAATGATGTGAGCTCTTAGTTACTGCTCTAGCACCATGCATGCCTGCCTACTACCATGCTCTTTGCCATAATGATCATGGACTAATGTAGGCATAATTTTTTCCGAACCTATTTTAAAAACTGTTCAATTTCTCCTTTTGCCCACCACCCAGCAGAGGTAGTGGAAGAGAAAAGTTATTAGGATATGGGGGAAGTGGACCTATTTAGCCATAGTTTTGGGGGGTGAGTTCAATCTTCTTTGTCAGAAAATATGAATCAGCAGCTGCAGTCCAGTCCTCTCAGCAGACAGACACCATGCACAAACCAGCAGCTGTAGTTCAATCCTGAAGAAACCACAGGCTGGCCAACCAGACCAAGGCTGCAGACAGGACAAAGACCTGCCTGAACCTCAGGAGCAATCCTTTGGTGAATTTCTCTCAGTGCTGGCCTTATCACAAGCTGAGCTCAATAACGCTATGTAAGGTGAACCAATACACATGTGTCGTTAGTAAAGAACAGGAAGGTGGAGCAAACCAAACAAATGCTCTTGCTCCCACTGTCTGTGAGGTCATACTTATACTCCTTCATCACGCATCCTTTCACTTGTGTCTACTTGAGGAAAAATTCTTTCAAGTGTCTACTTTAGCAAGACATCCTTTCACCTGTGTGCCCCAGCAAAATATCACTTTACATAACTGTCTTTCCAAAGAAGCTAAAAGTTTCCACTTAAGACTAACCCTTTGAAACTGTAAGCAACACACAATTCAGTGCCTCCTTTCTTGATCACAGTGTCTCTTCACAGAAACAGAACAGTAATTAAGACAGAAGGTAACTAGATCATCATTGATTTTTACATCACCCATGCTTAAGATAGACAATCATCTACAAATGTCCCAGAATAGTCACCGCATAAGTCCTCCACTCCACATCCGCCTCAGTCTTTAGAGTCTATGAGAATGACCAGCACTGAGTCCTCACTGGCCCTTATTTAACATGGAGACCTCAGAGTAGAAAGATTCCCTCCTAGAGAGCAATGTGACTTCTCACCAAATGGCAAGGCTGACAAGGTCACGCTGTCCATAAGACTGTCTGACATCTCGGAAGCAAAGTGGGGTACCATGGTCCCAAAGACAGTGAGAGCTACAGAGACCCAGGTATTAACAACTCTCCTTGTACAAGCTTGCAACCCCACCAGCAATGGAGGAGTGTTCCTCTTTCTCCACATCCTCACCAGCATCTGCTGTCACCTGAATTTTTAATCTTAGCCATTCTGACTGGTGTAA
>NC_034591.1:18880783-18884599 GCF_900095145.1 Mus pahari
AGAAGAAGAAGAAGAAGAAGAAGAAGAAGAAGAAGAAGAAGAAGAAGAAGAAGAAGAAGAAGAAGAAGAAGAAGAAGAAGAAGAAGAAGAAGAAGAAGGCTTACATGGTTTGCATTGGGCAGGCCACCATCTGCCTTCAGGTTGGGGAGGCTAAGAACTGGTAGCTGCTCAGTCCAGAAGGCTGGATCCATCCTCAATCCTGAAAGCGTGGAGGATCTCAGAGAGCTGCTATTCCCTAGAACACACTGGAAAGACATACACTGTATTGTATGTTGCATAAAATCTCAAAGAGCAGTATAAATTGTAAAGACTTGGAGACTTTTCATGACCATGCATGCATAACAAGAACAATGAAACAGGAAAAGAGGAAAAGAGGGAGATGCAGAGTTCCAACCTCAGGGAAGGTTGGTGGCTGCTACTGAAGACTACCCCCTCCCCCCGGCCACCCGAGTAATGACTCGCAGACCTTTTATTATTATGAAAGTTTGGCCTTAGCTTAAGCGTGTTTCCCAACCTCGTATAACTTAAGTTCACCCATTTATACTAATCTACATTCTGCCATGAGACTCATTTCCTGTCCTCAGTCCTGGCACCTGTTTCTTCCTCTGCATCTGGCTGGTGGATCTTTCCCACCGTTCCTCTATCTTCCTGGAAGTCCACCTACCGTCTTCTGTCTAGCTATTGGCTTGCTTCATGGAGAGAAAGCAGGCAAGAAATAACAACAACAGCAATAATAATAATAATAATAATAATAATAATAATAATAATAATAAAAGCAGCTTTCCCTCAGATATCTTTTCATCCTGGCTGCTGGAAGGCACTGCTCACTCCTCCCTCAGACCTGCACAAAAGCGTGCCTGTCAGTTGATCCCAAATCTGATCAAATCTGATCAAATTGAAAACCAAGATTTAAGCATCACAAAACGGAAGCTGTACTCCCTGTAGGATGGGGTTGGGAGGCAGTAAGCATAGAACCCCGCCCTCCAAGCAAACGGCAGCCATCTTCATCAGATCATCAGTGCCTCATTTCCAGCAGTCATCAGTAACAAACCTGTTGGAATTCCCTCAGAAGAAAAGGATGTGGGGTTCCTTAGACCTTCAGCTGAGATTCCGGCTGCTCTTCTCAACTTATGTATGCAATTCTGCCCCAGTGCACAGCAGCCTCTTGGCCTCCTCATTCTGGAAGATACTAGAGCATATATAAGCTGTAGGAGGTCCACTCACAAGGCCCCCATTTATGTGATCATGGGAAAACCCGAGTGTTCCCATGACCAAGTGTAGTTCCAAAGTTTTCATGGGGTGAGATTTTAAACACAAAAATCACATTCTAGGTTGACACACCTCAGCTAGCAAGAACAGTTCGCCAGATGGAGAACTACAGAAGCCAAAAGGCAAGGTTAGTACATTCAGGAACTTTCCAAGAGCTACAGACTTTGATGGATTAGGTCTTTGTTCTCATTTTGGCAGGTGCTGCTGCCTATGTGCTGGTTGTCAAGGCCTGAATGGCACCTCCATTATGGCATCAGTTGTGCTAAGGTCTGGGGCCTATTACGTTCCCCACTGGTTCAATGGGCATGAGCCAAGTCACGGGTTCCTCTGTGGGCAGGGGATTACATTGTCTCCTTAGCACTACTAGTTGAACAGAATTTCTCCCCTGTTTTACATAGCTAAGTAGTCAGTTGAGCAAACACGGCCCAACAGTGAGAGCTAAGAGCAACTTAGCGTAGCAGAGAAGTTAGCCGGGAAGCCAGAGATCAGCACCAGTTGCTAGATTTGGGGCATTTTTTTTTCTTTTTATCTTGAAGGTTATTTTTGACAGTGTCTAAACTTTCTCTAATTATCCATGCCTGATTGACATAAAAACAACAAATTTCTCCCAATGTCATAAAGAAACCTCTTTGTCTCATAAAGAGGAGAGTCCAGATACTACTGCTACAGAAGCAAAGCATCGAAGCCAGGCATACTGGCACATGCGTTTAATCCCAGCATCAAGAGGCAGAAGCAGGCGGATCTTCCTGAGTTTGAGGGAAACCTTGTCTACTTAGTCAGTTCCAGGGTACTTGGGAGTATAAACTGGTACAGCCGTTATGGAAATTAGTGTGACAGTTTCTCAAAAGGCTAAAACTACAACATGACCTGGCTATACCCCTCCTAGACATATACTCAGAGGACCCCATGTCCTAGTACAGTGACTCTTGCTCATTCATATTCATTGCTGTTGTATTCATGATACCTAAGAAATGTATTCAAACTAGATGTATCAACTGATAAATAATGAAAATGTAGCATATACACAATGAAACTGTTCAGCTATAACAAAAAAATGAAATTTTAAATTTTCAGGAAAATGAATGGAAATTAAGATTATTATTCTGAGTGAGGGAACACAGATACCCCAAAAGATCAAAAATTCATAAAACAAAAAACAAAAAACCTTCACACTTCTCCCATATGTGGATCCTAATCTTAAACTTTTTATAGAGGTCTGGAAGCTAGAAATGAGCTGCTGGGAGGAATAGAGGGAAGACCTAAAGCCAGATGAAATAGTAAAACACCTGTTGTACTGAGAACTTTGGTTTCTTTGAAAAACGCAGAAATATTATGAGAATATGTTTTTGTTTTAATCCCAGGTTTGGGGTGTAGGGTTGCTTCAGATTGTCCACAGCAGCTGACTATGATTTGTTTTGTGCTTTAACAGGGATGTGATTTTGCCATCTGCAGATAGTTTCTGGGATTGTGAAACATTTGGAATCCCGGGGACTTTTGAGAGGTTATATAAATGCTAGGACCCCAAGAGTTGGATTTGGTGGTGGTGGTGGTGGTGTGTTTACACTCCCAGGTCTCCTGGACTCATTAACCAACAGGAAGTAGTCTAATAATAACATCATCCTCTTTTCCTTTATCCTTTTTTCTCTCCTATGTAGTGTTAAGGTGTTGAAAGGGTAAGAAAAGGGTATAAACCCATAGAGGAAATGGCCGGGGCTGAAGGGATGGTATTCTTTTCAGGACATCAGCAAAAAGTTTATTGCAACTTCTACCACTGGATCCCCCTCCTCTGCTCCCAGAAGGGATTTTCTGGAGTTTTTTGTTTTCTTTTCTTTTTCTACTTCCTATATTCAGTTTCAAAAAAGGTTGGGAGAATGGCTGAGCAGTTGGAAAAATTGCAGGTGGAAATGGAGGGGCCCGAGAAACAAAAGAAAAATAATTGCTGAAATGGGAAACAAAAGGGGTCAGTGTGCTCTCGATTTTCTGAAAAGGTCACAGAGTTGGAGGTGCTACTGGGAAAATTGGAGATGGAAGCTTTTGGGAGGCAAGGAACACAGGAAAAGAAAGAACAAAAAGGTCTCAGTCCTAGTGACTGAGCAAGAAGTGGGGGTCTCCCACATGAGGAAAATGGGAGAAAGACAGAGGACAGGTGGGTCAGAGAAAGGCTGATAAGGTGGGAGGACAGACTGATGAAACAGTGCATTTCAAAAGAAAGGGTTAATCTCAACCAACTAACCCAGCAGAGTTGGAGAAGGGGTGGCTTGGGGTAAAACCACTATAAGCTTTCCTAGTAGTCATACTGCATGTGCATACTAACAGGGTGTGGAACAGGGCTAAGACGAGATAGGATGTCTTCCTATAGAATTGATATATCTAAGACATTTTAAAGAAGCTATGATTTCATATGGGATGCACTCACCTTATGTGAAACAAATTCTAAATAACTGGGCTATTCAAAATAGAATTATTCCCTGTGGGGCAAAAATGGGGTCCTAGCCGGGCGTGGTGGCACATGCCTTTAACCCCAGCACTCGGGAGGCAGAAGCAGGC
>NC_034591.1:18884729-18924321 GCF_900095145.1 Mus pahari
AAAAAAAAAAAAAAAAAGGGGTCCTGCATCCGCTGGGGGTTAGGGCTGCTGGACAAGGAGGACTCAGGGCGTTTGACTGCATGGACCTCAGGCCACCAGGAGCCGGGCACCCGGAGGGCATTTGACTGTGAGAAGCTGTAGGATCCCGCTCTGGGGTGAAGAAGGGCACAGTCTGGGGTCCTCACAGAACTTCTGGAGTCGGGCTCCGACTCTTGAGCACCACAGACACCACTAGGCACCACGGAAGAGCTGATTCTGGGGTCCCTGGGCCCCACGGAGGCCAGGGACAACAGGTTCTCACTCTCAGACATCCCAGACTCCTCTGTATGTCGTGGAAGAGCGGAGAACAGGTGGGGACCCTCAGGCAGTCTCTGGCTCAGGGACTGAAGGAAAACGGGTAGGGGGAGAACTCTGACAGGTTACTGCGGGGGTGGGGGGGACGAGAGAGTCTGGATAGCTCAGGTGGCTAGCTCTGCAGGTGGCTTGGGTTGGTGGCTTCAATGAGCAGAGACAGTTCATGGTTTTAAGGCATTTATTGTAGAAAGGCAGAGAAAGGGAGAGAGTAGAGAAGCAGAGGTTGGTCGTGGCCACGTGGAGAGAGTGGAAGGGAAGGTGGAGAGATGGGGAGCAAGAGTAAGAGAAGAGAATAAGAGGTAAGAGAGTAAGAGAGCAAGGAGGGGGGCAAGCAGCTTTTATAGTGGGCCGGCCTACCTGACTGTTGCCAGGTAACTGTGGGGGTGGAGTCCAGACAGAATAGCAGGAGCTTGGGGCATTGCCTAAGTGACTGACTGACTGAGGACTGATGGCCACACACCTCTCTGCAGGGGCCTGTGGAAGGCTGTAGCTTCGACAGGAGCCAGGGGCCCAGGAGACGTGGCCGAACTTCTACTAACCCATGAAGTCACCGTCCACCAAGTCTCTGGTGTCACCACCCCACAATTCCCCAATACTGGAATTGACATGGTGGAGAGAAGCTTGGAATATTAAATAGCCAAGTAGAGCAAGAGAATGAACATAACGATTGGCTGCTGAGTGGAGAGTAGTGCTCTGATATACATGAACAGGTTCAATTTGATGAGACTACTACAGAACAATGCTTAGCAACTGCAAGAGCTTGGGACAAAGTTGAAGAACCAGAGCAAAGGCCACTTCGTTTGCAGACTGTAGAAGGCTCTGGGGAAGTCTTCACTAATGTTTTTACAAAGATTAGTCTCAGCTGTGAACAAAGTCATATCAGACCCTGATTCAAGGCAGGTGTTTAGATTGTGATTGTGTGGCACTTGAATTCTGGAGACTTTTGAGAGAGTATGTAAATGCTATGGACCCAAGGGACAGGATTGGTTGTTGGTCATTGTTGGTCATAGTTTGTTAAGTAGTTGTGTATAAACAAGTTATTAGAACATTAAAGGTTCAGACAGAGCCTGTGGACGAATGGAGAAGGGTTATGACCAATATGCACAATGCTAATATCATAGGTCAAGCTGTAGCTAGGGGTCTCCATTATCAAAATACCCAATGCTTCAGTTGTGGGAAATTTGGTCATTTGCAAAGATACAAGCCTCTAGAGGTCTCAGATCTCAAAGTGCTGGTGCATTAAATATAATACTTTGTGCAGGGAAGGTGAAAGGCATCTCCAGGGGTAATGGTTTTCCTAAATCTCAAACAAAAAGAAGGCCCAGGCTTCCCTGGGTGTGCAGGAGATGTGGCAAGGGTTGCCATTGAACCAATGAGTGTTGGCCCAAGAGAGATCCAGGGCAATTTCTTACCATCAGGAAACGACATTGAGAGCCTGGCTTGAGGTTCCACCGCAAAAATTATTGGGCCATTTCAGACAAGAGCAGCTGAGAGTCACCAGGTTAAAAAAAAACAAAAAACATTGTGGAATTCAATCATCCTGTATACATGAGGAGGTGTTAGCATCAGATGGAAGCCTGGGAGAGCTTTGCGCTGGGGATGTGGACTGTTCTTATTTCCATAGGAAATGAGGGGCTGTAGATACTGTCAAAACTGATAAAGATTAGAACTGAGCAGGAAAGGTCTCCTGAAAACCTTGGCCACTGATCTGAAAAGTGCTTATTAAAAATGTCTCTAATGATGATTTCCTGAAACACACAGCCCACTTAATGGCTTAAAACAGAAAGGGGAAATGTAGTGAGAATTTTGGTTTCTTTAAAAACAAAACAAAACAAAAACACAGAAGAATTATAAAAATATGTTTTCATTTTAATCCCAGATATGGGATATGAGGTGCTTCGGATTGTCCACAAGAGCTGACTATGATTTGCCTCGTGCTCTGGCAGGGGTGTGATCTTGCCAGCTGCATATAGTTTCTGTGATTGTGTGACACTTGAATTCTGGGGACTTTTGTTGTTGTTCTTGTTGTTGTTGTTTTGTTTGTTTTTTTTGAGATACGGTTTCTCTGTATAGCCCTGGCCTGGCCTGGAACTCACTCTGTAGACCAGGCTGGCCTCGAACTCAGAAATCTGCCTGCCTCTCCCTCCTGAATGCTGGGATTAAAGGCGTGTGCCACCACGTCCAGCTTGAATTCTGGGGACTTTTGAGAGAGTATGTAAATGCTTTGGACCCAAGGGGCAGGGTTGGTTGTTGGTCATTGTTGGTCGTAGTTTGTTAAGTAGTTGTGTGCAAAGAAGAAGAAATTAGATATCCTGACAACAGAGATCAAACTTGCCCCAAGAAACTTGATGACCCTAATCAGCAGGAAGTAGTCACCTCCTTTCCCCTTCGTCCTTTTTTCTCACCTATCTAGTGTTAGGTGGGTTAAAGGGGTGGAAGGGGTGTTAAAAAAAAGGAACCCACAAAGTATATATAAGTAGCATAAAGGGCTGTTTAGAGAGGAGGGAGACAAGGCCATGAGGGCAGGAATCAACCGGAATAAGAGCTGCATAGAGAAGCACTGTGGAGGTCGGGGGGGGGGGGTTCCCAGCACCCTAGCCATGCCTGTCAACTACACCCTAGCCATGCCTGTTAACCATAGCTCCGTGAAATCTGCTGACACCCTAGCCATGCCGGTTAACTATAGCTCTGTGGGATCTGCTGACACATAAATAAAACACAGAAGGGTCAAAGACACCAGGAGGACACAGACCACAGAGTCAGCTAAGCAGGAATCAAAGGGTCTCACTGAGTCTGCCTGGGACTGTGCTAGGCCCTCTGCATATATGTCATGGTGGTGTAGCTCAGTGTTCTGGGAGGACTCCTAACAGTGGAGTAAGAATGTCTCTGACTATTTTGCCTGCTCTTCAGACCCTCTTCCTCTTTCTGGGTTGCTTGTCCAGCCTTGATATGAGGGTTAGCATAACCTGTTATACCATGTTCAGTTGATAGCCCTGCGAGGCCTGCTCTTCTTTTCTGAAGGGAAACAGAGGAGAGGTGAATCTGGGGAAGAGGGGAAGAAGGAATGGGGAAGAATGGGAAGAGGGGAAATGTGGTTGAAATATAATGTATGAGAGAAGAATAAAGAAATTAAAAATGTATTATGGAAACCTATCATTTTAGTTAAGCAGAAAGAGGCACTTACAGCCAAGCCTGCTCGCCTAGGTTCAGCTCCTGGGATCCAGCTGGTGGGAGAGAAGTGACTTCTGCAAGTTAGCCCCTGACCACACATCGCTATGGTGCGCGCACGCGCGCGCGTGCGCGCGCACACACACACACACAGTGTAACTTTTTTAAGAGAAGAGTTTGCCAGGAGGTACCATACATGTGTAGACAACGCTGTTCTCAGAAGCCATACATTATTTTTCTTTAACATTTATTTTGTTTTTTATCTTATATATCTATTTAAGTGCTTGCATATATATCTGTGCAGCACATGCATGTCTGGGGCCTTCAGAAGTCAGAAGAGGTCATCAGACCACCTGGAAGTGGAGTTACAGATTGTTGTGGGCAGCCTGATGTGTGTGCATGTATGTGTGTGTGTACATATATGTATTTAATAGACAGATGGATAATTGACAAGGTATGACATGTCAGGTAGCGAGGGACCAAGGGAGAAGCAGAGCCACTCTACTGCTGCCTGCCACTCAGCCTCAACTTGGAAATCATAAGTCTCTTCCTTTCATCTCTTCCAGTGTCACCAGGCTCTGGTCAAGGTGAGACACCCCTCCCTTCCTTCTGACTGGGTGCTGGCAGAGTCTCTAGGCTGCTCTGCCATGCTTGTCTTCAAGTTAGCATCCTCATCTCAGAGGGACAGAGGGGAGGGATCTTGAGGGCCAGTCTGGGCAGCCTCTGGCAGCGCTGTCATCTAGAAGCCAGCCTGACCAGGCAAAACTCGCCACTGCCTTTGGCGCATGGCAGGCATCATCTCTGCAGGGTGTGTTCCCAAGTCCAACAACACAAGTGCACACAAACCTGCACACATAAGCAAGGGGAACCATCACTGTCCTCAAGATATTTGCTTTGACTTACTTCCAACAGAATGAGCCACCTTACAACCTCCATCGTCTCAGCAGCTCCTCTTGTGGCCAACAGTCACAAGGGACCAAGATAATCAAGGTCAGATCACCTGGAGCTAGACACAGGTGTGTGCTGGTCACAGTGGGGAAGCCAGTACATTCCAAAGCTAGACCCATGTGAGACCCAACTATACAAGGTCAACCTAAAGCCAATGAGGGGTAGGGAAGCTGAACTCAGACCAAAGAGAACCCAGGGGTGTGTGATGCTGGACTTGTGAGCCATTCGAGGGGGACAGATTTTGCCAGTGTAGGGCTGACTTGGGACCAGTGCCCAGGAGTAAACCAGCATGGCTGTGCAGGGCTGCACTCAGGGTGCGTGCATCCTATCAGACTCCAAGTCGCCCACATGGCTTGGTTGTCCCAAATCCGGCCATATTGTCTGGCTCCAGGAAACACTCTCCACCTTTTATATACATGGGTATATGAGAAGGCATGCGTGCGCACACGCACGCGCACAGAAAGGGGGAAGGATATCTGGTCACCCCTGCAGGCTTGAACATAGAGAGGCCAGGACCCCTGTACAGAGGCCCTGGCACTGCCACTTAAGTACGTTTAGAACATAAACATGAGATACAGCAGGTGATGGCTGAAGCCAACCAGCACCCTAGAGTCTCCTCAGGATAATTATTTATTATTCATAGTCATCAGCATCTTCATTAATTATTCATATGATCCTTAATTATTATCCTTAACAATAAGAGCAGTAAATAGCAGAAAAGTCCTTGAGGTGCCTAAGGCCCAGGGCCGGGTGCCTCCGGGCAGTTAGACCAGCTAATGCCCCCAGGGCAGTGGGGGGACCACAGACCCCCTGTCCACTGCCCAGCTCTGTCCCTGCCCCTCCCAGTGGGGCCCAGGGTATTGCAGGAGGAGATGCTGGTCCCAAGGGTGGGGGAGGAGGTGCTCCTGCACTATTCTCCCCTCCAAACCAGGGTCTCCAAGGAGAACGGTCAGGTAATGCCCTGAACCCAGGGTGAGCCACGTGTCCACACTGGGCAGCATCACTAACTGCCTGGATCTGAGCCATGTCTGTGCAGGGGCTGGGAGGTAAGGGCCCCCAGCTGGCCGGGCAGGGAGAGGCGTCGGGTGGGGCCATCTTGGGGGAGCTCTGGGGCTCCTGCAGGAAGCTCCTCGAACGCCACGAACTGGGAAACCTGCAAAGACCACAGAGCGTGAGAAGGCACGCAAATGTGAGGGAGGAGAAAGGGGCGGAGACTGGAGGTCAGAGAGGCTTAGGTGGGCAGAGCGGGACCTGAGACGACAAGAAGGGGGCTACTTCTGTAAAGAAATGCACCTATGTGGCAGGAGCCAAATGCAAGGGCTGAGAGCCACTCACAGCCACTGACAGAGGACTTTGCTCCAGACCCAGGGAACTGGATTCCAAGCTCTAGCCTTTCCCTTCCCCCGGGAATGTACCAGGGCAGCGGGAGCCAAAGCCTACATGGAATGAGAGGTCCCTGCTTTGGGAAGGCAGCTAAGACAGAGAGAGACAAGGTGCCTCCTTGCAATTTTCCAAAGAACCCTGGGGCCCTGAAAACAGCAGTGGGCCAGCAGCCAGGTCTCTGAGGCCAGGGAGAGCGCGAGGGCGGGCAGGAGGGATTTGTGGGTGCTGACGTGTCTACTGGTGAGATCCCTGCGGGGGAGGCTGTGAAGGGAGACTGGCACATTTGCTGACGTGGGCCCTGGTGTCTGCAAACAGGAGCAAGCAGCATATGGGACAGGGAGCAGAGCTGGGGACGGGAGTAGATCCCAAGCCAGCCACCTCTGGGTGCCACAGGAGCCCCCCCCCCCAAAAGCTGGAGCTAGCAGAAAAGATCCAGCTCCAGCTGTCCTTCGGGAAGCTACTCAAAGAGAAGAGATGTGGGTCAGGGAGGTCCTATCTCAGAGCCTTGTCTTGGCACCCTGAACATGCCAGCAGCCTTCAGGAGGCTACAGCACTGCTACAGTAGGAGTCAAGATGAGAGGCAGCACAGCCAGGGGGATAACCACAGCAGGGACCACTCTCAGGCAGCATCCAGACCCAGGCTCAGACACCATCTCACCCTTAGGTTGCCTAGCAGGAGCAGGTGGAAGAGGATAGGGGTGAGGAGGCCACATTTCACACCCAGCAGAGAGGTGACAAAGCAGTCATTGGGGCAGAGAGGGTTGGCTGGGGCCTGGGAGTGGGCTCCAGAAAGTACCTGAGAAAGCGAGTCCAGGGTGAGAGTGGGGACGGGGCCGACAGGCAACAAAGGGGATGTGGAAGTGGGGCCGGGCCCTGGGGTGGTCACAGCACTGTAGGCAGGAGGGACCAGGGTCATTTGCCTCTGTAGCAGCTGTAGGACAGTGGCCATGTCTGCACTGAGCCGGGTTTCCAGCCTGGGGCAAGGAAGGAAGATTTCTCAGAAGTGGAGATAGCTGGTCTCTAGGCCCCTTCCTCACACAGCTGAGGAAGGAGGGGGTCCACCCGCCTGGCACAGACAGTCCTAGACAGAGCACCCCTGACACATCAGCAGAAACCCAGAGAGGCCCCAAGTTCCCCCACAGTGCAGCCTACCCCGTGCCCATTCCCTGGGCATCCATCTCTACCTGTTCAGCTGTCTCTGGAGTGCGTCCAGCCTGCTCTCCACGTCGCCCCGGGATCGACGACCAGGACTAGACAAGGGGATGTTGAGGAGGCTGGGGGCAGGGGCAGGGCATCGAGGCAGCTCCTGGTACTGGCGCCCCCGACTGTCCCCCCAGAAGCTGAAAATGTTGGACACCCCAGAGAAGGCACCTGGAGCCAGAGAGGAGTGAGGTCAGGAAGAAAGTCAGGCCCCTGCCAGTCCCTACCCATCCCCCCCACTGCCCATCCCCCACACTGCCCATTCACCACACTGCCCATCCACCACACTCATTCCTACCCCCAAGGCCCAGGCCTACCTGACAAGGGATTACAGGTGTCACTACTTTTCTCCCCATCCTCTGTCAAAGGCTCCCCACCTGGGGGGTCCCCGGGAGGCCTGGGGCTGGAGAAGGGCACCAGGCGGAGGGGGCTGGAGCTGCGACCGGGGCCCTCGTCCTCACTGCTCTCTGGGCTGGAAGGGCCACTGGATGGGCTCTCCCCCCATGGCCCTCCCAGCTGTCCCCGGCAACTCGGCCCTGGCCCAACTCGGGCAGGGCCTTGTCCCAGGGCCGACACCTCCCCTGGCTGCTCTGTGTCTGTGGGAAACAGAGAGCGTACCTCAGAGAGAGGAGAGGGGAGAACAGGGGACGGGCAAGGGGAGCTGAGCAAGCCTAGAAAGGAGCAGTGTGAGGACATACAAAGTTGCTTTATCTCGCCCTCACTCCCGGGACACACCCTGGCCACACCCTGGCTCGTCAGCACCCTCGGGGACACTGCCAACTCCGGATCTCTGGCTCCTCACTGTAGCCCTCTGCTTATTCCTTTGTTCTTGTGCTCCCTCCTGCCACCTCCCTCCTCTCTTTAAGGGGTCAAGGCCTGCTAGACAACACTCAGGCATAATAAAGACCAAAAGCCCAGCCTCTGTCCAATCGGAAGGGAGGCATGGGGGTGGGGTGCACTGGAGGACCGCATGCCTGAATGCTGGGCGAGGGGTGGAGCCTGCACAGCCGACCCTGCCCTCCCTCCCCTCGGCCCTCCCCTCTCCTCCCGCCCTCACTTTGACCACCTCACCCTTGTCCGCGCGCCTGCGGAATGACAGTTTGCGCTTGCGTTGCCTGTTAAAGCCGCTCTCTAGTTCTGCGCTGCCTGGAGAGCCAGGAATCATGTTGGTCTGCAACCAAGAGAACAGTCAGGGCCCTTAGGTCCATCCTGCCTGGCTGGCCTGGAATATGGGGGTGGGGCAGGCAACTGCACCCCTTCTTTAACCTAGGGAGGTGGGGCTATAGGGAAGAATTTCCCCTCCCCCACCTCCCCTCTGTGTCGCTTTCCCCCAACACTCTGAAGTTGGTACTTTCATAGCCTGATCTGACTGTGAAGACAGAAAAGCAGGCAAAGAAGCTGTATTCCCAAAGTCACAGGGAAGGGGCACCCTGTCAATCATCAGCTCTCCTGGGGATAAAGGCAGCTCTTGAGATGGCCCACTCACGTCGCGAAGGTTGAAGGTGATCTCCAGGCTAGACCAGAAGTGATCTGAGAACTCGGGATACATGTCCAACACCTCCAGCAAATCATCACGGTGGATCTTGTGCAGGTCACAGTATGTGAGGGCCCTCACGTCCCCGTTGGACTTTCCGGGACGGGCATAGAGGTTCAGAGGCTCTCCAAAGATGTCATTCTTTCCTGGAGACCGTGGAGAAGGACAAAGGCTTGAGCCCATGGCATCGGTGGGAGAAGAGCGGGCCCCCTCTGGGTCAGCTCCACCCTGGACAGCATCTCCAGTGATCCAGCTCCCAGCCAGTTCACATGCTCAGGGCTCTCAGCAGATGGGGCAGCACCGGTGGCCAGAGGTGACAGAGGAAAGGACCCGAGATTTGGAGTCTCTCTGCCTACAGCCATGGTGGCTTCCTCGAGACAACTCTACTTCTGTCCTCAAACACCCCCCTAACAAAGTGCAGTCCCCTATGAACTATGGTCCTCAGACTATAAAAGGCAGCTCGGTGGTCAAACAGAACCAGCACTATTTTACTGAAAGAAACCAGGACAGCATAGCTTAGCACAGCGAAGCACAGAAAAGGCCAAAATGTGTTCCCGTGCATAGGAACACTTGATTTAGCTGGGAAGGGAATAGGTCGTGGAGTGGTATACATGTTTGGGCTGAACTGTGAAATAAAAGTCTAAAATACGCAAGTCTATAAGCCATGGGCAAAAGTTTGATGCATGTAGGACCAAAAAAAACCAACAACAACAAACAAACAAACAAACAAACAAAAAACCAAAAACAGTCATGGGAGGGCAAGAAGCCTCTGCTGTCCAAGTGCCATCCATGCACACAATGGCCACAGGCCAGGGGACATGAAGCTTCGGGGAACTGTGTCCTTAGTGAAGGACACATAGCCTCCAGATGAGAATGTCCCACTCAACTACAAGACAATATTCAACCTTAAGGAAGAACCACTAGATGCCTTTCTATGGATAGATCCTGAAGTTCCCGCAAGTGCAGGGGAGGCCTCATAGTCTCCCAATCCCAGAGCCCGGTGTCCTACAGGGTTCCTCTCTGTCGCCCACCCTGAAGGCCCCTCCTCGGGTGACATAAAAGAACACAATCCCACCAGCAACCCCACTCCCCCAGTGTATTCAGAGGGCTCAGGTCTCTCTGTGTTTCAGTGGGCATCTCCACCCCATACCCAAGATGGCCACCACGACATCACCCCGCAGGATCTCGATGGAGCCCCTGGAGATGAAGTAGAGGGCAGTAAGCAGGTCCCCGGCGTGCACCAGTGTGTCCCCTGGCGGTGCATGTGTGGTCTTGAACTTCATAGCCAGGGCCCTCAGGCAGCCTTTAGTGGCCCCTCGGAATGGCTTGCAATGCTGCAGCAGCGAGCGGTTCAGATGCAGGCAGATGTCAGCCTGCAGGCACTCAGGGAAGCCCTTCAGCACCTGCAGATGGGGATGGTTCAGCGCGATCTCAGAGTCTCAGTAAAACACCAGCCCACTGGGTCACACCCCCCGCCTCAGGGAAAACCTGCCCTTCCCAATTCCGTCTGCTGCAGAACCTGTGGAGGCCCCGTCAGCACCTGGGTACCCACCCTGACCAAGTTCTTATCTGGAAGTGCAGAATTGATTTCCCATGTCCGACTGTCTTACATGGGATGTGTGAAGAACCTGGCCTCTCCCAGTTCGAGAACTCCAGTGGGAGTTTCACGGTCAGAATCCTATGTAATTCTCAGGTTCTTTAATACTAACTACAACCACTTGAGATATGCTGGATGCACCACAAGGGTGGCCCCACACCCATTAATGCCTCACCGCGTTCATGTCGATGCCGTTGGTGTAGGACCAAGCGTGCTGGAAGTACTCCTCGAGGCGCTGGCGTAACGGGTTGGGAATCTGGTGGAAGCGGATAAACTCCCGCACCCGGAGCATCTGTGTGTGGTAGCGGGCCGTGCCCGAGTACAGCCGCTGGATGATGGCGGACACGTTGCCGAAGATGCTGGCATACATGAGGGCTGGGGGCGTGGGTGAGTGGGGCCGTCAGCATCCGCAGGGACCCCGCCCGCCCACGGGGACCCTCTGCTCAGGCCCCGCACCAGGTCAACGACACTCGCGGTCCGGTCACGACTCAGTCTGAGAGTGGACATACACATGCTCAAACACACGCCAACCTTCACCATTTCCTGCCCTGGTGTCCCAGCCTCCAAACTGAACTGTGAGCCCAGGACTCTAGGAGGGGACGAGGGGGCGGGGCGGGGAGGTCCGACTGCCAATTTGCTCCATCCTAGGACTTTCACTACCACTTCTATCCAGCCATGGCTCCACCCCTCACCCGCCTCCAGGACGCACTCACAGCCAATGAGCATGACACAGATGGAGAAGATCTTCTCTGAGTTGGTGTTGGGTGAGACATTGCCAAAGCCCACGCTGGTGAGGCTGCTGAAGGTGAAGTAGAGCGCTGTGACATACTTGTCCTTGATAGAGGGGCCTCCCAGGCCGCTGCTGTTGTAGGGCTTGCCGATCTGGTCGCCCAAGTTGTGCAGCCAGCCGATGTGTGAGTCCATGTGAGGCTGTTCCATATTGCCGATCGCGTACCAGATGCAGGCCAGCCAGTGCGCGATGAGCGCGAAGGTGCACATGAGCAGGAAGAGCACTGCGGCCCCGTACTCCGAGTAGCGGTCCAGCTTCCGGGCCACGCGCACCAGCCGCAGCAGCCTGGCAGTTTTCAGTAACCCGATCAGCTAGAGGAGGGGACATGTTCAGAGTGAGGGCACAGCAGTAAGGAGCACTGCAGAGACAGTACTGAGCTGGTGCCATAGAGACTTCTTCCTTTTTTTTTTTTTTTTTTTTTTGGTTTTTCGAGACAGGGTTTCTCTGTGTAGCCCTGGCTGTCCTGGAGTTTACTCTGTAGACCAGGTTGGCCTCCAACTCAGAAATCCACCTGCCTCTGCCTCCCGAGTGCTGGGATTAAAGGCCTGCGCCACCTTCTTCCTGGGCTTGCTCCCTGATAATGAAAACCACCTGGCATAAAGTCCCAGCACAGATGTTACTAATCTATAAGACAAAGTGCCAAGGGTCTCCATGCTGAGAACGAGGAAAGAGAAGCTCCAAATGAACCAACAGTCACCTCAAGGTGCTAGGCTGGAATTCTAAGGAGGAGGGAGCTTTTGTGTAAGTTAGAAAATGATATTCCCACTCCCAACTTTAAGGGAAAAAAATGCCCCTTCCAGCTCCTTATGACCCTGTGGTGAACAAGCATAGATCTGTTAGGGACCCTCCTTTCCTGTGTAGTGTCCTTCTCTTTCACCCCTCCACCCTACTCCCTCCTGCCTCTTTTTTCCTGGCTGCCTCATGCTAAGCCCACCTCCTCAGAGCCAGAGCCAAAGATGAGCAGGTCGAAGGGGATGGCAGCCACCATGTCAATGAGGAACCAGCCCTTGAAGTAGTGCACAGCAATGCGGCCAGGATGGCTGACCACCTCCTCATTGGCGTTAACATAGGTGGTACGGAAATTGATAAGGATGTCCACAATGAACATGATGTCGACGATGAGGTCCACTACAGCCAGAGGCTGGCAGGCGTAGCCACAGTCAGGGGCTTGGGACCCATCTTCAGTCTCCTTCAGCAGGAAGGCAGCCGAGTACGGTGTGAAGACTGCCGTGTAGATGACCAGCAGCAGGATGAGCCAGTCCCACACCGCCTTGAAGGGGCTGTAGTGTAGGATGGTCCAGCGGTGGATTCTTGGGGCCTGCAGCTTATACTCAGGCAGCACATCTGCTCCCAAGGACAGGACCTAAGGTGTGGGTGACGAGGAAGGGTCATGGGACTTCAGAGCAAAAGTTGGTACTGTCCATATATGGCCAAGTAGAGCATATTCCTATCAGAATGCTCATCTTCAGCCAAGTAGCCATAGAAACTGACTTCCCCAAACCGGGGCACTCCAGTTCCCAGAATGCTAGCCAGCAGGGGACATCCCGGCTGACAGTACCCAAAATACATGAACTTGGGTCATCATGCAGGGAGGTCCAATACTGTCTCCACCACGAGACAGTCCAGACCCTCAGACTGCACAATGCAACTACTACCGTACAATCTTGCCCCACAGCCCCACCAGTCTGTCTGTCTGTCTGCGCCTCTCTCTCTCTCTCTCTCTCTCTCTCTCACACACACACACACACACACACACACACACACGCACACACACGCACGAGCACGCGCACGCACACACCATCTCAGTCTAGAATATGTTCCAAGGACTGCAGTTCCCAGCTGGGCAGTGAGCCCAGGAGCCAGAGTTCCAACATATAAAATACTCCTCGCAGCTCCTCACTTCAGACCACTTGTCCAGGGACGCCAGCCGCCATTCTCAGGCCCCTTTGCTTCCCAGAGGGGAGAAACCATCTCCCTGCTGCTATTCTTTCTCAGACCTCTCTCCACCTCAACCCAGAGAAGCCTCCCGTGCTCTTACAAAGGGACACAAGAGACAGAGTCCAACCCAGGTACCTCAAGGATACAGAGGGATGCACACCCAGGGTGGCTCAGAGATGCACTCTTGGCCTGCACAGAACCCCATTTTCAGACAGGGGAGCACAAGCCCCTCAGCATCCAGGCAAAGGCAGCCCACCATAGGGACCAGGGGCAACAAGCAGAGCCAGCGATCTTGCTCCCAACCCTGCCTGGGGAGAACTAGCTTTTTCCCGGGTGTCAGAAGCCCCCCTGCCCACCCACCCTGAGAATTCTCTGGCGGACCTCTGAGTCAGCTAGAATCCCTACCTCAACCCCTCTAGCCTTGACCATTCCATGCCTGCAGCAAGACCCTAAGCCTTCCCCAACCCCAGAGTTTTTAACCCTGTCCCAGAAGTCCTGAATCCCAGGCTCCATAACCGCAGGTCTCTGGGCTCAGTGAATCCTAAAGAGTCTCATTGGAGTTCAAGTGGTAATCCCTTGAGCCTATCTGCATAGGTGGTGCTGTTTAGAGACCATCTTAGGGAAAGGAGCTGGTAAGAAAGGTGGATCTTAAGGAAGGGCCCCACCCCCGAAATAGACACAGAGACTTCAAAGAAAAGAGATGGACTGGGGATGAGTACCAGGCCCTGATCAGAGTAGGATCCCAGGTCTGCCATGCCTTCAGACTGAGGGCTTCTTAATTAAAACACAGGGCTAGTACACATGAGGTTAGTGACCTTTCAAGCCATCAAAAAAGAGCAGGCTAGGACCCCACAGACAAGGAGCAAAAGGGGGTGGCTGTTACTCCATAGGACCCATCTCTGTGCCTGAACACAGGCCTGGGGAGCTATACTGGACCACCCCAGACAGCAGTGACCCTGTCCCCCAGGTCTGCCCACAGCCCCAGTGCACATTTGCATTCAAATATCCAGCAAGTCTGGGATACAAGGCCCAAACCTGCTAATTCAATCTACCCAAGGGCCAATCCTATCTCTGAAACCACTGACTTACCACATGGCTCTAGGCCAGGTCTATAATCCCCTGTGATTTTCTGTTTTACAGAAGACTGACTCAACCTTGAATCCTCACCTTGGAAGGGAAAGCTCTCACCTGTGTCTGTTCCCCCGCTGGGAGGAGCATATGAACCCAAACAGAGGGGGTCAGGGACAGCAGTGAAGCTGGCAAGGGTGGGATTCTCAGAATCACCCAGAGCTACCTCCAGGTTCTAAAGCAGGAGAGCCAGTGGGGTGGAGAGGCAACCACCAGCTGATGGGACAGTGGCCCAGGACGCCCTAAAGAGGCGAGCCAATGCTTCATTTCAGTCTGCCCTCATTGTCCATTGAGCAGCTCTGATCTCTTCTCCCCTGAGACCCACAAGAGTAATCCAAGCCTCCACTGCTGACCATAGTGTCAGAGAGAGGGAGCCCCAGCACCTCTGGGTCAGGTCTAGCTGCTGCCTACTGGTTCCTGTCTCTCTCCATCTCCCCATCATCCTCTCTGGACACCTAACTGCTTCCTAGCATCTCTTTCTTCACCTTCTAAACTAGAAGACTGTGGGCCATAGGAGCCATAGCAAAGGGGTTGCCAAGGCAAGGGAAACCCCGGGAACCTAGCCAGCAGCCAGGAGGAGAGCAATGAGGAGCTCAGCGGTGGGCCACACCGAAGACCTCCCAACCTGTCCTGCTTCCCAGAAGCTCTCTCCCCAACTGCAGCCAGAGCCCTCTGGGCCATACTCCCACCTGCCTCGGTGTCCCAGCCCAAGAAAAGAATAGGGTGCTGAGGGAATCACCTACCTCCTGGGCCACCAGGCTGGAGATGCGCACTGCCCGCCTCACCCGGCCTTTCTGGGCCCTGGGCTGCAGAGCCCCTGTCCTGCTCTCCTTCCCCGCTGGAATCGCCATGGAGGACTTAGCTCCCCCAAGCCTGATTGGCCTAAGGCCCCAGGGCCCGGCCAGGGCCTCACTTGTGCCCCAGCAGCAGTCCCAGCCCGGGCTGCCAGCCCAAGGCTGGCCGACTGGCAGCCAGAAATGCCTCTGGCATGAAGCCAGAATGGCTGGGGCTGGGCCCTGGGGCTGGGGTCACCTAGGCAGTGAGTATGGACAGCTGCCTGCTTGGCTCTTGCTGCACATGGCCCCTTGGTGTGGGCCCCCCGCTACCAGGGTGCTGTGCTCTGCCCGCCTGCCGCCAGCCCAGCACCCGCGGTGGGAACCGCAGCTCCTCTGCCGGCCAGCCCCTCCTCCTGCCAGGTTCCCACCCCGACTCCACCACTCTGCCTCCCCTCCCCCGCGCCCAGCCCGTGCCCGCCCTCTGCCCCGTGCCCGGCCAGCGGCCCCCTCCCTTGCAGCCCGCTCTAGGTTCCTGCTGCAGCCGCTCCCGCAGCCCTAGCCCCTCCCCCTCCACCCGGCAGCCTGGCCTGTCACCGCAGATTAATGGTCTCCCCAACACCCCCGCCCCGCCAGTCCAGTGCCGAGCCAGCCACAGTCAGGCAGAGACACCCAGAGATGGAGAGACGCCAGGTGACTGGCAGGGGCACCACAGGCAGTCCACAGACGGACAGGCTGAGACTTACACAACGAAGGCATACGCACTTTGGGTCCTGGAACGGGGCAGATGCTAGACACCCAGGTAGGAAGAGCTAAGTAGGACCCAGAGAAGGATAAGGGTGAACCAGATAAAGGCTCCAGGGTGAGCGGTGAGCGTCATGTTCTGGAGGCAATGCAAAGGGGCAGCTGGAACCCAGAGAGCCAGAGGCACGGGAGTATGGCAGAAGGCAGGCCAAGGGAGCCCAGAGCTGGGCAGCTCCCTCACAGGCAGCTGCGATGGGGGCAGCTAAGAACAACAGGCCCCTCTTCTCCAGGGATTCTCCCTGCTAAGACCTCACCACTGCCAACATGGAAAGCAGCTATGGCTGAGTAGGCAGTGGTCTTGTGAGCCACCTCACTGCTAGGAGGGACAGAGGGACCAGAGGAGCCCTCAAAACAGGCTACAGAAATCAAAAGCTGCTACTCTTCGCTAACCCTTGATAGCTTTATACCCACTAGCAGAGCTCCCACCCACACTAGAAGGAAATCCCACTCTCCACACTAGGTGAGCACGGCAGACACCCCGGGCCATCTGATACGCCACTCTGGTGTATCAAGCCCAGCCTGACCTTGACTTGTGTGTCCTTTCTAACTGAAGCCCACTCAGATAAATCTTCCTTGTCCCTCTAGCTGCCTTCTCTCACCCACCACAGCCTTCCCAGTGTCTCTGTCTCAAGCACCTCGCCCTCTCCTTGTACCCGATTGGTCACCCACACCTGCCCATCCTAAAAGCCTCCTCCCTCCCTCTCCAGCAGCCTCTGTCTCCCGACAGGCCTTCTCATCTCAAACTCCTTTCCTGTAGTCCAACACTGGGCCTTTTCCCCAGCAGCCCCCACAGCTTCCTCTCTGACCAGCCTTCCAACCCCCAACTTTGCCCCTCCTCCCCAGATCCAACTTCCTCTAAGGTGAGCAGCGAGCACCTTGGATTCCTACCTGGGTGACCTTCTCGGTGACATTGTGGGTCCGCTCTTTTATCTTGGGCGCTATAATCTCCCGGTCGCTGGTGGGTGAAGCCAGGAACGGGTCGCCCTTGAGGTCCACAAAGTTGAGAGTGATTTGGGGTATCTTGCTAATGGTTCGGTAGCGCACAAGATCAGAGTCTGAGGTGGAGTTAAGCAGGCCACTGCGCAGGGGGTGCATGGCCCCTGGAATGGAGACACAAAGCTCAGTCAGGTGGATGAGCCAGAGGATGACAGGAAGCCAGGCCATTGATAACAAGAATGAGGTAGCTCAGAAGAGCCATGGAAGCAAGCAAGCCCTCTCTGGGTTTAAGGGAACATGTCACTATGAGAAAAAGGCGGGAGGAAGGAATAGAAGAGATCAGATAGATTTAGGAACCTCTAAATCTCTCTTGTCTCTTTCCAGTTCCATGGCTATCCCTGTTCCAGGATATCCTGGGACAGCTAGCCCCTTGGGCCAGCAAGGACTCTGTGAGCAGAAGAATGTAACGGGATGAATGGACATTTAATAGAGTAAAAGGCCACTTAATGAGATTAAATAAGTACTTAATGGGATTTCCATCTCCCAGACTCCCAGGCCCCTAAGAGGTAGGAGGGAGAGAGGAAATGAGGGGCCTGGGACAGTGCAGGCTTGGCAGACAGGCAGGAAGCAAGGGGCTGGTGTAGGGATCCCAGGCCTGCACCCTTACCTGTGCTAGCATGGCGGGGTGGAGGGGGCAGCGCTCCAGCCCGCATTGCCTCAATGTCATCCGCGGATGATGCGCGGCGCACACTAGCACAGCTCTCACGGGAGCGTGTCCGGGCCAGACTGCAGCTGGAACCTGAGGCATCAGGGTTAAGGCTCTGAGCCCGTGGCGACGGGTGAGGGCCTCGGATGCTGGCTACCGGTGAAGCAGACCCCGGGCCCACCAGTGCTCGCCTCTCTTCTGCAGGCCCAAGCCCTGCCACATGGTTGTCCATGGCAGAAACCTCATCCAAGGCCAGGGACTCACTGCTGGGTGCTGCCGGCGTCAGGTCCACATCCACCACCACCGCCCCAGGGGCTCCAGCACTGCGCATGCTTCCTGTCCGCACAGATGATTCCCTGGCCGTCAGTGCCAACAAGGCAGGCAGCTTCAGGCGGAAGGTCTTGGCCCGGCCTGTGGGGAAAGGGCGGCCTATGGTGTGCAGGGTGACCAAAAAGAACTGGGTCCCTAATAGTGGAAGGCCCTCACCCCACCCCATGCACAGTACTTGATTCCCCACACCCAGACAATTCTATCTAAAACCAGTCGTCTACTTCACAACTGCTCTGGTCAGGAGGGTAACACATGCAGAGACTGATCCATGCCTTGGGTAGGTCACTAAAGGTCATACAGTAAATGGGGACCCTGTCACCCAGCAGCTGGCATCCATAGGACGAGTTTCACTAAAACCCAAGAGGTGAGCTTGGTTGTCACGACATTGAGAATTGTTTAATTAAACCAAAAACCTGCCTCCTGGGGAAAGCAGAGGATCTGAACCTGCGGGTCAGTCAGGGGAAATGTTGAAGCTGCTGTTTACAGCCACGGCCAACATGCCTTCCTATCCTTTCCTCCATTAACCTCCACTCTTGGGACTTGGCCAGACCACAGAAGAGCAGGGTTCATGAGACAGAGCTTTCTAATGAGCTGGTGGCTGGTGCTGCTTAAGCAAGCACCTATTATTTCTCCAGGGTGCTGCGCAGGGATCCAGGAGGCAAGGCCAGAAAACATGCTCTGCCTGAAGAGCCTGTGATGCTGCGCCCCACTGCTACATGGGTGTCTCCCATGCTACATGGGTGTCTCCCATGCTACATGGGTGTCTCTCCATCCTGGTCTAAGCAGCCTGACCAGATGATTCCTTGGTGCTCCTTGCCCCCTCACACAAGCATGTGACTCAGGGAAACAAAACCTCACTTCATGTATTTCTGAGCTGACCCAGGAGTTGGCTGCACTTACCAGAAGTCAGCCAGCTGGTAGAGGGGCCCCTGTGATTGGTGTCATGAGCCGGGGACCCTACCATGTCCTTCTCCATCACTACTTCAAAGTTGAGGATGAACATGATGACAGCCCCATCCTCATTCTTCACGGGTACCACATCCACCAGACACAGGAAGCAGCTCCCTGCAGAGTAGGAAAGGCATGGGCCATGGTGACCCCAGATTCTCCTCCCCAAGTGTGCTTGACACAAATGACCAGGAAGGACCTCTAAACCCAAAAGGGCCCATCAGCTTCTACCACACCCCAATAGCCCACATCTGCAATTCCTGACCCTGCTCTGACCCTGCAGCTGGCTGTGCCAGACTGCCAGCCAGTCCATACCTCCTCCGTCACTGCCCATCTCGTCTCTCAGCCTTCTTTCCCTGTTTCTCCTTCTCACTTCCTTCCTCCATGTTCTCATCTGTATCCCCATCTTTTCAAGGTCCTGTGCTTTACCCTCCTTCAAAGACACACGCCATGCTTTAGTCCAGCATCTCCTGCTCCAGCCCTGGCTCTAAAGCTGTTCAGCATCCCTGTGCCTCGTTTTCCTCTCCTATAGAATGGAACGGTAGCCATTCTTCCAGGAGTTGCAAAGATTCATTAAGTCCACACTTGTATGTGCATATGGACACTAATGACAAATAGATACTGTATCTGTCTTGTATGAGCAAGACCTGTCATATGGTCATTATAGACAATTGGATACTGTAGCCATCTTGTCTCTGTTCTCTTTAGCTGCCAGGCATTGTATAGATACACAAATATGCAACTTGAAATCAAGAGTTTCAAAACTTTACAGCATTTTGGGACTGCCACAGTATCCAAGCACATAGTCTCCTATGTCATGAAAGTACTGGACTAAGACCTGGCAGAAACCAAGAACCCTGATCCCTCACCAGAGAACAAAGAAACACTTCTATGAGATTTTTCTTTGTCCTTCTTATTGACCCCTTCTCTTCATCCCCCAGAGTCCTTGGAGCCAAATCATATCACCAGTTCCCTTGGGCTCCCCGAGGAATACACAGTCCAGTGCCCTCCATGTTGATTTCTGAACTGAGGTAGACTCAAGGTGAGTGGCCCTGCCAGGGCCAAGCTAAGGGTTCTGCCTGCAAGAAGTTCTCCTAAATGAATCAGAAGGGCACAATGACATTCTGGTCCTCTCACAGGGAGCCAGGCAGGTTGCCATCTCCTGTCCATCATCAGCATCCAAGTTTCCCATTACTCATCTGACTTCTCTGCCTCCTGTAGTCACATTCCTTCTGAACGGCCTAACACCTAGACTGACTAATGCACCTTGGAAGCCGGTGACAGGCCATGGTGTCAGTGGTACAGCAATAGTGACATGGAAAAGGAGATCAGGAAGGAGGAGGCTGGGAAAGAGGTGAAAACTCACATGGTCTCAGGAGAGCCCTATCAGCCAGCTTTGGCCTTCCACTTACCTTCATGTCCTGGAGCTCCCTCGATTGGTCTGCCTACCTCTGACCTGCCCCTGCCCCTGCCCCTGACCCTGACCCCGGGCCCAGCTGTACAGGAGGGGTGATGACTAGAGTTAAGGGAGGAATGGAACCTGGAGCTCACTTGATGCCTGCCAGCCAGACCTGAGTGGATGAGCACTAAAGGCACAGAAGAGTGCACGCTGTGGCTACACCAGCCAGCCATGAAGGGTGAGGCTCTTGGAGACACTGGCCAACACTAGTGCAGACGTGCTGGTAGGGGACTGAGACCACAGCAGACAAGTGATCCCAGCAACTGTGGGTTCCCCAGTCAAACGAGAGCCTCTGAAATCTACTCAGGCAGACAGGCACAGAGGTGAGGGCAAGGCCCAGGAGGGGCCAGTCAGGAGCTCTCTGCCCTACCCACTACCCTTGCACTCACCATCACCAGAGCCCTCCTGCCCCTACCCAGGGGCCCTGAGCTCAGGAGCTCTGCCCCGGTGTCCCTTTAGCAGCTGCTCTTGTCCCCTGACCTCTGGCCTCTGACACACAGCTGTGGTGTTGAAGCTGTGTAGGGTGGGGGTGGGGGTGCCTGGGCCCAGCTGGAGGCCGTTTGGCACCCAGACAGACAGCCTGGAGTTTATGCCCTAATATGGTGATGGCCAGCAACGGCCTGAGCAGGGACTGGCCTCCTCGGGACTACAGAGGGGCAGGAGACTAGAATACCAAGGCTGGATAGACCCCAGCACTTACCCCCAAGAGCCCCAGAGATCCAGTCCCCAAGCCACTATGCTCACCAGGACATGTGTCAAAGAAGCCTGGAGTCTAGAACCAGGATGACTCTGGCTCTTCCAGATGACTTAGGGGCTCTGTCACTGAAAGGGGCCAAGACATTCTGACCTGGTGTCTTCGGCATTCTATCCATTCAGTCCAGGTTCCTGCATCAGCCCAGGGTCCTGCATCTCAGACAGCTACGTCAGACCTTGGCAGCTCAAACAGTGACCCTAGGTCCCTGATCTGAAAATAATTCTTTTTAATTCTCTCCAAGAGAAACTTCAAGATATGCCCCTCTCACAGGACAAGCCTGTTTCCCACTTCCAGACACACAGACACAGAATGCTGACACTCCCCCTTTGCTGACATTCAAGGAATTTTTTCTTTTCAAATATCCTGTCAAAGGCCTGGTTGTTCTGAGATGTGACCTGTGTCCCCCTCCCGCCCCCTCCCCTCCCCCATCCTACGTAATCAGTGATGGAAACAGATTGTAGTACCACCACACATGGAAACAAAGAGAGCTGAAGACCAAGCAGGCACTCGGCTCTAGAGGTACCAACCATCACTTGCCAACTTGGCAAAGTCTTATGTGACCTACCAGGTCACCAATCCCAGCCTCTTAGGCTAGAAGTATGGAGGGGGTTTCTGGGGGTAAGGGAAGGACAGCCAGGCTGTGGGCATGGCCCTCGGGCGCTAGCACAAAACAAATAGCCTGCGGTCAGCTTTCCAGCTGAGAGGAAAGGCTGTGAACAGTGGCTGAGCTGTCCCTGGGGAGCCTGGAACACTGCCTATCTACCCAGCCCCTCCCTGGACACCACTCTGTTCCTCCCTCCTTCCCACCCGACTTGCTATCCCAGTGATGGTCCAGCTCATGTAAGGAAGAGGCAGCCTCAAGGAGGGCCCTGGGGCCAGAGCTGGGCAAGGCTGCAGTTCCACTTAGCACCACTCTGTGGCAGGCACTGCCCACGTTCAAGAGGCAGACAGCTCTGGGAGTACTCCAGACCTGATGGGTGGGATGGGGTGGGGGTGGGGACACTGAAGGGAACAGCAGGGAGCACCATTCTCTTTCTCAAGGAGGACATGGCATAATAGATGGGAGAGCCACCTTACTGAATGCTTATCTGTCTTATGACAGTGATCACACCTACTCACTGGGCCAAATTCTGGATGAAATGACATACATAGTATATGACAGCCTGGCCCAAGAAGAGAGCTCTGCACACTCAGAAGAAAACTGAACCTTTTCAATTGCCCCTGGGTCAGTGATTTAAGTGGCTAATAGCAAAACATACCCTGATACCTGCCCAGCACCTGCCAGGCTCTAGAGCTGCCATTTGGGTAGTGGGGCCTCCCTGCCCAGTCTAAGCCTGTCTTTGACCTCTCAAGATAGAAATAAAAAGAGGATGGCGGGCATGCCAGTAACCACATACCTACAGGATCTGGCAGAGCCTTTGGTCTTGATGACCCAGGACAGCCAGTCTCCTAGCAGCCTTCAAAGGTCATGCTGCTCACTCTAGGTCACTAGGTAGGGATGCAGTGGAAGGGACCCTGATGTAACAGGTTCCAGTCATTCTGATGGCAGAAAAAGCTCTGTTCAGACGACAAACCCTGGCTTGCTAAGATCCAGTGCTCCATCACACTAAGGGGAAGCACCTGCACTCACCCAGCTCAGGCATGCTTCCAGTACATCAAAACCTAAGCTCCCACCTCTGGGCACCACTGGCCCAGGCCTGTCTGAGTAGAAGCTACAGCTGGCGAGAGTTCAGAGAAGACCTACAGATGACCTGGGCAGCCTTTGGCAACTTGGTGAGGTCAGGATCTCACCTGTACAGCAGTAGACTTCATGGCTTCCCATTACCTCACAGTACCGTTGAATATGTCACCACGGGTGAAGCATCTGGGACAACATGACCAAGTCTGGTGCCTACTCTGGCTGAGCCAGGGACAACATGACCAAGAAGATGGCCCTGGTGCCTACTCTGGCTGAGCCAGGTGTTCAATCAGACCCTAATTTGGCATCAGGACAAGATAGAGCAAGACAGAACAAACCAAGCATTGGGTGTGTCCTGGGAAAATGAGGTATTCTGCCCCCAACAATCAGAAGACCCTGCTGTCCCTTGCATCTGCTGTGTAGCTTCAGGCAGGGCTCCCACCTCTCTGAGCTTAGGTTCTCTATGCATACTACAGGGACAAGAGATTTGTGCCCTGAGTGCCAGATGAGGTGACAGATGGCCTTCTAGAAGCATCTGGAGCTGTAATGAGGCAGAGTAGCAGGTCCCTGCAGGGAAGGTGACCTCCAGCACCCTCATCCTGGTCGCCTCCCTTGCCCCACTCCAAGCAGGAGGGGCTGTGCCAAAATGAGCCCAAAGTCACAGTGAGGGCAGGGAGGCTGAGGCTGCAGTTGGCCCTGTCCGCCCCCCAGGCAGAGACTGTCTCCGGAGGAGCAGCCCAGGGCTGTGCAGTGTCAGGTTATATTTAGCCTGGTGGTGGCGACAGGAAGATGCAGCGGGAGCTGCTTCTGGCCAAGGGCCACCATGTCGCTAACACCACTCTCATGGACAGCCAGGGGGTCTAGGAAAGGCCAGGGGCATTGAGAGCTCAAGGGACAAGATGGGGGAGTCTGAGAGAGAGTCCAGCCAGTGGATGGCTCTATGACCTTGTGAGAGAAGACGTGTGTGTGTGTGTGTGTGTGTGTGTGTGTGTGTGTGTGTGTGTATCAGAATCAGAGACCAATCCTAGGGTCCTGAATCTAGGAACTGAGCTATACAGAGGACTCCCTGCCAGGAAGATTGGGGAAGCCACAAGCCAGGCTCCAAGTCTCAAAGAAACATCATGTCCAGACTCAGTCCTCCACCACCCTTGCCTCCTGCCAACAATCTCTATGTAGGGCTAGGGCCTCTGTAGGCATCTAGTGTCCTACTAAAACCAACGGCATACGGCACGCTTGAGTCACCTCACATTACAACTCCTCAAAAGACAATCTCCACCCAGGGAAGTGCGAGCTGGCTGAGCTCCAGGGTCACGGGGCCATGCTGCCTTTTAGCCTGTGAGAGTATACCCTCTGTTTACCAAGGCGCTGAGAGGGCTCAGTGGGTAAGGGTACCTGCCACCAAGCTGACCTCCTAACTTGATCCTTGGTATCCAAGATAGTGGAGAGAACTGACCCCTGCAAGCTGTCCTCTGACCTACACTAACATACCGTGACACATCCATACACCACAGCACGCACGCACACATACACATACACACACACACACTCATACCGTTTATACACTAATATATGTGGTGTGTGGTGTGTATGTGTGGTGTGTGTGTATGTGTGGTGTGTGTGTGTGTGTGTGTGTGTGTGTGTGTGTGTGTGTGTGGTATGTGTGGTGTTTGATGTTTTTCTGAAAAGAAAGTGAGATGATATCACATTGACCTGGGGAACAATGTCTCCACCTCTCTTACTGCACCCTGAGCAGCATCTCTCCTGATGCTGATCCCCCACTTCCTCCATCGCCATCCCTTCCAGACCCCTCTGCAGAGGGTTTCCTGAATCTGGCTACATAGGTAGCTTCTCTCTGGAAACTCATCCCATACCGCACCCTTTGTAGAGGCTTGTGAAGTGAGTTCCCAGGCCTAGCGTCCAGACGTGCACGGGGAGACTGGCTTCAGAGCAGGTGCTGAGTGCTCAGCTTTGGAAGGTCTGCTGATCATCTCTGCACTGGTGACCTGCACTTCTGCCACTGTGGATACAATGGCCCCACCTTTCACCTTCTAGATCCACTCAGTACAGAACTGCCCGCATCCTGAGTGTGGACAAACAGAGCCGCCAGGGAAATTCAGGTGTTCTTCCAACACAATATTACATTTAGTCACAAGTTAATATCGTACAAGTTGGCGCTTGGACCTAAGTGAACTATGCATGCTGTGCAATTTCTGAGCCTTGCCCATTTCTGCCCCCTTCTCTGTGACTCTGATCCCTGCCTTTGCAGCTGTCACAGAGCAGCAGGGACATGGAGCTATCGCTAGTCACTAGAGAATCAATCCTGTGGTCCCTACCATCTTCCTGGGTTCTGTAAGCTCCTGTAACTGTCCTACACCTTGGCTCCCAAACATAGACACACTGAGGGCCTAGAGAGGCTGTATATAATAAGGCTCTGCCATCAGTCTCTGGGCAGGCACAACCCTCTGGTAATTAACTCAAGAGGACAATTTCCCATGGCTCACTCTCCAACAGGACACTGTGAACCACCCACAGCAAATTCGTTTGTCAGTAAAGTTCCCCTGAAAAGTCTGATGGCACATGCAAGAATGGAGCTATACTACCATGATGCAAACAAACACAAAAGCTGGCATTATTTGCAGGGCACAGAGTTGTCTCCTCAGAGAACACACAAAGTCACTAGGTAAACACCAAGAGCTGAGATAAGAGCTCCACCAGAAAAATCAGCCCGCAAAACACAGTTTCAGACGATGAAAGAGTAGAGTCAGAGAACAAGCCAGTACCAGTACAGCGGCCCACACTTGTGACTCCAGCACCCAAAGTCAGCCATGGCTTCATAGTGAGAGTTTGAGGCTTCGGAGAACAGGGAAGGGCCAGCAAAATGGCTCAGTGAGTAAAACCGTGCCCTGGGCAAGCATGAGGACAACTCCCCAAGAGAGAGGCAACTCCCCAAAGCTGTCTTCTAGCCTCAATCACCATGACCTGCATGATCACATAAATTAAACGGCCGTTTCCTTATCCCTGCGTATGTTTGTGTGTGCCCGCGTGCACCTGTGTGGCACATGTGCCATGATATCCATACGGCATTGTTTTGCCTCTGCACACACCAGCCTATTGGCCCATGAGCTTCCCTGAATTCCCGGCCCCACCTTCCATTTTATCTGGTAGCATATGGTTACAGTCCTACTCTACTGTGCCCAGCTTTCACATGGGCTCTGAGGATTCAGACTTGGATCCTCACACTTTCCCAGCAAGCACTGTATCCACTGAGTCATCTCCCCAGCCACAAAATCTCTTCCTCAATAACAATGACTATGGAGTAGCTGGGGTGATCAAGAACACACAGGTGAGAGAACAAACTTCCGAGCAATAAGACTGAGATGGGAATGAGAAGCCTGTAGAGATGGCCCAGCATCCTACTGAAGCTTATAAAGCTGTTCATTCTTCTGAATTAAAAGCAAACCTAATTCTGACAAAGGCGTTGGTGAGGCGGGCACACGGTGCACACTTGCTATCTGAACACGCAGAAGACGGAAGCAGGATAATGAGCTCCAAGCCGGCAGAGGCTACATCAGTACTGACTCAAAAACATAAACAAATGAAGCTAAAAGGAAGAAGGGGGAAAGCCAGGCATGGCTGTAATCCCAGCCCCGGGGAGGCTGGGACAGGAGCATTACCACAGTTCAAGACAAACCTGGGCAGCTGCATACATTGTGAGTCCCAAGCTACAGTGTAAGATCTTATCTAGTAAATAAGTAAACAAATCATTTTTTAAATTAAAAAAAAAAAAAGAAGTGGAAGAATTCACCTTTCCTTTACTGAGATACAGTAAGTAAGCATGATGCTTTGTGCTTGTCACTGTTTTACAGTCCTGATGGGCACACTGACAGATATTTGGGACAATGCAATGTTCAGAGGCAGACCCATGGTTACACAGCTAAGTAGCCTATGCTAAAGGTGCCCCACAAAGCAATGGAAAAAAACAGACTAGATGTGTTAGGAAAGTTGGCTCCTTACATGGAAAAATATAAAACTTGATCCTTACTTGACACTGCACCCAAGGAGGGCTCAGTGGATCCAGCATCCAACTGAGGAAGGTGAGCCAGGGAGTCAGGGAAGAGGCAGACCTGTGGGCCCTTGGCCTTTGCATAGGAAAGGGTCTCCAGTGGAACTTCAAAAAGCTAAAGTCAATGATTCGTTTGGGTCAAAACTAAGAATCTTTGTTTTATTAACCAAGCAGAGAGCAAGAGGGAAAGGTACTCACAACTTGCACAAGGAATTGACATCTAGAATGCATACTGTACTCATTTGTATTTCTACTGTACACAAGCAACCCCTGGAAAGCCACAGGATCAAAAAAGAGCAGTCTCACAGGAAGACAAGCAAAGGATGCACTCTCCCCGTTGGCAGGAATGAAAGACCATGTGGCTATTAAGCCTAAAGGAGATGCGCTGACTTACGATGCATCAGAGAAACGCAGACTGAAGCAGCAAGCCCACAAGCCTGGCAAACATTAGAAAGAGAGATGATGCTGTATGTGGCAGAGGTGGGAGAGCATGAGAGCCTCCATTCAGGAGGCAGACTACAGGTGCACAGTAGGGCTACAGTTAGTTAAGAACCCCATCTCCTGTGATCCAGCAATTTCACTCCACAGACACTCTCACGGGAGTCTGGAAAGGCCTGGGTCAGATAATGTTCAATGTGGCATTTTCTCTGGTGACAGTCCTACACTGGGACAGGTAGATACATGCTCCAGGATGGGAAACCACAGCCTGGTTACTCACTGGCAGTCAGCCCTCCTGCACATACAGTCATGCTCCTGTGAATGCCAGGATACAGTACATAGCACAATACCATTTGCATACATTAAATCCATATGCATCTATCCAGTCAAAATACACATTTGCAAGAACATATGTGGAAAGCATATTCATAGGGAGTGCATTTGAATGGCTGCCTATAAGGAGTGCACAGAACCAAGAGGTGAGATAAAAAGAAAAGGCAGACAAAAAAAAAAAATGAAACAATAGCTTAAGTATTGGGGCCTCGATGACTTGAGGGGCTGAGCCAACAGAAACCTGGAGAGAAAAAGGACAGGCCAGGGTGCAGAAGACCACACAGCAGACAACCTACTCCCCGTAGTCTTAACTGGGACGGACCATGGGGTACTGCCTGCTGAGTGGCAATCAGACAGCCCCTACATGGCACGCTGCTGTGTTGGTACTTGTTTGGGAAATGCTCTTCACCCACCACGCAGGGGACAAGTGATCTGATCCACTTCAGAAATAAGGGCCACCAAAGCCTTGAGATTCCAGCCAAACCCAGACCTCCTGATGCCTGAGCTCACCGTACCCCAGAAACAAGGTGTGCAAGGTGTCCACACCAGGGTTCTAGAACAGAGACAACTGGGCCCGAGGGCCAATTTGGGTCCCCACCTGCTCGGTATGTCCCTTCAAGCAAGAGTTTCCCTTCCAGAAAATGACTAAGAAATTTTATCCACAAGAGGCTACAAGGACCAGCATTTACACACTGTAAAGTCAAGTCACTTGAGTCTACATAAGTGCTACCATGAGCTGGCAGATCCCAGCTGGCTTAGCCAAAGCTTTGTTCCCTGCCAGGCCTCCTCTCACTCCAAGTGAAGAGGCTATGGAGCCCGAGCACACTCCCTGCACTGTGTGATGCCTCCCACACTCAACAGGGCAGGAGGGCACCGAGCTACGCTCAGGCCCCCCACCCCCTCTTCCACCCTAGCGTTCTATCACCCCAAGGTTTTCACAGTCTGGGACACTGAGGCCCAGAGATAAGAAATGATTTTCCCAAGGCCTCCCAGTCCATAATCAAGTTAGAAACCGCCCCCTAGTCATCTAATGCCAAGAATAAGGCTTGAGCTACACAGGGCTGCCCCGTTTGTCCATTCATTTAGCAAAAGCATGCAGATACCGAGCTCCTACTAGGCATGTAGATATGAAAACAGAAAACAACAGGAAACCAAAGCCAAGCCACTCAGCCTAGGGGAAGATGAGGACCTGCAAACTCCTCCAGGGCCAGACTGAGGCAGGGACAGGTGAAGGTGGAGCGCCGCCCAGCCTGCTGGGCAACTCTGGGCCAGCTGACAGTCGCCCAAGCCCAGAATACAGCCTAGAGATCTTTATGGACAACAAGGGGTGTCAGCGCCACTGGGACCCTCCTGAGCTCCTCCTCAGACTGTGACTCAGAGCTCCCTGCATGTCACAGAGTCATGTTTCATTCCCATGGGGGCCAGATACCCCTGCTCTCGCCTGCATACAGGTGGGAGGCAGGTTTTAGAGGAGCAGGTCAATCTCTGGCCAGTGAGTGTTCTCTAGGAGAGGTGGTCGGCAGCCTCAGGGAGGCTGAGTAGGAAAGAACTTCCTGGGAACTCTCAGATCTCACTGCACAGGAAGCCACCCAGCTCACCCACCTCCACCACCTAGCGAGCGAGCCCTCCTGCTGTTCCAGTCCCCCTCCCCAGAGCCCAAGGCCACTGTCAACTCTGCTTCCACCGACAGCTCTGCACAAATATTTACATAGTTCCTCTGGGGCTTCGGAGACACCACACACGGGAGCAGGAGGCGCCCTCCTGACACTGTCCAGGCCTGGGGCCTCTGAGGAAACAACGCCTCTCTACCCTCATGGACAGGAAGCCCTCAGCAGCCCACCAGAGGGAAGCTAGGAGAAAAGTCCTTAGCAGAGACAGACCGACATAGGGAGACAGGCCCTGCCAGAAGCTACCACCTGCCCCAGGCTCCAGACTATACCAGATCCTGACCAGAAAAACAGGGAAATCTGTGCTCCCCAGAAGAGAACACACCTTTAATCTTAGCAAGGCCAGCCTGGTCTACCTAGGTAGGATCACAGAAATAAAGGGGTTGGGGGATAAGCACTCCAATGGCTTTGGCCCCATGGAAAAGCCCTAAGTTTACAGCCTTGGCTTCTTTTAGGAAGGCTCCAGGCTGCTCCCATGAACAGAGAAACAGCTAGGCACCAACCTCTGACCTCTGCCTTCCCCTCAAAACCTCCCCTTTCTGAGAAAGCATCTTTTCACCTTCTCAGAGGACACATGGCTGGGAGGTGGGGGTGGGGGTGTGTCTGATAGGAGAGAGCCACAGCAGGGGCAGAGCAGGGCCTCTGACTTAAGTGAGCAGGGGAGGTAGAGAAGAGAGAAGACCAGAACTAATGGCCTGGGTTGTAAAGGGTGATAGAATGCCCAGAAATTGGAGGCTGGGACCACCGGGGTCAGCCGGAGCACCTAAAAGAACAGGGTGTGAGTAGGGTACAGCACACAGCAAATGTGGAGATACAACACACTGGGGAGCTGGCCTGGACCAAAGGTCCCAACCCCTCCCCCCAAGCCACAGCATCAGCTGTAGCAGTGGGGACCCTCTGACCTTGTTGCCATGGCAACTGGCCTACAGCTTGAGTGGAGAAGCCAATAGATTCTTCTCTAGAGACAACCCCATCTCCACCCACGCACAGGCTCCTGGGGACACAGGGACAGAGAGACAGGGCCAGGACAGTCAGAAGTATGGAAAGACAGATAAAGCCTTTGAGACAAAGGCCTGGGGGACGGGGGTGAGTAGACAGCATACAGGAGACACAGAAAGAAGCAAAAATTTGGTTTCAGGATGCTGAAGGATCAGAAGAAATAGACAAAAGGAGAAGGAGGCAAAAATGGAAGGGACAGAAGCAGGCAGGCAGGTCTGAGACAAAGGCAGGGAGGCCTGAGTGTGGGGAGCAAGAGCTGCCAAGAGGAGGGGGGCACAGCAGGCAGGAGGGGAGGCCGCAGGGAGGTGGGGACAAAGAGCAAAGACAATAGAAGGGCCAGGGAGAGGAAGAGCTACACCTCCTCCACCCCCACCATGGCAGTGGCGGGCAAGGTGTGTACCCAGCCAGCACCTGCTGTCTGTGGCGCCTTCGCAGAAATGGTACATCCTGCCAGGCCTGCACTACAGGGTTCTGCTGTTCCCAGTTCCATTCTGATCCCGGGGCTGTCTTAAGGGGCATCAGCACGCGGCCAGTGAACTGGGCACACTCTGTCCCCTCCTCCACCCACACTCCCCCAGTCTAGCTTTCCTTCCTCCCAGCAGCCCCAGCAACTAAATAATGGGGCTGTCTGGCTCCAGAGCCTGAGACTGCACAGAGCTGGGTTAGAGCCTCCGACACAGCACAGCTGTCCTTAGAGGCGCCTGCCAGCAAAAGGCCCTGCCTCCTCCCCAGCCCCTCTTCCTCCCTGGGGCTACAGCCCAAGAACCTACTCTACCGAGGCTGGCCCAGACAGACACCCTAGAAAAGGTCTGGACAAAAACAGGCGATGACATTAGCACATTTCTTCTCTGAATCTCTACATGTTCCACACATCAACACACAGAGAGAGAGAGAGAGAGAGAGAGAGAGAGAGAGAGAGAGAGAGAGCGCGAGCGAGCCCAGGTCAGGCAACAAAGATGGCATGAGGAACTTTGTATCACAAGGTAAAGGACAGAGAGGCTGACAAATCTGTCTGCATTGCCCTAGAGTGGCAAGGTAAGTGGGGCCCCAGGTCCTAGGCCAACCAGTTGTTCGTGGGAGTTATCTGAACCCCATGGAAACTAGGTGAGACGAGGCAGGAGACAGCATCTAGCATAGGGTTTCCTAGGTCACGGCCCCATTTGGAGTAGTGACCTGGAGAAGACACAAAGTTTAGGCTTGCACAGGGGCCTGGGTTATAGGTCCATTCTATTCAGATAGACTGGTAACAGGACCTCCACCACACAGCTTCTCCACCAAATTAGATGGTCCTCAAAATTCCCCAAGATTCCACAACAGCGCCTTCTCAGGACTCTCCCAAAGGAGTCAGCAAGAGCCAAAAAGACCCACACTACTTGAGAAGGCTACACCCATGCTACTGCCAAAGGCAAAATCAGTCCAACCTCTCTGATGCCAATCCACAAACACAAACAGTACCCACCACAGGACTGGAGTGTGCTCGAGTGTGCTCACTGGGGAAAGACACTGCATAGGAACATGAACCTAGTGATGCGGGGTTATCATCTCAGCTACTTTGGAAACGGGGAAAGTTCAAGGCCCACCTAGGTTTTGGAGTGAGATCAAGGCCAACCTGGACAACTTAGTGAGCTACTGTCTCAAAACAAATAAATTCCGGTTCAGATGCAGTGGTGCACACCTTGAGTCCCAGCACTTGGGGCACAGAGGCTGGCAGATCACATCGAGTCAAAGCAAGTTATATCTGCGTAGTATGAAACCCTGCCAAAATAATAATAAATAAATGAAAGAGGAGAGAGACAGACAGAGACAGAGAGCACACACAAGCACTAGCAAGTTGGCTCAGCAGGTAAAGGTGTAAAGTGTTTCCCACACAAGCCTGACAACCTGACTTTCATCCTTGGAACTCATGGAAAGGCTGAGGGAGAAAACCAACTCCATGAAATGCCCTCTGACCTCCAAACACATTTGCAATAGCACTCGCTCCGTCACACACAGCCCTGGCCTCGAGCCTCAGGCAAGAAGAAGAAGAAGAAGAAGAAGAAGAAGAAGAAGAAGAAGAAGAGGAGGAGGAGGAGGAGGAGGAGGAGGAGGAGGAGGAGGAGGAGGAGGAGGAGAGGAGGAGGAGGAAGAAGAAGAAGAAGAAGAAGAAGAAGAAGAAGAAGAAGAAGAAGAAGAAGAAGAAGAAGAAGAAGAAGAAGAAGAAGAAGAAGAAGAAGAGGAGGAGGAGGAGGAGGAGGAGGGGAAGGAGGAGGAGGACCCCAGCATCCCAAGATCCCAAGCAAGCACTGAAACAAAACTGTGGAAATCAACCGATTTGGCAGGTGGAAGATTCCACATGACACCTGACCCCAGTAGTTATGTGTGCATGTGCACGTACACACCTGTGCATTGGAAACTTAAGTTTGTATTTGTGTGAAGCACAAATAGCTGGTGTCCTTATCAATGCATGACACAGAGCAGAACAGTACAGCATGGCTCTGGTCAGACAGACTTGAACTCCACTCCAAGTACTGAGGCTTTCTCAATCCATGTGGCTCAAGGAACATTCTTAATTTCTCTAAGCTTTGGTTTCATCCTCCTTAGGAGATAAAAGGCAATACTGAGAGATCCAAAAACCCTGGGAATAAAATTTCAGTTTCCCAGGAAGTCAACTGGGCAATTCAGAGGAAGCCATCGACAATGGGTCACTGATCGGTGACAACCCTGACTTAAGGAGGATAAGTCCGAAACTGAGTCAGCTCCCAGGACACCTGGCTGGGGGGATAACAAGGCCACAACTGAGCTGTTTTCTGAGATCTTTCAAGATTTCAACAAATATAGAGAAACTAACATAACAGTCAGTCAAAATTGTACTAATGTCACTGATTTAGCCCTAGCAATCATATTAGAGGTTACCTAACCCTTTAGAAAATTCCCTTAGCCTTGCATAAAAGGGGGCCCATGAACCCCTCAAGTCTCTGCTATTTTGATGACAGTTGACCCCATGCTAGAAGTTTCTGCAGAATAAATGCTCTTTGCTTTTGCATACTATTTTGTGTTGTTGAACCCTAACAACATTGGGGATGCTATGAGAATCGCACAAGGTCACACAGCCCAGTGAGCTTCCCACCACTTTATCCTCTACCTGCCTGCAAGCCAGAACTGCAATTTGTGCGGGCCAACTCTCCAGCCAAGGGCCACTAGTAGTCCAAAGTGTTGTCCAAAGACATCACTACACACCTGCAAAGGAAGCTCTTTAAGGAAACCACCCTGGAGCATGCACAGTAGAGGCCTGTAGCTTGCAGGGTCCTTTTGCCACAGCAAGAGGCAGGGTGTGCTCTCTGGCTAGCCAACCAGCTCCCTGAGAGCAGGAACTCTGCCTTTCCTGCAGGCAGCTCTATGCTCAAGAGCTGGGTTCCAGGGACGTAAGGAAGTTTATGAAATACTCATTGGTGAATATCTGGAGCCCCTTCCGAGCCCTCCACTACCCACTACCTCACCACCTCACTGACCTCCCTGAGCAGAGCCCACTCAGTCGCACGGCCTAGTGAGAGAGCTCCACCCACCCAGTGTGTTTATCCGCTCTCCTCTTTGCTCTCCGGAAGCCCAGAGCAGCTGGCTTGGGAGGTGGTGGCTGAGCAGAGACACCTGGCTGGGAGGGAGTTGAGGGGAGGGGCAGGGTGTTCTGCAGACCAGACCAAGGTAACTGAAGTTGTGGGGAGAGGTGTCGTTGAGGGCAGAGAGAGGAAGGCAGAAGATGGCAGCAGATACAATCCTTCTGCCCCGCGCTCCATTTCTTCCAGAAAGTCATCTGGCACAGGATGCCCTTCAGGTAGAATCCTGTGACTAAGTGCCAGAGCCAGCGCTAGCGCCAGCCCCCACCTTGCCCTATTACCACTATCCACGCACGCACCTACCATCCCAACTCAGTCAAATGTCAGCCTACCAAGTTCAACGTAATGACACCTGCCAAGGAGTAAAGTACGAGAGATGCCAGGCCCCGTCAGCCTTAATACCTCCAAGGCCATCGGGAACGCCCACCCACCAGAGTGGAGACTAAGGCCACAAAGGCTCCCAGACATAGGGCCACGCCCACGCCAGGAGGGTCCCGCCCCCAAGGGACGCACAAGGTTCGCCAGCCTCCAGCAACTACAGATACCACCCCAACGCACCCCCACCCCGCATCCACGCTCCTTCTCTCGAGGCCCGGCCCCTCGCCACAGCCACGCCCCGGCCCCGCCTACCATCTTTCCGGTAGAAGGCAATCTCCACTTTGCGCTCCTCTGCGCCCAGCAGGGCTTGCGCGATCTGCGCGGCGGCACGGCGCTGCGTGCGCGGCCCATGCAGGAAATCGCAGGTGCAGGGCCGCTGCATCACCTCGGCCCGCGAGTAGCCGCACAGTTCGCAGAAGCCGTCGTTGCAGTAGATGACAGCGCAGTTCTCTACGCGGGCGTTAGCGATGATGAACTTGCGGCCTGCGGGGGGAGGGGGAAGAAGGGAGGCAGGGATGAAGACGCATGTGAGCGGGGACGCTAGTTTTGGGGACTCCCGGCCCTTCCCCACATTCGCTCGTCACACACTGCTGTCCGACACTCCCCCGCACCAGGGAGGTGTGCCCAACCCCGGCTGAACGCAGCTGTGCAGTGACACAGGTGCCTCCAGCGGGCGCGGCCTCGCGACACGCCCCCTACCCCCTGGCCCGCCGGCGTGGCAGAGAGCCAGCGACCAAGGCCGGCCTGGGCGGGTGTCAGCAACGCGTGTCAGCAGCCGCGGCGGAGGGATAAACACAGCCTGGAAAGGGAGCCTGGGAAGGACAGGAGATGGCGGCCAGCCTCCCCTTTGCACCAGCTCCTCTGGCTTCTTCCTCTTGATGAGGAACTCTTCCTAGAAAATCAGTCCCTCGAATATCGTCAGGGCCACTATGATTTCCGAATCCTACCCTCAGGCAGTCAGAAGCTGAGGAGTAGGTAAACCAGAGGATGAGGGCGTGAACTTGCAGACCTGGACAACTCAGCAAGGTAGCTAGCTGTTAATATAGTCATTTTATGGGTGAAGAAACTGAGGCTCAAGAGAAGTTCATCTCAATGTCCCAGTCTAGCAGCTCATTCACAGTGAATCCAACTTTTGAATCTCGTCTGGCGGAAGGACAGCTGGGGGTCACAGGCACGAGTCCAAGGTCATACAGAGCAAGGAAAACTACCTGCAGCTTCACACCCTGCAGCTCCCTAGGACCCGGAGGTCAGACCAAGACACCAGCCCACTTGTGGAAACCAGACCTGGGAAAGATTACCACCTCTAGGGATATGAAGCGTTCCTTGGTGACCCCATCAAATGGAGTCCAATAGAGACCCATTTCAGCTAGACTTGGTTCATGCAATCCACACTTGAGCTCAAGGCCAGGCAGGTGGATGAGCAGCAAGTCAGGCAGCCTCAGGCATCTCACTTGTACCAGAGTTCGAGGGATAGGTACCTTCTATAAACAGAAACTCTGTCTGTCCACTTTGGCCTTTAATGCTGGGGTGTGCAACTGAAGTTGAACCTGTTCCCTTCCCTCCTCTATGCAGTCTTCAGGCTGCAGCCCTGCATGGTCCTGCAAACCCCAGGCAGCTGGCTGCAGCAGGGTTCCCTGCAGCCTACCAGGTTCCAGCCTCCCGACTTGACTTCTGCCATCTTTCCCCTGCCCTCCAGGAAGTTACTTTTGAGAGTTGGGTCATCTTTAGGTCAGTTCCCAAGGCCTTTTGGAACTCCCAAGCAAGCATCAACCCCAGGTCCGAGTTCCTTGTCCTGTGAAAAGGCCTCTAACTCTGTCTCCGCTCCTACTCGGCCTAAGGCAGTCCATAGTGCCAGCCACCCACAGGAGAAAAGTAACCTCCTCTCCCGCACACTCCCGTCTAGGAGAGCAGAGCAAGCCGCTTTGAAGGCCAGCCCCACTCTACCCCAGCGCTTGACTGAAGTCCTAACTACAGATCCTGGCGAGACCTCACAAGCCCTGTGGTTTATCACCTTGTTCACAAATGTGGAAACTGAGGCTTAGAGTAGGAGGAGTCACTCAAGGTCATCTGGCAGTCGGGGCAGAGGCGGGGCCAGAAGCCAAGCCTCTAGGACCCGGTCCAAGATCTTCTCAGGTTCTGCCCCTGCCTACCTAACTGGTAGGAAGAGAAAGCCGGAGCAAGCAGCAAGCGCGAGCAAGGGCCTGCCCCCTGCCCCAGGCCTCCACCACCCCTTCAGGATCATCCTGTTCTCTGTCTAGGGACAATGCTGCCCATCCAACTGATCCCTCCCTCCCAACACAGTAAAGCACACATTGTCCTGTGTGCACAGGGTCACGGGCAAGGAATGTCACCCTCCTGCTCCGGGGGCCCTGTGCAGTCACACCCTCTGTGGCACACGCAACCTTGAGGACAGGCACACCAACACCAAACATTCACCTAGCCTAGGACACATTTCTGGAAGTCTCCCTTGCCAGGTCCAAATAAGGGGAGTTGTAATCACCCAAACCCAAAGGGGTTTGGGGGTGCCATCCACAGCAGGAAAGCCCACCACACTGGAGCTCCATAGCCAGCCTGTTAGCCCCAAAGCCAGCTTCAGGTATGCAGCAGCTCTCAGCACAGGGCCCACAATCTTGGGGACTTGCCGGAGATGCCTCTCCACTGCCCATGCAGACTCGAATTCATTAGTGACACAGGGATTTGACCATATACTTGTCACACACTCAAGAGCAGATTTGGTCACTGATCCTACACCTTTAGCTTTAGTCTGTCACATACAACACAGCCAAGACTGGAACGTGCAGTGTACTTTTAGGGACCAACAGCTTGGGTCATAAACAGCACACACACACAATCCCAACAACTCCGGACATTTAGAGTTGGAAACACCTACACATCTCATCCCACCTCCCTTTTCTGCACATTCCCGGTGTCATACACACTCTCCGACCCCTAGCTGCAACACTAGGCCCCTTGGTCCTATGCCAGTGGTCCCCTGGCACCAAGCCTTGTCCCCTCGGCTCCTGGCGTTAAGTCTCAGGGCCCACCAGCCCCTACTGACTCACATTTTTGCACTGCACACGGCCCGGGCACGCCCCCCAGCCACACTCAGTATGATTGGACCCACCCCCCAGACCCCCTCCCCGCCTTGCCCCCTCCCCCACTCACTCTGGCCCTCAAACTTGCGGATGATGGTGTCGAGGAAGGTGTTCTGCGGCGCGACGTGGCCCCTCCGCACCGGCATCCTGAGCCCATGGGCGGGCCGGGCGGGCCCCCACCCACCCTGGCCCGGCCCGGCCCAGCACTAGGCTTCGGGTGGCCTGGCCGGGCCGTGGTCTCCGCACCCCGCGGCCAAGCTGAGTGCGGGCGGGGCCGGAACTGGACCGAGGGCGCGGGATTCCCGCTCCGCTTAGCGGCTGCCGGCTCCGGACCCTGGGCCGGGCCTGAAGCTGCTGGAGCTGCGGCGCCGGCACACCTGTCTGTCGACCCGGGCTGGCGGTGCCACGGGCCCCGCTACACCTCGTCCCCGCGCCGCGCTCCGCCCGCTCAAGCGCCGGGCTCCCGGCTCACGCCCGCCCGCCGCCGCCGCGCCGACAGCCGCTCCAGCGCCCGCGGCTCGGGCAGTGCCTGCGGCTCGGTCCGGCGGCTGAAGGGTTAATGCGGCGCGCGCCCCTCCGGCTCCGTCCCCCGCCTCCCGGCCCCCTCCTGTCGCCGCGCGCCCGCAGCGCCGCCCTCTCCCCGCCACCCCGAGCGCCCGCCCTTCTCATTGGCTGAGCCGCGCCGAGCGCTCCCCGGGTCCCAACCCCTCGCTCCGCTACCGAGCCCCCGGGACTCGCGCTCCGCCGAGAGGGGGAAGGGACCTTTAAGTAGGGGAACGGTGAGCACAGGTGCGACGGTCGTTTTGGAGGTGACCAGGGAGAGGGGCATATCGCCCCCTCCCAGACTCAGGACTGAGAAACCCGATTTGATGGGACAGGACCAACCCTTTATCTCCTGCTTCCCTGCTACGCCTAGGACAGGCTGAGTACCCACAGCTCGATGTCGGAATGTGCTGTGGGTGACGGGGTTGAGTGAGGCCTAGGCTCTGAGATGAGCCGCCCCAGGACCAGGGGACAGCCAGGAAATGGGAAGAACAGGGAATGTGGAAGCTGTAAAATTTTGAGACAAGGGTGGGTGAACTGTTAGAGAGGCACGCCTCCCCGGTCTCCAGGGAGTTATAACCTCTCGGTGGTTATTCGAATCTCTCCATGGATGACAAGTACAAAGAGACCGACAGCAGTGGCGGCCTTTTAGCTGTAAGAGCAAAGCGAGGTCCTTCCTTGAGTGCGAGGTCCCAGCCAGGGGATCCCCGTGAGCTAGAGGCCTTCCCTCCCTCTATCGAGGGAACCTCATAGGCCCAATAGGAGGGCTTGGGGGTCCCGAGGCGGCCCGGGCGGCCCAGCCCCTCGGAAAACCCTGGCCTAGCCTCAGGCCCCTCCCCCGCCAGCTGGCTCGCTCCAGCAGCAGCTCCCTTATTTAGGCAAAGAGGTCTGAGGATGCTCAAGGGCAGGCAGGGTGTCCACCAGCCGCCTGCCCACTGCCTGCCCACCGCCTGTTGGGGCCTGAGTAGGGGGCTTCGGGCGGCTGAGGTGTCCTTGATTTGAGCAGCTCAGCAAAGCCTGGGGCAGGGCAAGGCCGAGAGGCGAGTGTTGACAGCTGAGCAGGCCTGCTGTGGGGAGGAGCCGGCAGCTGGAGTTGAGGCGGCCTTGAATCCCCTCCCCTGCCTGCAACCCGGATCAGAGGCATGTCTAGATGGATGGGGCCATGTGGGGGCTCCTGAGGGCTTGCAGCTGCCTCTGTCCTTGCAGCAAGGGGCTGGGTCTTGTCACCAGCGGGAACCTTCATGGGATGGGGGCGGGGGGGGTGTCGATGGACGGACAAAAGATGAAGGAAGCCGGCTGAAAAGAGGGAGACCTGGCACAAGAAAGGTCGCCATGAGACCACGCCAGCCAGATCTTCACTCCAGGAGCAAAAACCTGAAAACACTAAGGCCAAACAGGGCCAGTGGCCAGGAGATGACACTCTTTTTTATTTGCTAGTGGGTGGGCAGTGACTCAGGGAGGCAGCCGGTGGGAGAGAAGGAGGTGGCTCCACCAGCTGATGCTAAAAAAGTCCAGAGACTCCTGCCTGCACAGTCATCCCTCAGGCCCTTTCCATCAACAGCGTCTTCCTCACACACAGGATGCCCAGGGCCTTCCCCAACCTGTAACTTAGCCTGAGAGGCATGGGTGCCTCTGGGCTCATGACTGCTCTGGCTCTTGCCCCCAACCCCCGGCCTGTGTGAGTGAAGAGTCTGCCTTTCTAAGCCTGGGGACTGAAAGTGAGAAAGAGCGAGAGTGGGCACAGAGAGCAAGATCCAAAGGAAGGAACCTTCTAGAAAAGAAACCTTCAGGAAAAGATAGGTCCCAAAAGGAGGGGACTCCTCATCTGACTGGCTAGCAGTCCTTACCACTGGGAGCCACTTGCTAAGGAAGCCTTTTGGTCTTACTATCCCAGAGGGAAAACACAAGGTCACCCAGGCCCATTATCTACCAGTAAAAGGGGAAACCGGATACAGAGTAACTCTCCTAAGAGCTGCTTGCTTGCTTGCTTCCTCAGGCTAAAGAAAGCGCTCTCACTAGTTCTCTCTCTCTCTCTCTCTCTCTCTCTCTCTCTCTCTC
>NC_034591.1:18924381-18939138 GCF_900095145.1 Mus pahari
ACACACACACACACACACACACACACACACACACACCACTACCACCAGCAGCTGCAACAAACAGCACTTAGAGAAAGGCGTGTGTCAAGGCCAATTGCAGATTCTTACTTCCTAGGAAGCTCTGGAGGGTTCCTGAAGACTGGCCTCCTACAGACAAGCTCTCCTCAAGGCATTCCTGGGGTTCTGGTACCAGACATTAAGAGACCACCTTATATAGAAGTCCCTCTGGTCTATCTTGTCCCAACCTCCCAATTCCAGATGCAGACAACCCCAATCTCCAAAGCAACCACACTCTGCCCTACCCCCACAACAGGCCCCAAGGGTCATTCCCCAGGAGAGCTCTACCCCACCCTGCCTGTGACTGAGGGAAGGGAGAGGCCATGTTTATAGTGAGACACATATAGGCTCTACTGAGCTCCCAGAAAGATGTTTAGGGAGGAAAGTCTGCAGAGAACGCCCTACCCACCCTGCTCTGCTCCTGCTCAGCCCGGGGAGGGGAGGGCCTCCATGAGAATAAAGAAGTGGGAGCTACCCTTGCTGGAGTCCCCAGAGGACCAGGCCAGCAGAGATACACAGCTAAAACCAGACCCAGGAGAGTCAGTAGCACTCACAGGGGACAGACAGACTGGAACTGACAGACAGTTGATGGAGGATGAATGCTTTGGGAACCCCAGGAGAGGAAGAACAGCAGCATCCTCCTCCTCCCCCCCCCCATTTCAACGGCAAATGAATTTTGGAAGTTATAGGGAACTTTTTCTGTAAAACTGGGGTTTCAGAATAGTGGTGGTTTGGGATATGAACTGGAGTTAGAGGAGACAGGCAAGGGGCAGTCTGCCCCCACCCACGCACCCACACCCCAGGAACAGATGCTTAGGGTCCATTGAGAGGAAGAAAAGTGGGAGGGAGGGGAAGGAGGGAGGCTAACCAACAGAGGAGGCACACTTGAAGCCTCTATCACACTCTGTTGTGCTCCCGTCCATGCCAAGGCCTTTTCCTACTGACACTTACCCTTCAAGGCACGCTCTCCTGACTCCTCGGCACAGAAAGTGGGTAAAGTGCTGGAGGCTGCTGGTCGGGAGACTGGCTTCCGATTCTACGGCTACCAGCCATGCCAGTGACTGTTTCCTGGGGACCTCCCATGTTCTATGCCTTGTGCCAGATGCTGGGGTGGGGGGGGGACAGGAGGGCTGGGTGGGGGGGACAGGAGGGCTAAGGTATCTGAGAGAGGCGGTGGGCAGACTTGACTGTAGTCTAAGGAGTGCTGTGGGATTGGGAGGCCCAGGTTCATTTCTACTGGAGGAGAGTGTGGAAGGGAAGAGGGTTTGGCATGGCTCCTTGAGAGCTGAAGTGGGCAGGGAAGACGTGTTGCCGGTGGAAGGAACATGAACCAAGGGATGGAGACTGGATCAGAGGATCAGATCTAGGGACTAAGCAAGTGTACAGGTGAAACCATCATTCTAAGGCTGCTCTTTAGTCTGCACCCACCAAAAGAGCTGTAGTAGCAGGTGAAATACACTTACATAGCCAATAACGGTTTGTTGAACTAATGAAATTTGTAGAACAGTTGGAAGAAACTAAGGTACATAAAAGGAAATTTTACTAACTGCTGCTGCCTCATGGCCGTCCTCAAACCAATGTCAGCATCTGTTTTGCTTATGGACACACGTGTTCAGCCAGGAGCAGATGACTGCTTCCCACCCTTAACTGGGGCCAGAAGGCAACCATGTTTGACTGCTCAGCCTGGCTGTCATCAGGACCTTAGATCAGGCTAAGATCAAATATCCTGGGAATCCTTTCCACATGGCGGCTACCTGACTCCCTCACAGTATAGCTGCCGGGTTGCAAGGACGAGTGTCTCGAAGAAGGATCCAGCCGGAACTGAACAAGCTGACAAGACTCTTTAAAAAAGATTTATTTATTATTACATCTAAGTACACTGTCGCTGACTTCAGACACACCAGAAAAGGGTGTCAGGTCTCCTTACAGATGGTTGTGAGCCACCATGTGGTGGCTGGAATTTGAACTCAGGACCTTCGGAAGAGGAGTCAGTGCTCTTAACCACTGAGCCATCAAGCCAGCCCCATGACGAACTTTTGAAAGTCACACCAACAACTGCCATCAGCGTGGCCCATCAGCATGGAGCCATGACCCTAATTTGACCCCAATTCTCAGTGAAAGAATGTCACTGCCATGTGGAAGGAAGGCATATGCAATGGGACATATTGGCATGACCACCTTGGAAAAACAATCTGCCAAGTGAAGCTACACAATAGTCCAAGGAAGAGAGAGGCAGGAGAGGTCAGAGCGTTGCCAAGGAGCCCATTGGTTGTGTAACTCTAGAAGCATCACTAAACCTCGCTTTCCTTACCTGCAAAATGAGACCAAACAAGTTAGTCTCTGGCAGTAAGTGATTGCTTGATTCTTCACAACTTATAGTCCTGGGTGGCTTTAAACTTACAACCATCTTGCAACCCCCACTCCCAAACCACCCTTCATTCTCTTGGTAACCACCTCACTGTACCTTTGGCCTCTGCTTCTTTGTCCTGCATGACCCTGAAGCCAATGGCTACTTCACAGACAACATCATGAACCATTTGACATAGTTGTTTCAGATTAAAAGTAAATAGAGGGGGCTGGAGAGATGACTCGGTGGTTAAGAGCACTGACTGCTTTTCTGGAGGTCCTGAGTCCAATTCCCAGCAACCACATGGTGGCTCACAACCATCCGTAATGAGATCTGATGCCCCTTTCTGGTGTGTCTGAAGACAGCTACAATGTACTCATAAATAAAATAAATCATTTTTTTAAAAGATTTATTTATTATATGTAAGTACACTGTAGCTGTCTTCAGACACTCCAGAAGAGGGCATCAGATCTTGTTATGGATGGTTGTGAGCCACCATGTGGTTGCTGGGATTTGAACTCAGGAACTTCGGAAGAGTAATCGGGCGCTCTTACCCACTGAGCCATCTCACCAGCCCAAAATAAATCATTTTTTAAAAGTAAATACAGAGGAGGAAAAAGGTAGATGAGAAGCCTCTGAGATTCGTCAGCTCCCCACACGGGCTAGGGGGTATCACTGTGGGGTCTACAAAAAGTAAACATAGGAGATGGCTCATCTAACAAGGGAATAGCTATCATGAAGGAATCTGGTGCATCTGGCAACACATACATGAACAGTGTGCTCTGCATGGGTGGGCAGCCAAGCGGGCTTCCTGGGAGAGCTGAGCCCTGCCAGCTGGTAAGGATTCTCCCAGGCACACAGAGAGATGGCTAACGGCTTCCTGAAGCCAGGTGCCGTGGTGACTCAGGTGTGGGTCTTCTCACCAATTCGCTCTTGTTCCAAATGGAACAGTGGGGCCGCTTACTGTGCTTCCTCAGGCTGAGAACCTGTCAGCCATCTGTTCCTTAGATTGGGGACTGGGGCTTCCCACACACAGAGGGATCTCCAAGAGGGCTCCGGAACTCAGTAGGTTGTAGAGGTAGGCTAGAATGACCACGCGAAGGTGGTTGAATGGACCAAGAATAGACGAGAGCTCTCATGATAAAGAGGCTGGACACTACCTGGAAACTGCATTTGAATGTATTCCTTCGAGAAAACAGGTTGATTTTTGTTGTCTGCTTTGGGCTGGTAATTTGTTTGAGATATTTGTTGGTTGGTTTGGTTTGGTTGTTTTTTTGATCCAGGTCTCACTGTGTTGCCCACTCTAGCCTCCTGCCTCAGCCTCCCAAGTGCTAACACTATGGGTGTGCATCAAGCGCAGGGCTTTTATCATTTAAATACCCTCAGAGTTTGACAGACAAATGCTACTTTGACATTGACTTTGGGTTTATGTTGAAATAACCTTAAAGGACTGAAAAATAATAAGGAATGCACCATGCTCAAAGTGCCCTACCAGGGAAACTCCTAGACAGGTCTCTGAGCCCTCCCTCTTGGCAGCACAGAGCCTCAGCGCGACTGGAACTCTGCCTCTGTCCGAGGTGCTGAAACCCTTCCTGCCGGGCTCTGCAGGAAGCCAGAAGGGCAACCCAGGTAACCAAGATGGGGGCCCTCTTCTGGACACTGTGAACTCAACAGCTTTCCCAAGCCATTGAAAATCCTTCTGGAACTCTTCAGTGGCTCCACCAGGCAGCCAATGACACAGTAAGACCTGGTTTTCCATGAGCAATGAAAAGCCCATTCATTTCAAGCTGTACCCAGGTTTTCCTATCTATCTCATTCACCCCAAGCAACAACACCACAGGACAATGTGCCTCTACCCTGGATTTTATAACGAAATTCTCTGATTCCACTGGGGGATGGGGGCTGACATTTTAAGAAGCATCAGAGCTGGAAGCAAGCGCTTTCCTATTCTAGGTGTCAGGAACACGCCTTCCTGGAGATTATAGAGTTAGAAATGGAGCTGGTCCTCCTGGACCTAAGTCAAATGATTCAACTGCCATAACAGGGTAGGTTGTGGCTTATACACCACATATATCAAGAGCTACAAAAACTAGGGAATTCAAGGAGAAGAGGTGGGGGATGAGAACGGGAATATGAGCTACGAAGATGGCCACTTCAAAGGTGTCTGAAATTGGGCAAGATTCAGAGCCAGGCTGGGGTGGGAAGAGCATGGGGTGAGGAGACTAACCCACCCCTAGCTCTGTATCCTGAAGAGAACCATCCTTTCTCCATGAGTCTCTAAGCATCAAATTGCTAACGACCACAGAAGAGATTTAAGATCCAATTTGATAACCTCTGACCCTGTCATCCCCTGACTTATTATCACTTCCCAAAATATCCTTACATTCATTCATTTATCAGTGTGTGGAATTCCATGTTAGAGCCCACATGTAGAGCTTAGCGAACAATCTGCAGGAGTCCTTTGTTTTACCACGTGGGTCCCAGGAACCAGATTCAGGTCACCAGGCTTGGCCGCAAGCACCTTCACCTGCTGAGCCATCTTACCAGCCCACCCATAACTTTCCACGTCTATACTTTATTATGCAAGTCACCTATTGAAACATGAGGTCTGCAGTCCATCCCCTGACTTTGAAGAGCTGCTGTCAATTAGGAAGAAAGATGCTCATACATGAGGAGAATACTGTGGGAGCCAAATTCAAATGCCCTGTGACAAGAGAGGTCAGATAGTCCACACCTGGTGGGGCTGAGACTGGGGTCAGGACTCCATCTCTTTCCTTTTGGAAATCACCAGTGAGCTCAGCCAGTGGCTATGGAAAGGTGACAGCAGAAGCCTACCACAGTGTGGAGTTAAGTCCTGTTTTCCCTGGAAAGGAAAGTCCCCAGGGCACTCTGCCTTCTGAATCCAGGAGACACAATGCCATTTATTTCAGATTCCTCCAGAAAGGGGGTCCGAGTAGCCTGGGTTTGGGAAACCCAAGCTCAAAATGAGAATCCGAAGAAGAGCTAAGCATCAGGACTGTATAACTGGGCGTCTGCTGGGAAGGACAGGATGCAAACCACACAGTACCCTGTCTCTCAGCCACTCATGAAGCAGCTTCGTTCATCAGTTCTGGGATTTGCTATCTGGCCACCAGCATAAAGCAACCAACTAACTAATGGTGGATTGGAACCTTTAGCACCGTATGCCAAGATACGCCTTTCCTCTAAAAACTGAGAGACAATCTCAGGATGGTCAGAATTTCTTTGTGTCTGTGGTCACAGTGTCCCTGTCTTTACACTTGCAGGGCCTCTAAGTAATGCTCCTCTCTCCTTAGTGTGGAAAGAAGGTTCGGCCCCTCCCCTGGGCACCCAGGAAGCCCAGGACACACCGCACCTCCCAGCTGATCTCCAGGGCTGGTTGCTACGGAATTTCCATGCTTGGCACACTTGATAGTTAAAATCCTGGTTCCCAAGGGACCCAGCACCACAGCAACCACACCAGAAAACTGGGCCAGCCTGAGGGACTGGGGAAGAGTACGGGAGAAAGTGCAGAGCTGCACAGGTCCCTGACACAGGTCCCTGACAGCTGTGTAGCCCAGGTCTGGGTGGATCCTGGAGCCTTGCACTGGCAAGTGATAGAGTTCCATGCAGGGTCCCCAAGGCCTGAGACAGAGGTCCTGCCTGCCATCACTCAGGAGATCTCAGCCTGGCCCCAAACACTCACACCAGGTACCAGGAATGAAAAGGACGTTCAGGTCCCTGTGGACAGTAAAAATCCACATTCATATCCTCAGTAATGGTTTTTGGTCCAAATAAGTTTTGGAGAGCCCAAGGATATACTCACTGGTCATGGGCACATATATGTGCTTGCGTGTATATTACAGCCTCTCTCTCATACACACAAGCATACACACACATAAACATACACACACATGCATACACACATATATATACACACATAAATATATACATACACACATGCAAACACACATAATATATACTTTTGTGCACACATACACTTTTGTCTTTCACCACCACCAATTTTTGTTCTAAGATCCTGGTTCCTAGCGTAGAGTCTTAGCTGGGATTGGTGGCACATACCTGTAACCATAGCACTCTAGAAACTGAGGCAAAAAGATCTCAAGTTCAAGGTCAGCCTGTGCCGTAGCTAACCTGTAGCTACAAAATAAATCCCTGCCCCCCCCCCCCAAAAGAAAGGAAGGGAGCAGGATCTTCAGGCAATGATTGGGCCACGATGGTGGAGCACTTCTAAACGTAAGTATTGTCTCTATAAAGCAGACCCCAGGAGCCCCCAAGCTAGTGATACTTCCAGGACATGACAGAGGACTCCAAGAAGCTCTGTGCCACAAGACTTTCCCATGAGGCTGAGAGCCAATAGACAGATATGGTTCTAGAGCATATTGGGTGAGAACAAGAAACTCACCAGGCCCTGACCTAGGTGGCCTACCAGTAGGCTAGGGACGGTTCCGAGCAAAGTTCTATTCCCTGGCTCCCTGGGCTGTAGAAACTGCCTTCTCTAACAGGAGTCATGGTATCCGATGCTCCCCACTCCTAGCTGTGGCTTGCCAGGCCCTGTAAGGAGGGGGACAGGGAGAGATTTATCCTCAGAGGGACCCTTGCTCACTTCCTCTGGGAATGGGCTGCAGATAGAATCACCAGCAGGAACTTTGGCCGAGTGAGTCACTTCAGAAGGCCATTGTGGACACAGCGTTAAGTCAGAGACCCAAGGCAGTTGGCTGGTCTGTCACTGGCTATTTGAAATCCAACCCCAGTCTTATTGGCACAGATCATTTCTCTTTGGCTCTCTGCTTCCCTCATGTGGCTATCTTAGGAATCGCAACGGCAGCTAGAGGGCGCCCAAGGCCAACAATGCAGCCCTTTTCCAACCAGCAAAAACCCCTTCCTTGCCTGCAGTCAGCACCTGCATCTCCTTGGCTCTTATCCCAACGTCCTCCTGAAGGCCTAGCCCCACCTTGAAATCTCGAAGCAGAGCAGACCTCCCCCCTCACCCCCCCCCACACACAGCGTGAGTTACATCCTGAGTGTGAGAGAGGCCTCCAGGCTGGCAGACCCTCCTCCCTTCCCTCCTTTTCCCTCTGCTCCCCACCCAGTCTTTGCCAGCAAGCAGGAAGGAAGTTGCTCATAGTGGGGAGGGTGGGGCACTTCCAGCTCACACTGAACAACTTAGGGTTGGGCTAGAAGTAACCAGAGACTTCTGCTCCTGCCACCCACCGTCCTCCTTACGCCCTAGAGCCCCCCCCCACACGCACCCTGGACCTTGGGCCTTCTTTTCCCAAAATAGACGACACCCCAAGATCACACGGATCACTCCCCTCCCAGACTTGCACAAACATCTGGTCTGAGCTAAAATGCAAGATTGGAGTCTAGGCGGGTACAAGAAGGACAGGAGGCACCAGAGACCTCCACGGAAAGGGCCCGCGGACTCGCCCATAAAAGCCATCATCACTCTGTGACCGATGATGACGGAGATCTAGGTTGACCTTCCCACTATCACTGCCACCAACAGGGATGGAGGAGGTGGGCTCCTGCCCAGCTCATCAGGAAGGCTTCATCCAACTGAGGCCCTAAACTTAAATCTGGGGGGTTTCCTTTCAAGGAGCTACACCCCTAAAACCTACAAAATTTTCAGATATTACTCTTTAAAGTGCAGTTATTAAATAAATACAATAGAGGTGCCCATATAAGCAGCCAGTCACTAAAATGTAAAGCATTAGGTACCACGGGGTTGCAGGTAAATGGCAGTCACAGAAGCCAGGAAGAGGGGGACAAGCCACATCCTAGGGAGGGAAGGATCGGGTTCTACCTCTGACTTTGGGGGATGTATTTTTCTTTTGCTCCAACCTGGTATGTTCTGCCCCAAACAGAAACTATCTTCTCCACATCTACTCTTGTGGCTGAACAGCGCTCCCTCTTAAACCTGTCCCTTCACCCAGCCATGTTACCCTTGCCACACCAACCCTGAGAACTTCTCCCCTTGGCTTCCAAAACACAGCCCTGGGTGCCTGCCGGCTACACACATTTGCAGCAGAACTGAAATCAGAAACACTTATTCTGCGGGGGTTGGCCAAACCCAGCAGGGACCCCAAGCAGCAGAAGGGAATCTCACATAGAGCAAGCTGCCTAGAGTGCACAACCTGAGGGCTGGAGAGATGGCTCAGTAGTTTAAAGTGCTTGTTACAGAGAACCCAGGATCAGTTCTCAGCACCTACATAGTAGCTCACAACCAGATCTAGATGACCCAAGGCCCTCTTCTGACCTTCCTCTAGGTATTGCACATATGTGATGCACAAACATATATGTGCAGACAGTCTTACACATGAAATATAAACAAACAAGTAAATAAAAGCTACAATTCCAAAGAAACCGATGTTCCCAGGGCCTGAGCCAGGGTAACAAACAACCCCAAGGAGCACATAAGAGAGGTGCTTCAGAAGGCAGAGGTCCCCTAGGGCTACATAATGGTCAGGATTTCTAGGAAGCAGACACTAGGACACTGAAAGTTTAAGAGAATTACTCCAGTGCCCGAGAGACCAGGAAAAGAAGCAACAGAGGTAGAGGAAGAATCTAGAACAAGATACAAGTCTGACGTATAGGAAAGTCCGAGCAGCTGATAAGGCCTCAGACATCATGAGTTGAGAGCAGCTCAGCCGGCACACCAGGGAACCCAGAATGAATCCACAGACCTTGCCAGGCTTCCATCCAAAGCCTCTGGGAACAGAGCCTTGGACTGGACACCAGGCACATGGCACAGAGCACATCTAGATGTCAGCCATCTTCCCTGAAGCAAAAGGGACCTGCCCTCTCAGTGTGAGAGGCAGATGGGATGGCATCTCAAGGCCATGGCTGGCCCAGGAAGAGAGTGGAAGATTTTCTCTGGTCTGAAAGGAAAAGAAAGGACGAGGGATAATACAAAGAGAGGCCTGGAGGCACAAAAGCCTGCACGTGTTTGAGAAAGCCAATGAATCCTGGGAAGGAGCAATGAGCTGCGGAGACCCGGCAGGCAGGCCAGCGTGTCAGCCTGGCCTTGGCCCTCCCTGGCTTCAGCTAAAGGTTTCAAGTGAAGACAAAGTATGAGATAGACCTTGAGAAGAACCTAGCAGTGGTGAGAACCATATGGTGGGGAGACCTAGGGCTTAGAAGATCTGTGTGGAGGCTATGGCCAGTGGCACCCCCAAAGGCGTCAGTGTATGACACTGGTTAGAATCTTGACACTGAGGCCAGTCACAGCTCACTTAATAGAAAGGGTCCTTGGCTGTCAAAGAGTCAGAGTTATAGCTGGTCATGATAGCCAGGTGGGGCTGGTCTATCCAAGGCTCTGTAAAGAGTAAATATCCAGAAATAGGGGCTGGATCCCATCTCCGGCCTCCCTCTCCGAGGATGTAAGTCAGTAGGGACAGGCAGGGGTCTCAAGGCCAGGCACCTGAAAGAAAACTGGTGTGAGTAAGAGCCACTGCTGACCCTCTGTTCCCAGCCCCCACCAGTCACCCAGGGAGCCCAGAGCACTCACATCCAAGGACAGGCAGCTCCCTACTTGTGAGGCCCCTTCACCTCTACCTGCCCTGCCCCAAAGTAGTGGTCCCCACCTTCTTAGTGACCCCAAAGATCAGCACAGCCCATTCCTTCCGGCCATTCCTGCCAGCCTCCCACCCAGGCCCACCCCAATCTTTTCCTCCCCTACTTTTCAAGAGTCCAGCCAACACAAATCTGCATGTTTGTTTGTCTGCCTGTCTGCCTCTCCCAGCCACCGCCTCTCCCTGTCTCTACGCTTCTGGGGGGTTGGTTTTGTTTTATTTTGTTTTGTTTTTGTTTTTTAGTTTGTTTTTTTTTTTTTGAGGGGCCTCTGAGGTCTCAAATTCACAAGGTTCCCACTCTTCTACACCCAAATATCTGGCTCCTATCTTTCTGTCAGCTGTAGATAGAACAGAACTACAAACTCCAACATGCATGGCTGCCTAAGGTGCCCAAAACGTGCTGGTATGGATCTCCCTGCATTCTGGGAATTGTAGTTTGCCTAGTCCATGCTCAGTGTCCACTCCCTCTACCCCCAAACTCTCCCCTGTGGGCCATCTGCCTCTGCCCTGGTGGCTAGGTCTCTCCACTGACCTGCTGCCCCAGGGAAGCAGGACACTTGACAGGATTGGAGGTGGAGGCCCTGGATGGCAGCTTCCTGCCCCTTTGTGTCCCCATTTGAGTCATGGGGTGTGAGTTCAGGAAATTTAGACGATACCCTAATACCGGACACAAGGACAAAATATCACTGCATCCTTGCTGAACCCATATCCCCACGTTCCCAAAGGACTCTGAGATAGGAGAGGAGAAGGGTGAGCCTCAAGATCTCTATGGTCACAGGAATAGGATATTCCATTGCTCTGGTACTCATCCAGAGCTCAAAGCCCTCCCACTGTGGCCTAACACCACCAAAGCATCTTTCCCACCCTCTAGCAGCCAACCCACCACTCCCCGGCTTCTAATGGACACCTGGGTTCCAACTTATCAGCCCTAGCCCTCATGGCGGAACCCAGGCGTCCGGCCTCCCACCCTCTGGGTCAGCGGGCATGAAGCCGAGGTTTTAGAGCCTCCCTGCCGGTCTTGTTCCTGTCCCATTGTGTGTGGGACAGGGGCGGGGCGAAGGCCAGCATCTGAGAGCCCCCTCCCACCACCACCCCCTCCCTGCTTCCTAAGGAAAAGGCCAGGACTCTGCTGAGCAGTCGGCAGTGTTGAGGTCAGCTGGCATGGGCAACTTGAAGAGTGTGGGCCAGGAGCCTGGGCCACCCTGTGGCCTAGGGCTCGGGCTGGGCTTAGGGCTGTGCGGCAAGCAGGGCCCAGCCTCTCCGGCACCGGAGCCTAGCCAGGCACCAGCACCCCCGTCCCCAACCCGACCAGCACCAGCCCACAGGTGAGGGGTACGTGGCTAAGCGCAGGTAAGATCTGTGAGTAAAGGGGTTGTATGGAGGACCGAGGCCTGGCTCTGGGAAGAGCCACGATGACCAGGCTACCAGTGCCAAAAGCTCCTACTGTGAACAGAACAGAGTGAGATGGCATGGCTGAGGAGAGGCCGGGAGCGAGGCCATCAGGTATTGGGTAAGAGAAAAGAAGAGGCCCTGCGACAGACAGAACTGGGCCAGAGTTTGAGTGTTGGTCCATGTCAAGAACTGTTCAACCTCAAACCAGTTACTTAACCTCCCTGAGCCTCTGTGTGGGTAAAAGGTGGAGTCAGCGGCGCTCACCTCTTGGGGCTGTAAGTTTCTAGTTTAATGGAAGCCCCTACAAACAGTAGCAATGGCTACTTAACTGGAGAAGACAGGGACGGGGACGGCACCCTCTGTGTGGGGTTTCGCCATCAGAGATCCGGGGCCTGAGATGCAAACTCTTGGGGTGCGGGCCAAGGCAAAGCTGCTATAGGCTCCTTTCCCCGCTCAAGGCTTCCTTCCTTGCCGCCCAGAGCCTCAGACAGACCTGCAGTCCTAGCCCTCCAAAACTTCCCTGAAGAGAAGAAAATTTAAAAAATCCCAGTGGGTGTCAGGCCAAGGGGCTCCTGCCAAGCCTGAGGGTCCCAGGGCTGCTGCTCGGGGGGGCCCCAAGTCCCTCCCTTCCTCCTGCACAGGCAGGCGGTTCTGGGAGGAAGTGATAAGGCCTCGGGCTTCCCTTCACACCAGGGCTGCTGACAAGAGAGCTGGGAGTGGGAGCAAAATCAGAGCAGAGGAGTCCCTGCAGGGGGCTTCCCTCAGCTGGGGGGAGGGGGAGGCAGGGCCAGTGGCCGCTCCATTTCCAGTTGCCCAAATCTGATCCTTAAGATGGAGCAGCGCGAAGAATGGGGGCCTAGGAGCCGCTGTGGTGACGTATGACTATAATCCCAGCAGTTGGGAGGTGGAGGCAGGAAGATTCTAGCCATCCTCAGCTAGACAGACCTGAGGCCAGCCGGGCCTATTTCAACAACCCCACCCCTACCCCCAGCACACACCCAAGAGTTTATTTCACTCGTGGTTCAGAAACTGGAACAGCTATGAGCATGGCACAGCACCTGCTCTGCTGGGGTCGTCATGCGCCATCTCAGCCGAGGTAAGGGCAGTCATTCCGAGGTGAGCATCCGGACCAAGCAAGGAGGCCAAGGAGCAAGCGCTCGCTTTTTATTTTTTTATTTTTTTAAATAGCAAAGGTACTCCACTAGAACCCAGCAGCCAGTCTGCCATGGCAGGAGGAATCTACCACCTCTCCACTCTATCACAGCTTCTCCATTCTTCTCTCGGATCCAAACTCCCAACTTAATAAAACTAGGAAACACATTCAGACTAAAAGAACTTCAGATGTAAAAGAGACAAAATAGGCTCTGCGCAGGGAGTAAGGACCAGTCTGGGCCACCAGCACTCCAGGCCTAGAGGGTGGCCAGGTGGCTGAGCACTGGCAAACTAGATAGTGGCTGGCTCACAGCACAGCTTCAACTCTCTTGCTGGGTGCGTCGTTTGTCCATGCCTTGAAGCCTTTGTAAGTGAGGGCATGGAAGGTACTGCCCACCTCCTAAGGCTGTTGTGAGAGCTGACCGTGTCAGGAAGAGGAGGGTGGGCAACGATCCTGTAGGGTTACTGATGCTGTACAGTGCTGTCCTTGAACAATGATGGGAAGGCCTAAAGGCGACAACCTTCTCTCCCGTGACTCTATGCATCCCTGGTCCACAACAGCCCCCCGCTAACCCGGCCCCCAGACGGACCCAGGTTTCCTCGCGTGAAGAACTGGGAAGTGGGCAGCATCACCTACGACACCCTCAGTGCCCAGGCTCAGCAGGTAAGGACAGGTCCTGCCCGTGTTTCTAGGCCTGGTGCTAGATCGGGACTCAAACCAAGAAACTCCACTTTGTTCACATTTGGCCCATGTCTGCAGAGAGTAGTGAAAGCCAGGAAGGACCAGAGGGGTCAAGGGACATTGCAAGAACTTCAGCAAGTCTTTGGCCCTGAGCCCCGAGCCCTAAGCAACCTGATCTCATTCCATTTCCACTGTCGGCCCTGCTCTGAGCCCTTGCTTTCCCGAGCCTGCCTCCCTCTGCCCTTGCTAACCCCAGCTTGCTCATCCTGTACTCTGACCCGATCCTGGCTCTGTGTCCCCTGTTCTGGCTCAGGATGGGCCCTGTACCCCAAGACGCTGCTTGGGATCCCTGGTGTTTCCAAGAAAGTTACAGAGCCGGCCCACCCAGGGCCCCTCACCCACTGAGCAGCTATTGGGTCAAGCCCGGGACTTCATCAATCAGTACTATAACTCCATCAAAAGGTGGGTCCCCTGCACCCCAACACCCTGACACTTGAGTGGAGAAGCCTCTAGATCGCCACTCACACCTCACTCCCCAGCCGTTTCACCATCCTGAGACCAAGGCTCGTGCCCCCCCTCCCCCCTTCTCCCCAGGAGTGGCTCCCAGGCTCATGAACAGCGGCTTCAGGAAGTGGAAGCTGAGGTGGCAGCCACAGGCACCTACCAGCTCCGGGAGAGCGAGCTGGTGTTTGGGGCCAAGCAGGCCTGGCGCAATGCTCCCCGCTGCGTGGGCCGGATCCAGTGGGGAAAGCTGCAGGTATAACCAGCTGGCCCGTGATAGGTACCAGGGGACAGAACCGGGAGAGGAAGGATCCAGGAAGCTCCTGAGGCCTCCCTGAGGGACGGATGTGAGGCAGTGGAAGGGTCCTTGTTCCACATTGCCCTTAGAGACAACTGCTAAGGAGACCAGCTCCCTCCTTGGCACTCCTGGATAATCCTCAGCCTATTGGCTGAAGCAATCAGATTATTGAGGCTCTCTGAGTACATACTGCCAGGCCTTCACCTCATACCCACTTCCCCTGAGGTCCCCGGTGGCCCCAGTCCCACACCTCCTTCACGCTAGTATGCACTACAGAACCAGCCTGGGTTACTGGAACAGCCTCAGCACTAACAGGGGAACTGAACCCATGACCTTGGCCGCCTCGGCTGCTAAAAGACAATGGAGAAAAGCCATGTGCTTGGTGACGCCAAAGACGCTCCAATAAAATAAGAGCACTCTGCCCGCCACCGCCCAGCCCTTTAAGTGACCCATCAAGCTTCCATAATAGGCTCCACTCACTGCTGTGTCCCTCCCTTGGCCACTGGTCACCACTGCCACCCCCTATCCTGTCACAAATCGCCTTCTCCCTCAGGTGGGATAGGACTTCCCAGCCTTCTCCTCGTATCAGAATGCCTCTGGCGTGGTCCCTAGAGCTGTGTAGTGCACCCACCTCCCTCCCCCTTCCCATCACCGCTCTGACTGGAGGGAACTGGATGCTTACCTGCCTTGGATGAGCTCTCAGTACCGATCAACTAGGAATCCCCACCCACCACCC
>NC_034591.1:18939438-18943387 GCF_900095145.1 Mus pahari
CTCCTCTGTGCTGGTTTTCAAGTCTGCCCTGAGGGGAACGGGGAGAGGAGACCTGGAAAAATCAGGCTGTGCTGGGCAAACAAGGCTGTTAGAAGAGGGTCAGCAGGGCATGAATGTTGAAAGCACTGGTCACATGGGCGGTGGGTAGCTCCTCCAGACCCTGCCTCCTTCCCAGCAAGCCCCACGCCAGCACTCCTCTAGAGCTGACAGTCAAACCCTCATCTCTTTCCTGCATCCTTGGACCGTCCTCCTTGGGCCCAGGTATTTGATGCTCGGGACTGCAGGACTGCACAGGAAATGTTCACCTACATCTGTAACCACATTAAGTATGCAACAAATAGAGGCAATCTTCGGTGAGTGACCCTGCCCCGGGCCCAAACCCACCCCAGGCAACAGTGAAGCGGCTCTAACCAGTTTCGTTCCCCTTGTCAGCTCAGCCATCACAGTGTTCCCACAGCGCTGCCCTGGCCGGGGAGACTTCAGGATCTGGAACAGCCAGCTGATACGTTATGCGGGCTATAGGCAGCAGGATGGCTCCGTGCGAGGGGACCCTGCCAACGTGGAGATCACTGAGGTGGTGTACTACTTTGCTTTCTAGTGCCGTGATAAAACACTGACCAAAAGTAATTTGGGGAGGAAAGGATTTCTTTCCTCTATCGACTCATAGGTTCCTCCGTTCCTGAAGGAAGTCAGCGCAGGAACTCACAGAAACCTGGAGGCAGGAGCCTGGAGAACCATGAGGGATACTGGTTACTGGCCTCAACCTATCAGCTATCTACAGTATACATGGCCTGCTCAGCTATCTACAGTATACATAGCTCAGGGGCAGCACTGCCACCGTGGCCTGGGCCCCCTACAGCAATCAGTAATCAATAAAATCTTACATAGACATGGCCACAGGCCAATCTAGTGATGTCTTCCCAGGTGTGTCAAGTTGACAACCAGGAGTAGTCATCACAAGTGAGAACCAAGGCTTGCAAGGATAGATAGGGAAGCCAGGGAACACTTCGTGGGAATGCAAAGAGGAGATCAGTGAGCAGAAAGGGGGGCCTTCCTTGAGAGGAAAGTCAGGCATGGTAGTGCACTCCTATGATCATAGATGTGAGAGGTCAGGAGTTCAAAGCAGGCCTTAATGACAAGAGCAGGGGGTATAGAGACCCAGCCCCTGAGAAGCCCCTGAGGTAAAAAGTGGGGAATGGCTAATGGGGAGGACTCCTAGTGAGGTCAGGGGTCACAACCCTTGACCCCACCTCTGCCTGCTTCCCACAGCTCTGTATCCAACATGGCTGGAGCCCAGGAAATGGCCGCTTTGATGTGCTGCCCCTGTTACTCCAGGCTCCTGATGAGCCCCCAGAACTCTTCACTCTGCCCCCAGAGATGGTCCTCGAGGTGCCTCTGGAGCACCCCACGTGAGCATGAGAGGCCGAGGGTGGGACTGTGGGGGGTCACCTGGCAACTCTACATAGAAGGTAATTCAAAGCCCCTCCCCCTAGGCTTGAGTGGTTCGCCGCCCTTGGCCTGCGCTGGTATGCCCTCCCAGCTGTGTCCAACATGCTGCTAGAAATCGGGGGCCTGGAGTTTCCTGCTGCCCCTTTCAGCGGCTGGTACATGAGTTCGGAGATTGGCATGAGGGACCTGTGTGACCCTCACCGCTACAACATACTCGAGGTGAGGGAATGCCGAGGAAAGGGGACATGAAGCAGTATGCAGCCCCCACTCCCACCCAGAGTGCTGGCCGTGGGAAAGTGTGCATCAAGGCAGGTCCAAGGATGTGATGTGCGTGAGCTCTGGAGCCACAAAGGGGGGGGGGGAGGCTAAGTGAGGAGCTTGTGAAGGATCTCATCAGATTCTCAAAGGAGTGTGTGTGTGTGAGCAAGAGTGTGTGCAAGTGCATGCATGTGTGTATGTGTGTGTGAATGTGTATGTGTATATATAAACGTGTGTGTGCATGTGTGTACATATGTGTGCATGTATGTGTGTGTGTGTGTTGCCAGGCTGGCCCTGAACATGGTAATCTTCCTGCCTTGGCATGCCAAGTGCTAGAATTATAGCCTTGAACCACCATGCCTGGCTTAAGGGGACCTTATCTCAGAAAAGGTTTACACTCCACTTCAGAGATGACAAACAAAAGCCAGGGCTGAGGAGAGACTTGCCATTTCCATTCTGTGCAACAGTACCTTTCTGGACAAAGCACTGACCCAACCCAGTATTCCTCTCACCCCCTCCCCACCACTCCCTTGCCACTTCCCTTCAACTTGACACAGGATGTGGCTGTCTGCATGGATCTAGACACCAGGACAACCTCGTCCCTGTGGAAAGACAAGGCAGCGGTGGAAATTAATGTGGCTGTACTGCACAGTTACCAGGTACACAGGCCCAGCTATGGGGCTAGGGAACACAGACACTGAGCAGAGATGAGACCTACTGTAGCCCCTGTGTCATGGGGCACGCTGTGTCTGCAGGCACTGCTTTGGGTGCTGTAGCATGCTACCTACGTTCCTGCCAGAAACCTTGCTCAGTAACTGGTCCCAGGGCACACTGTGGGACCCACTGGCATCTGGACTGTCTAATGCTGGGTAGAAAACACTCTGGGTACAGGAGTGTCATAATACAATGTGTGTGTGTGGTAGGTGTGGTTTGAGGAAGCCAGTGTCTAATGAATACCTCCGTGAAGTCGAAAAGGGTTAAGAAAGGACTTGAGAGTGTGGCTCGGTGGTAAATGTGAAGCCCTGGGTTCTATCTCAGTGCCCAGCGCTGGTGGCATGGCACAGACACCACAAGTCTGAGCTGCTCTTACCTATTCGACTCAGAGCATGACTATGGAATCTGCTGGAGATTTGACAGGACACAGAACATGTCATTTGCAGTGACCCGAGGCAGGGAATAGGCTGGGTTCGCAGTGATAAAGGTGGGATCTATAGAGCCCTTCTGAGACCAGGTTCTTCTACCCCCACCACAGCTGGCCAAAGTGACCATAGTGGACCACCACGCCGCCACAGCCTCCTTCATGAAGCACCTGGAAAATGAGCAGAAGGCCAGAGGAGGCTGCCCTGCCGACTGGGCCTGGATTGTGCCCCCCATCTCAGGCAGCCTAACTCCTGTTTTCCATCAAGAGATGGTCAACTACTTCCTGTCCCCTGCCTTCCGCTACCAGGTACCTAACCCATCTGGCTCCTGCCTGTTTAGTGCAGGTCTGGGCAGCCCACAGGAGCTGCTGGCTTTCTTCCATGTTCCTCCCTTCCCCCACTCCATTGCTCTTTTGCAGCCAGACCCCTGGAAGGGAAGTGCAGCAAAGGGGGCAGGCATCACCAGGAAGAAGACCTTTAAGGAAGTAGCCAAGTGGGTATCCTGGGACTGTGTCCCTTCCCCATACTGTAGGGAACAAGCCCAGTAGCAGTATCACAAGACTGCAGCAATGAGGTCCAGGCCGCTACCTGGGAGGTCTAGCCTCTGTACACCTAGATGCCCTAATCCCTACAGTGCAGTGAAGATCTCTGCCTCACTCATGGGCACGGTGATGGCGAAGCGTGTGAAGGCGACCATTCTGTATGGCTCTGAGACTGGCCGGGCCCAGAGCTACGCACAGCAGCTGGGAAGGCTCTTCCGGAAGGCGTTTGATCCCCGGGTAGGACTGAAGCCTGAGAGGCAGCGGGCTAAAAAGAATAGAGTCTGTCCACCTCTTCAGAGGTGCCTAGGGGACAAGAGGGGTACAAGTGAGGGTTCATTTCAAGTCCAACATGGTGGCACATCCCCGTAATCCCAACGCCTAGGCAGCAGAGTCAAGAGGATCAAGAGTCATCCTTCATTATATAATGAGTTCAAGGCTAACCTGGTCTTCATAAGACCCTGTCTCAAAAAAATAAAAGCCGGCCGGGCGTGGTGGCACACGCCTTTAATCCCAGCACTCGGGAGGTAGAGGCAGGCAGATTTCTGAGTTCGAGGCCAGCCT
>NC_034591.1:18943482-18947985 GCF_900095145.1 Mus pahari
AAAAAAAAAAAAAAAAGCCAGGGTTCACAAAGAAAGCTACAGTCTCCAAGGATTCAGCATGCAACCAGGCCTTATCTTGCCTGAGAACAGAGACAGGAAGACAAGTGTCAACACCCATCTTCTCACCGCAGGTCCTGTGCATGGATGAGTATGATGTGGTATCCCTAGAGCATGAGGCACTGGTGTTGGTGGTGACCAGCACATTTGGCAATGGGGATCCCCCGGAGAATGGAGAGGTAAGGCTTTCAGGAGCAGGAGATTGAGAAAAGATTCAAGACAGGGCCAGCTAGATAGGCGGACGCAAACACACACACACACACACACACACACACACACACACACACATACACTCACATACACTCACACACTCACACACACACACACATGAATACACAGCAGTATGGAAAGTTAATATTCTAAGTAGCCCCACTTCCTGATGGAAATGTGAGCTGCTGGGAACCTTGACTCCTGTATCCCCAGCCATCTCCATTATCTGTGCAACTCTTTTGATATGGGGACAGCACTTCCTGGCTGACCAGAGTACTCCCAGGTCTTGCCAACTGAGAAAAATAAGAATTCCCTGCTCACTTCAGTATTTTAGTTTTCCTGTTTCTTGTTTTGAAAAGAAAAAAAAGAAAGAAAGAAAGAAAGGAAAGAAAGAAAGAAAGAAAGAAAGAAAGAAAGAAAGAAAGAAAGAAAGAAAGAAAGAAAGAAAGAAAGAAAGAGAAAGAAAAGCAAAGCATGCGCACACCCTGGATGCTAGCCTCGATTGAATAGCTTCACTTGTTCAGCATGTCTTAAAAGAAACTAAAGCTGAGGCCATCAAATGCCTTGTGGCTACCCATTCTCTTCCCGTGGCACACCTCTGTTCCCCACGTTTGATTCATTTCTACCTGCTCTTCTATCTGTCGCAGCTTTCCATGTCAGGTACCTTATGAGTGCCGAGTCCCTCCTCTTGAATCCAAAGTTAAATGTACACAGCAAGCTTGAATTCTGACAAAAGCCCTTTCCCTAATTCTCATCTGCTTTAAAAACAAACAAACAACCCCCCTTGAGTCAGGTGTGATATCCTGTGTAATCCAAGCACTTGAAAGGCACAGGCAGGAGGGTCAAGAGTTCAACGCTATCTAGAGCTGTACTGTGAGTTTAAGGCCAGTGTTGGCTTCAGGAGACCCAAAACAGGAATGTCTTTAATCTCAGGACTAGGGAGACAAGCAGGTGGGTCTCAGGCTAACTTATCAACATAATGAGGCCCTGTCTCAATAAACAAAACTAAACAGCAAACAAAGACTGAGCCCGGTGAGATACGATGGCTCCTCAGAAAAAGGCACTTGCCTCCATGCCTGAGACCCTTGGGTCTGTCTGTAGGACATAGGTAATAGAAAGACAGAACCAACTCCTGCAAATTGTCCTCTGACCTCTACACACTCAAGCACATAAGCACACACACACACACACACACACACACACACCTGAGTTAAAAATAAAAGCAATAAAAATTTAAAATCAAACCAAAGAACCCAAACACCTGTCTCCACATCTGCTCAGTACCTGCTGGGGCCTCCCTGTGCGTCACCGACAGGCAGAGGGCATCACATGGCGGGCAAAACAATAGGAGTGCTCCAGTGAGGGCTGCCTTTATACCAGGGCTTCCCAATACAGCTCCATTAATCCGTTAATCCATGGGTGGATTAAACCACTCATGAACACAGAGCCCTCCCAACCCAATGATCTCCAAAGGTCTGGCCTCCAAATGTCATTAACACAAGATGGGAGGGACAAACACCATAAGTGGCACCATGATTTAGCTTTGGGGCATAAGTGGAGTGTGTGACCCACAGTCCTAACAGGACAGAGCCCTTCAGCAGCCTAGAAAGCCATCCGTTTCTCCAGGTCAGTCCCTGTCTCAGCAGATGGTACCCTGTCCTCGGCCACTCAGTCTTCGGGGTTTGTCCCTGTCATTAGTCAGTACTTTCTTTCCCTGCTCAATGGTGTTCACTGTGTGAACAGCCGCAGCTTGCTTATTCATTCTTCTGTTGATAGACACTTGGGCTACTTCCAGTTTGGAGTTATTAGGAATAAAACTGTTAAGAATATCCTTGTAGCAGGCTTTTGTGGGCTTATGTTTTCGTTTATCTTGGATAAATACCCAGGAATGGAATTGTTGGGCAATAAGGAAGATGTAAGTTTAACTTTTTTTCAAAAAAAAAAAAAACTGTCAGATGGTCAGATTGAACTATACTTTTGAGATGTGAGCATTTCAATTTTATATCCCATTTTTAAAAGGGAGAAATGCAGGAATATATCCAACAGAAAACAGTATACACACTAAAGATATGAACAAGAATATTTATAGCAACATTGCTCATAACACCCACACTGGAAACAATTCAAGTGTCAATCAACAATAAATTGGATAAACAGTGATAAATTCACATGCGATTCAGCAGTGTGAATGAATCACACAACACAGTACAGATGAGAAGGGAAAGCAGGCCGTGAAAATTCATGTGATACAGTCCACTTTGTCTGAAGTTCAAAACCAGGCAACTCTAAGCCAGGGGTTAGCTCGCTTTGGAGAACAGTGTAAAATACAAAGGTGACTTCAGGATGCTGCCCATATTTCCTAGGGGCTGCTGGTCACACATCTGGTGTGTGGAAACCTACATGACTGTACAGTTACTCTGAGACGTCCACAGACTGAGTACAGAGCATAGGGACGTCGGTGCTTGGCAAGCTTGCTCAAGGCCGTGGGTTTGAACCCTGGTATGGAATTTACCAGCTGTGGTGGTGCATATGTAATCTCAGCATGCACAAGTTGGAGGCAAGAGGGTTAGAAGTTCAAGATCATATTTTTAGCAATATAGCACATTAGAATTCAGCCTGAACTACAAGAAATTCTCTCTCTCTCTCTCTCTCTCTCTCTCTCTCTCTCTCTCTCTCTCTCAAAAAAAAAAAAAAAAAAAAATCCTGAGGTTCTCATGTACTGACTACAGACATCCCCACCCAGCTGACCTATAGCTTGTATTTAGAGGATGTGTTTTGTGTCATTTCTAACTTGTTTCCATTAGTACCCAAACATGAGACAGCCTTCTGGGTGACCACTTGAGTAATCCCCCTGGAGACAGGACACTGCCATCAGGCCCTAAAGCACTGTCTGCTCCCCAAGTAGCTAAGGTGCTGGGCTGCTTGTGTCTAAGGATGACGTGGACAAGCATGAGCTGCCTTCCATCTGCCACTCGAGGAGGGCTTGATCAGTGTGCGCGCACACGCTTGTTATGCTAGCTGTGACGTGCATGTGGAGGTCAGAGGACCTTTGTGGAGTTGGTTCTCTCTTTGCACTTTTACAGGACTCAGGGTTGAAACTCGAGTCCCCACCCTTTTACTGAAAGCACCTTTACCTGCTGTGCCCTCTCCACAGCCACCACCCATTCGTTTTTGTTTTGTTTGAGATAGGGTCTCACTGTGTAGTCACTGTGTAGACCAGGCTAGCCTCAAATTCACACAGTTCTACCGGCTGTGAATTTGTGTGAAGCATGTCCCACTACACTGGCATAACAACCCAGTTTTTAAAGCTCTTCATGCAGCCACATCACCACCTGAATGAGCCACACAGAGATGAGTGGCATGTGTGTGCAGATGCTGGAGAGCCACTCACAGACTGCCCGGTGCCTTTCTGTCACAGGGAAGTCATACACCACCATGCAGTAGGTATCGGACTAGGACACAACCAACCTAAAGAATGAGGGCGAGGGCCTAGAGAGATGTCTTAGCAGTGAGGCTGCTCTTGCAGCAGACTCTAGTTTGATCCTCGGCACCTACGTGGAGGCTCACAACCATCCGTAACTCCACTTCCAGGGGATCTAACACCCTCTTCTTGCCCCCATGGTTACTAGGCATGCACATGATGCACAGACATAAATGCAGGCAAAACATTCATATGCACAAAATAAATACATCTCAAAAAAAGAGAGAGAGAGAAATGAGGCCAAGCCTGAGGTGTTGGCCTAGAAGCATGTCCTCATAGGTCGCTGATAAAGAGCAAGCAAGAATTGCATGGCTCTGTTATAAAACAAAACAAAAAACTATATGTACCTATTTAAGTACCGATAGCCCCCAATTTAGTGTGTGTTTCTATTTCAATTGTAACTTTTTACTTTGTGATAATGAGAAAGCAATATGAGTCCATTAGAAACTGTATTGCAAATCTTAAACTTAGATCTTTGTCCAAACCAGAACCAAGCTCCTGTGTCTGGGTTGTTGAGCAGTCCTCAGGTAGCCAGACATTTGTAGGGGAACAACCAAGGAGGCACTGAGACTCCTTGGTGAGATTAGATGTGAGAGAGTGGGGTGCTGACACTCTGTTAAAACGTTTCCAGCGTACAGTTAGTGTGTTGGGATGTAACCCCACTGTGAGTCAAAGCGTGTATGCTCGTGGATACAGGGCTAGGAAGTTTCCACCTATCAGTAGTATATACACACACACACACACACACACACACA
>NC_034591.1:18948090-18966748 GCF_900095145.1 Mus pahari
ATATACACACACATACACACACACATACACACACACATACACACACATATACACACATACACACACATACATACACACATACACACACACATACACACACATACACACACACATACACACACATACACACACATACACACACATACACAAACACACACACAGTTAAGTGCCAAGAAAGAATAAGACTAGGCTTTCTGTTTACTTTATACACCTCTGTAGTGTGGTTTTTCGAAAGGCAAGCTTTGGAATTTTCAAAACAGGAGTTACTGGTGAAGACTAATAAGAGCCAGGCAGCCTGGTTTTAAGTTCCTGTACAGTGTAAAATAAAACTAACCGCCATGCCAACTCTTCCCTGCACAGAGCTTTGCAGCAGCACTCATGGAAATGTCAGGCCCGTACAACAGCTCCCCTAGGCCTGAGCAGCACAAGTGAGTAGGAGAGAGGGGACAAGGGGCATCTGGAGACACCGAAGCAGTGGTCTCGGGGACCTTACCCTCCTCTCTTAAGGTTTTCCCAACAAGCTAGAAAGCAGAGAGCATGGGGCCTCCACCCCCACAGCCCTTCCTTCTCACCCCAGGAGTAGAAAACCCAAAACTATTCCCTGGCTGGGCCAGGGCCAGTTCCCCAGTTCCTTGTGACACCCTGTCTTTATCCTCTCTTGCCAGGAGCTACAAAATCCGATTCAACAGCGTCTCCTGCTCAGACCCACTGGTATCCTCTTGGCGGCGCAAGAGGAAGGAGTCTAGCAACACAGACAGTGCAGGAGCCCTGGGCACCCTCAGGTTGGGGGTCCTCACTAAGGAGGGTGAATGGGAGAGGCCAACTTTACCTGGGTAAACTTGGGCTGGCATGGGGATTCCAGCACCGGCTCCCTGGACCACAGGTTCTGTGTGTTTGGGTTGGGCTCCCGAGCATACCCGCACTTCTGTGCCTTCGCTCGAGCGGTGGACACAAGGCTGGAGGAGCTGGGAGGGGAGCGACTACTGCAGCTGGGCCAAGGTGATGAGCTCTGTGGCCAGGAGGAGGCTTTCCGAGGCTGGGCCCAGGCCGCTTTCCAGGTGAGCTCCCCCGTGCCCTGTATCTAACTGGGTCGGCGCCATGGCCTGACTCGGACCCACCTGAGATGTCTCTTCCTGGCTTTTGTAGTTGAAAGCTGAAATGCTGAGGCTGGAGACTCACTGACTTCCTAATCTGCTTCTCTGGTCATTCATTCCCTGTTCCTTTCCAACTGTGCCTTCATTGGCTACTCCATAGCTAGCTCTTCCAGAATTAGCCCCAAGTAGTGGACAACCGGTCCTACCAACAGGAATGCTACACAAAGCCAGAAACACAGAAAAGAGTAGAGGAAGGGCCTACAGTCATAAGCTGGCGCTAAGAGCAGGAACACAAAGGGAAAAGGTCAGGGCATCAGGGTCCCTTCCCACAGCAGCCAATAAGGAGGAAGAAAGGGCACCCAGAGGATCAGAGGTCAGGGCTGAAGCTGAGCCTAGAGACCAGCCCAGGTACCTGGCCTAGAGGACTAGTTCTCCCACAGAGGTATCCCAGGGAACTTCCTCAGGGAATCGTCACCTTGATGCTTCCCACTTGGTGCAGGGATCCCCCACATCTGTCTGTCTGTCCATCTGGGACTCAGTTTTAGCTAGTCAGGATGCAAGACAAGAAGGGGGGCTTCTTTAGAGGTGGGAGAGCTTAAAGGAGAAGGTTAATATTTAGAAATGAAAACTAGGACATCGGAGCCAGAGAATACAGGCAAATGGAGATGCTGGGAGTTTCTGAGCCAGGTGAGACCACAGCATGAAGTTTTGGTGAGATGATACAGATGATGGAAACATCTGAGAAGCAGGACCACGGGCTCACTGGGACCATAGCAGTGGGGAATCTGAAGGAAGGGAGAGGACCAAGGAAGGAAGGAAGAGATATAAGGCTGCACATCCTAGAAAAGAAACAGTAACAGCCTGAAGATAGGACCCAGCCCACCATGGGCCAAGGAAGGAAGGAAGAGATAAAAGGCTGCACACCCTAGAAAAGAAACAGTAACAGCCTGGAAACAGGACCCAGCCCATCACAGAGCCCTGGATCTCAAGGCTGAGAGAACAAACTGCTGGTCAGCTTTTCCCTGACCAAAAGCAGACAAAGCAGGCTCCCTACACCTCTCACGGGAAGACAGTGCTGGCCCTCTGCATACTGTGCTAAGAGCTTTGCACAACGTACCTCAAATGGGGCTGGGCTGTAGTTCAAGTGGTGGCACTCGCCCTGGGTTCCACCCTTGGTATTACAAGTGTAGTTATACATTTGTGTAAGGCCAGCACTTGGAAGGTAGAAGCAGGAGGATTAGGAGTTCAAGGCCATCTTTTCTACATAGCAAGTTGGAGGCCAGCCTGGTCTACAAAAGACCCTGCCTCTAAAAATGAAAGTATCTTTTCCGGAACGTCATGAGGGATCAAGATGAGAAACTAAAACACCTAAGATGTTAGGTACGGAAAGATCCAGTGCAGGTCTGAGTTCATAGTTGCCTTTACTGTCTAACTGCGCTCCCAGGGACCGACGGACGGGGTCAGTACTCAGACAGGTATGGCAAGTCAGGGTCCCCATAATAGCAGCCAAGTGAGCTAGAAAATAAGGAGCCATCATCAACAGCAGCCACAGGCCCGGGTTCTTACAACTTCATCCTCCATCTTGCTAATTCGGGCGCTAACCCCACAGCTAGGGATCAGGCTTACAATGGACAGAGATCGCTGGGTGGCTGGAAGGTCAAGCCCTGCCTCCCGTGAGACGCCCTCCCCCACTTCTCACTGAGGCTGCCTGATGGCAAGCAGCCTTAGACCATCACCTACTCATCCCTCAGGCTGCCTGTGAAACCTTCTGTGTGGGAGAAGATGCCAAAGCTGCTGCCCAAGATATCTTCAGCCCCAAACGCAGCTGGAAGCGCCAGAGGTACCGGCTGAGTACCCAGGCTGAGAGCCTGCAGTTACTACCAGGTACAACCCTGACCTCAATCTGACCTCAACTGACCTTGCTGAGTGTGTGTGTGTGTGGGGGGGGTCCTAGGATTCTCCCTCACAAGCCAGGACCCCCTCGGTTGCTCAAGCCCCTTCACCATCTGCTTCCCAGGACTGACTCATGTGCACAGGCGAAAGATGTTCCAGGCTACAATCCTCTCTGTGGAAAACCTACAGAGCAGCAAATCCACGTGAGGAACATAGCTCTCCCCACTCTCCTCCGTATTAGGATCCCTCTTCATTCAGAATATAGCCCCTTCCTTCTCCCATGTTCTTCCTTCCTCCTTGCTGGCCTCTGACCTCAATAACTGCCTCCCTCCACACCCCTAGCCGAGCCACAATCCTGGTGCGTCTAGACACCGGTGGCCAGGAGGGACTGCAGTACCAGCCAGGGGACCACATAGGTGTGTGCCCACCCAACCGTCCTGGCCTAGTGGAGGCGCTGCTGAGCCGAGTGGAGGACCCTCCGCCATCCGCAGAACCTGTGGCCGTGGAGCAGCTGGAGAAAGGCAGCCCTGGTGAGGGTCAGGCTGGGGTAGGAGAGTGAGAGCCCGCTGCCTCCTGGCACAGGACTGCCACGCTGCCACGCTGCCGCAGCCCTGCTTTCCACCTGGGCGCTACCTGGACCTAGCTGCCACGTCAGCCAGGGTGGCCTTGTTGCATATGGTCCTTTCCCAGAACCTACCAGGCACCCTAAAAGCCTTCTCCCACAGCCTCTGCCTCCCCACAGTCTAATTTCTCTACAGTTGGCCTATCTTTCCCCAAAACAGTGCCTGGAATTAAGATAACTTGGTGGGGATAAGGGTGGAGAAGATGGGACTAGCCTAGCCCAGCCAGGGTTCCCCAAACATACCAAGGCTGCACAGACAATCCCATGCCACCATTCAAGGACAGATTTTTCCAATAAGACACAGTGACTCGTGGTTAGCCCTGCCCTCCCCCCCAAGAGTCAACATCAGCTCAGACCATTCAGCCCCAGTGGGCCCCACCCTCAGAGCTCTCTGTGCACCACCCCTAGGTGGCCCTCCCCCCGGCTGGGTACGGGACCCCCGGCTACCCCCATGTACGCTGCGGCAGGCTCTCACCTACTTCCTGGACATCACCTCCCCACCCAGTCCTCGCCTCCTTCGACTGCTCAGCACCCTGGCAGAGGAGTCCAGCGAACAGCAGGAGCTAGAGGCTCTCAGCCAGGTGCGAGTCCTATCAGGAAGCCCCTGGAGCAGGACTAGAGGAGGATAAGTAGGGGGATATCACATGGCAGGAAATCCCCTGCGCATACCAGGTCTTCTGGACTTGCCTCGCCTAGCCAATACACCCAGTACTTTAAGACCTGTTTCCAGGCCGACCCAATTCATGTTTGGGTGCTGAGGGTCTTCAAGTAGAGTGTGTTGGCCTGAACTGAGCATGGATGGATGCTAAGGACACTCAGCTAGGTAGAGGGCATTCTGGGAGGGTAGGTCACTCTGAGGACGGTGGGGCGCTCAGCTCAGCACATCTGCCCCCAGGACCCCCGGCGCTACGAAGAGTGGAAGTGGTTCAGCTGCCCCACACTGCTAGAGGTGCTGGAACAATTTCCTTCAGTGGCACTGCCTGCCCCGCTGATCCTCACCCAGCTGCCCCTGCTCCAGCCCCGGTACTACTCTGTCAGTTCAGCACCCAGCGCCCACCCGGGAGAGATCCACCTCACCATAGCTGTGCTGGCATACAGAACCCAGGGTGAGGCTGGGAGCAGGACGAGCCTAGTCTTGGCCAGGCTAGGACAGAACTCTGAATGATTTCTTTTCCTAACCCCTAGATGGGCTGGGCCCTCTGCACTACGGCGTCTGCTCCACATGGATGAGCCAGCTCAAGGCGGGAGACCCAGTGCCCTGCTTCATCAGGGGGTGAGGGGGCCTCTTGGGTAGGGAAGGGCAACTACAAGAGGTTGTCTGTGTCCAGACAGGGGTGAGAAACTGCTATCTATATACATGGCAGGGACACGTGAGAAATGTGTGTGTGTGCATGGGGGCAGGGGTCACACAGTATCAGCTGGTAATTACTGAAAGCCTATTGTTACATCAAGAATGGTGGCTCTTTGGGTCACTTACCAACTACAGCTGAGCTCTCAAAGCTTTGGTGCAGAGTCCTGACCCTGAAGCCACAACTACCAGCAGCAACATAAATTAGACAGTAGCCCTGCTGATTGGTGAAAGAGTGGTCCCAGCACGATTCTCTAGGTCCTTGGCTAACACCCGTGTTAAAAGGCTTGGCTTCTGTAAGGCACGGTGGTAAAAAGAAAGAACGAAAGAAAGAGAGAGAGAGAGAGAGAGAGAGAGAGAGAGAGACTGACTGACTGACTCAGCCAGGCAGTGATATTGCACGCCTTTAAACCCAACATTTGGAGTCAGAGGCAGGCAGATCTGAGTTCGAGGCCAGCCTGGTCTACAGAGTGAGTTCCAGGACAGCCAGGGCTCCACAGAGAAACCTGGTCTGGAAAAAAACAAAAAACAATCAATCAATCAAACAAACAAATGAGACTCATTTGTCATTGGTCCTTGGGCTTTCCTGTCTGTACAGCCATAGCTTTGTTGATATGTCATGGGTGATGGACGATGTAAAGCGATCTTAATGGACTCTCTCTGGCTAGGGCTCCCTCCTTCCGGCTGCCACCTGATCCTAACTTGCCCTGCATCCTGGTGGGCCCGGGGACTGGCATTGCACCCTTCAGGGGATTCTGGCAAGACAGACTACATGACATTGAGATCAAAGGTGAGGCTGGGCTAAGGGTGACCTGCAAGTCAGAAGGGAGCCAAGCAGAAACGACCATAAAAGAAACTAGGCCCAAAGGTGAAAAGAAACGTATTTAATCCTCGGCATATAGTAGGCTTTAAAATGGATTAAGGATATAGAAGGGAGGGGCAGGGCAGGAATTCAAACAGGAAACAACTCCAGGTCGATTGCTTACGAAGTCAGAATGCCTCTGGGGTGGTGCAATCTATTAACTGACAGGCAGAGAGGTGTCAATCAAAGTGGTTGTGTGGGATAGGACTGGAGCAGGAAAAAGACCTGGGATATCACGCAAGGCCATGGGTACAGAATTGAGTCCAGTAGAGCAGTTTCCTTCTATAAATCAAAGGTGTGCAAGGGTCTGGGCGCCAAGCATCCTATTTTGCCCCGAGGGACTGAACAGACAAGATAGTGGTTGCTCCAAGCCAAAAGTCTGGCTGGCACCCTGAATGGCCTGGAGGTGGGGTTACCAGGACTGTTCCAGAGGAAGGGGCCCTCCCAAACCTCCATGTTGCTCACAGGGCTACAACCTGCCCCCATGACTTTGGTGTTTGGCTGCCGATGCTCCCAGCTGGACCATCTTTACCGGGACGAGGTATTGGACGCCCAGCAGCGTGGGGTGTTTGGACAAGTCCTCACCGCCTTTTCCAGGGATCCTGGCAGCCCCAAGGTACCTGGGGCGGGTGTGGAGAGGGCGTGACAAGGCCTTTCCCAAGCCCCGCCCCTCCCAAGCCCATCCTACCCGGGCACGCCCCTGGCCTGGGCGGTCTCACAGCAAGGCCCGCCCCTAGACCTACGTGCAAGACCTCCTGAGGACAGAGCTGGCCGCGGAGGTTCACCGTGTGCTGTGCCTCGAGCAAGGACATATGTTTGTCTGCGGCGATGTCACTATGGCAACCAGCGTCCTGCAAACCGTGCAGCGAATTCTAGCAACAGAGGGCGGCATGGAGCTGGATGAAGCCGGTGACGTCATCGGCGTGCTGCGGGTGCGAAAGGGCAGACCTGGCCGGGCTAGGGTAGATCTACGCTGGCAGCTCCTGTTCAGGTTCTGATCCATTGAATTCTTTTCCTCCCCGCAGGATCAGCAACGCTACCACGAGGACATTTTCGGACTCACGTTGCGCACCCAGGAGGTGACAAGCCGCATACGCACCCAGAGCTTTTCTTTGCAGGAGCGACAGCTGAGGGGCGCAGTGCCCTGGTCCTTTGACCCACCTGGCCCAGAAACGCCTGGTTCCTGACAGTCTTCCTCCCCTCCAGTTCCCGGAGAGAGGGATTGTGTCACTTCGTTCGGTTGACCAAGGCTAGCCACCCTCTCTCAAGAATGCCTACAGCATTGGTTGCGAGGCTGCCGATTTAAGAACTCTCTTCTCGCTCCAGTTTACCTAGACTGGGGGGGGGGGGTCGGCCTAAATCTTGAAGGTTCCTCGGGCTGTGGTAGTTAGGGCATCCTACTGCCCTCTTCGTATGCTTTGATGGACTGTAGACTCTCTCTCTCTCTCTCTCTCTCTCTCTCTCTCTCTCTCTCTCTCTGGAGTATCTTACGTTTAAAGTCTAAGTCATCCCGGTATTTATTGAAAAATTATCATAAAAGACCATGCCAGATGCCCAACCCAAATCTTGTGAATTCCAATGATTGAAAAAGAGACTTGTTCAATGCTTTAATGTGTAAAGATGTCGGGATAATAACTCTTTCACAGTGAATCCCAGACACCTCTCTGTAACCCAGTACTGTGGGAAAAAAGTTTCTAACCAGGGATTGACAGTTCTGCGCTTGAGTGAACAGGTGCAGCCCTCAGCTTCCAAGAGTGGGGCATGCCAGACATTCCCATGGCAAAGATGTGCAGCTCAGCCGTGAGCAATTTCTGCTGCTTGTTTCGTACAGGATGAGGAGTCCCACCCACTTCCTCCTGCTATCACAGCAGTGCTGACGTCCAAAACCAGCAGCCCTCTCTGGTTTTTCCACTCACCCGTCTCCATATTCCCCACCCCTAGTCCCACAGGAACTCAAAGGGGAGGTCGACAGGAACAACTTCCCTAACACTGAGTTCAACCATGCCTGGGCCCTGGCCCCACCTTGAGGCCACTGGGGTCCTTCCCAGGCAACTGCTCCACAACCAACCAGGCTAGTGTCCTCTTATCCTTACTTGTGGGGCCCATCTGTAGGCTACCTCAGCTCACAATCATCTCCTACGTTTTCACTGTTCTCAGGGCAAGCCCCTCTTTGACTCCCAGATATGGTCAAATAAAATATCCTGGGCCTGTCATCGGAAATAGGCATGGAGCTCAGAAGATGGCTTCAAGTGTCCTTCTATGCCACCCATCAAATTTCCTGCAGCTGGAAAAGCCAGAACCTGTAAGAGGAAAGGACTGTCAGCAAGCCTTCCAGGCACCTAGAGGCTGCCCTACCACCCCAGATCTAATTAGTATTTCCACCCACCAAACCTGGCCCCAAGCTAGTTTCCTTATCCTGGCCTGCTTAGCCCCCATGTGGGCAATACCGACCTGAGATACCCCTCAGTCAGTGCAGGGAGCCTGTTAGGGGCTCCTTCTGGGTGTCGGTGGTCTCCTGGAAACCCTTTGGGAACAGATTCTGGGCCCTCTGGGTGCCCCACTGTTGTCTTGGGCTAGAAGCAGGACTGGAGCCTGGAGATAAATGTCACTGGGTGAGCGTGCCATGATGCGCAAGAAACACGAGGATCATGCTCCCATCCCCTACACTCCTCACCATCACTTGACCAAGATGGCTTCTCCTCATCAGGTGAGCCTGGTTGTGAAGGGCTGGACCAGGGCCTGGATGGGGAGGAAGCTGAAGCCTCTCCCCATAGTTCTTGTTGCTGCTGTTGATGAAGCTAGATGGTGGAAGAAGGAGGAGCATGAGGACGGGGACTCCCTCATATGTGGGGGCTCACAGTTCCCGGTAAGAAACCTTTAGATTCCGCCCCGTTCCCACCATTCACTTCATTCGCCTTCTTCCCATAGTCCCTCTACACACCTGATGTAGGTAAATGGCATGGAGACTCATCTCAGCAGAGACCAGCTCTGGGAGCTGGGCCAGCTTCTGGCCCCCGGTGCCTCCTGGGGACACACAGCTAAAACAAGATGTATCCAGTTAAGACTCAGCCCCCTCACAGAGGAAGGCAGCCCAGGCTTCACCGCACCTTCCAAGTCCCCTCAGCACCCTAGTACCCTCTCCCAGAGAATCACCACCAATCCAGACTCCCCTGCATCTCGGGCCTCCACCTCTTACCTGGGGTCCTGGACCATTCGTGAGATAGAGGCAAGGAGGCTGGCTGTGGCTGCAGCAGGGCAGGGAGCTGTGGGACTCAGGTCCCTCTGGGGTGGGCGGGGATTTACCAAGAGGTTGGCAAGGAAGGCTTCTGGCTGAACAAAGAGAGCCAAAGAGTGGAGAAAGGGATAAGGGGAGTCCAAAGGAGGGCAGATATATATATATATAATAGGTTGAGCCTGGCTGCCAGGGTAACGCATAAAGTTAGGAATGCCAGGGACAGATGGAGGGTGGCAAGAGCAAAGCGTAGGCAGGCGTGGGACTTACCAGAGGGGATGTACAGTCACTGAGCACCCCTGGAGTGGGGGGGCTCCGAGTCGAAGGAGCTCCCCAGGCAGCTGCATCTTGTTGTACCCGGCCCCGAAGGTGTCCAAGGAACTTAGAGCTGTGCCCTGGTGGCTGCCATTGTGGGTGTGCCAGGGAGAACCGCATTAAGGAGAGTTCCGTCTTTCCATCCTCTGCACGCTGAGAGAGTGAGGCCTCTGTCTGTCCCTCTGAAAGCCACTGCAAGGAAGGGAGTCCTTCTGGTGTTAGGGACACCAAGACTCAGCTAGGCAGGGTGACAAATACTGCCCCATAGATGAAGGCTGCGATGGGAACTCTTTAAAGATTGTCCAGGAGTAGGACATTTGAGCTAGCTTTGAATGTTTGCTCCTCTGTGCAGTCCTAGTTCCTAAGACAAGACAAGCCTACACTCCACTCTCCCACCACCTAGCCCTTGTGTGTGTGTGGGGGGGGCAATCTTTGCTCCCATTTATCATCTTTTTTTTTTTTTTTTAATAATATACCAGCAAAGGGCTCTATAAGCCTGACAAGCTTCAGTGAAGCAAGCAAATGCCTGTCCAATACAACTTCTTAAGGTCAGAGAAGGGCTCTAACCTGAGGATGCCCGTGGCGCTTCACATCCATTAATGCAAAAGAACAGATGTCCCCAACACCAGCCACATCCACAGTGAAGTGATGAAAAAAGTCAATAATCTCCAGGGCACGGGGGCGGAACCAGAAGAGCAGAAACAATGGGGTCAGGAGTGGAGACAGGAGCTCTTCCAGGAGGGAGACCTGAGGAAGCAGGGGTGAGGCTGAGCAGAGATCGTACAGAGGACCCATATTCCAGATGAAGGCTGCGATGGGAAGCTACAAGTGAGGGTCAAGAGCCTCCAGAACACTCTCTAAGATCTGAAGATTCCAACCACTCATTCCAAAGCCGCCTCATGGACACACATACGCACACATCACCACCACTCCCACTCCGCCCGCCCATGTGACCCACAACTTCTCCCAGACGAATCATCTGTATAGAGCCTATTCCATAGCCTCCCTGCAGGCCCGGGTACTCACTGCTCGGTACTGAAGCAGCTGCGCCATCTGCCAGTAAGAGCTGGCCCGAGCACCCGCTGCACCAGACTCCTCTGGGAGGTAATGCATGTGCGCCAGGGCCGCCTGCAGCAGGAGCTGGGAGGAACGCCCCTGGCATTGCTCTTCTGGAATGAAGGACCTGGAGGGCGGGCAGGATGTGGGGTGAGGAATGTGATTAGGAGGCCCAGCAGGTGGGACGCAGGGCTGATGCGCGCTGACGGTGACAGCTAAGGTTTGCTAAGGGAAAGGTCAGAGAAGGGGCACACACCGATATCTCCTCCCAGATATGTGCCATCTAACCTGGCCACAGTGGCTGTGACCCCGAGCGCCGTCATGGTAGTGAGCACGTGCTCCACGGCCAACACGTCCTCATCGTAGATGGTGAGCACTAGCAGCGCGGCAAAGAGAGCTCCGGAGAAGAAGACCAGCTGGCGGGCCAGCAGCGCGCGCAGGGGAGCGGGAGGCTCGGCTGCGCGCAGGAAGGCGGCGGCTGGCCGGTAGGCGCGGCCCAGGCGCGCACGCAGCTCGTGCGGCAGCTCGTTAAAGTGGCGAAGCTGCAGGCGGGCCAGGCGGGACCAGCGGCGCGCCCCGAAGGCGCCGGGCTCGCGCCGCAGCAGCTCCACGTGGCTGTAGAAGGCGTGCAGTACCTGCCAGGCCAGCACCAGCGGGCTCAGGGCCAAGTTCACGGCGGCCAGCAGCAGCACCGTGCGCCGCCAGCGGGTGGCCAGGACGCCCCGGAGGTCGCTGCGCTTGTAGGCTTCGGGAAGCTCCCAGCCCCCGCGGAAGAGTGAGAAGGGACCGCGGAAGAGCAGCAAGTCCACGTTGAGCGCCAGGCCGCGGCTGAGGAAGGCAGCGCTGCCCCCCCAGGGCAGCGGGCAGCGGGCAGGCAGCAGACCCTTGTTGGCCAACGCTACCTGGTAGTTGGTGTAGCGCAGGATGCGATGATGGACGTCTAGTTCTGTCAGCGGCCGCGGCTGCACGCACAGCCCACCGCTCCTCTGCAGTTCCAGGAGGCGAGACTGCACCTCGGCCCAGGGTATCGAGCTGAGCTCCTCCTGAGGAGAGAGGACAGGGAAGCCTAGGGACCAGTATCCCCCTCCACAGAGACACACAACCTCCATGACTCACTGAGCTGCCTGCGAACTCCAGCCCTGGTGGCCTACTTCCCCATCATTAGGTTGTGACTTCTTCTAGACCTTCTACAAGCAGAAGCGCTTCTCTGTTCTTTCTGCCCCTTCTCAATCATTCTGCTCATCACTTCCATTAGCCATTAGTCAGTGATAGGCTTCCTGCTGACAACTCTTAAGTGGACTTCTGGGACTGGGACCTGGCTTCCTTTCTTGAGCCCCCTTCACCCCCACATATAAAAGAATGAGACAGCCGGGCTTGGTGGCACACGCCTTTAATCCCAGCACTCGGGAGGCAGAGACAGGCAGATTTCTGAGTTCCAGGCCAGCCTGGTTTACAAATTTACAAAGTCAGTTCCAGGACAGCCAGGGCTACACAGAGAAACCCTGTCTCGAAAAACCAAAAAAAAAAAAAAAAAAAAGAAAGAAAGAAAGAATGAGACATCTTCTCCTATCCTCGCTGCTTTCTGCCTGAGCAAACTTACGGCAACAGCGCACACCCCCCAACCTCAAGGCCACTTTGTACAATCACTTGATTAGCTTTCACACAACTCTGCTTGTGTGTGTCTGTGGGGACAGAATGCTCCCATACTTCATTTGGAGAGACCCATGTGAGCTGCAAGCCTCACTTTAGCCCAGTCTCCCCAGTCCAGTTATTTCCTCAGGACCAGCCTCCACAGCTCCCCTGCCCAGCATCTTCCCCTCTGCTGGAGGACAGAGAAAAGGACCAGCAAGAGGAAGGCGAAGGATGGGCCCCATTGCCCCAGCACTGGCTGTGCCTGGTGCCTCCCTACTCTAATGGCTCAGAACATCCAAGGGAAAGCAAGATATGGGGACCGATATCCTAACAAAATCTTAGGGACAAAACTAGAAGGAACATGACTGGGGGGATAATGAAGAGGCCAAGAGAGTGGCTTTCATTCCAGGTGCCCTAGAAGGCTCTATTTCCGGCAAGCAAGCCGGGCCCCACTGCCTGCAGGCATCCAGGTTTTCCTCACTTCCTGCCCAGAGGCTTGAGTAGCCCGCCCCTCACCCTGGCCTGACCTTCCTCAACCAATCAGGATGCCTCCTGATCTAGAAAGCCAGTGACAGCCTTTCCTATAAACAGCCATTGTTTTTACCACCCACATGTGACTGTAAGTCACTGTCATGACCCATCAAGTGACGGATGCTTCACACAGGTTAGATCCAAGTTTGCTAAGTGCCTGAACCTGCCTCCTGACAGTACTCCGGGCCCAGGGCAGTATCATTCAGCTTCCATCTTTCTGCTCTTCTTAGTGGGTCTTTCCATCTGTATGGCCCCACTCTCTCCTGTCCAGTGCCCATAATGTCACAGCAGGCTTACTGGGGGAATGTGCAGGGCCTCCCTGTAAAACACCTGGATGTCCCAGTAGCTGAAGAGGTTGCAGACCGAGCGAAGCAGTTGGAACAGCCAGAAGCCAGCAGCCAGGACCAGGAGGAAGACCAATAGGGGACTGCTGTGGATCCTGCAAGAGGTTGGACAGGAAGGGTAACATAAAGGTGGGAAATGAACAGAAAGACCATGGTCGCAGAGGGGCTGAGGAGCCCTTAAGGAGTGCCCACAAGGTCAACACAATGACATTCGTGCCCTCTGCTGTTTGTATTCTCAGTCTCCCATGGGTGTACAGTGGGCTATGTCACATCATTCCGACAGTTCATGTAGCCTGCACTTGTGCATTCCTAAGTTTTAAAGTTGTCCCCAAGGCTAGGAACGTGGCTGTGTAGTACTGCGCTTGCCCGCCCGGCATGTCAGAAGGCCTAGGTTTGCTCCCCAGCACCAAAAGCAAAGTTTCCTCACATTAATTTCTACTAAGGCCAATAGGAATGGGACTCGGAACTCAGGCCTCTGAGATCCCCAGCCGTCCTGGGGTATGGTTTTAAACACTGAGAATTGATCTAGGCCAAGAGGCAGTCTGGGGAGGTCCCTTTCTTCCTATCCTTTTGTGACCTTACTCCAGAGGCAGCCACTAGATTGTCACTTACTTCTCTGCACACTGGGCCGAGGGTAGAATGGCATCTGACAAGGTCACTTTGCTGTGCAATGGTCCAGGTCTTGTATGGTTCTTTGGTTGGTTGTTGAAGAGAACATTGTAATCCACGCAGCGAAGGAGGAACGTTGTGAAGGTGACAATGAAAATGAACTGTCTGAGGGGAGGATGCAGGAGAGGTCTGCTCAGGCTAGGGGCATGACAGACTCCTAGCCCAGTCACCAGACAGGCTGCAGCTCTATTTGGCCCCCTGACCCTTCAGAGCCCCAAGCCTCACACTGAAAAGAAGAGCTGGGGCATAGCTCAGTTGACAAGAGTCTGCCTAGCATATGAAGCCGGATTTCATCTCCAGCACCACATAAACTGGGTACAGTACTGTGCCTGTAATTCTAGCACATAGGAGGTAGAGGCAGGAGGAACAGGAATTCAAGTCTAGCCTAGGGTACATGAGACCCTGGATCAAAAGTAAATAAAGCAGAACAAACACTAAACTCAAGAAGAGAGCAGCGCTCAGGGGTAGGACTGGCTTCTCACCCCAGCTGGAAGAGATCCTCCAGCAGGATACAGGCAAAGCCACTCCGCTGATGATAGCTGTAGATGTGGCAAATTTGTCAAGAAATTTGCCTAAGCCTGAGGACTCTTCCTGGAGAAACTTCCCCACTCTTCCCTGCCCCACAGTCCCCCCACCAGGTCCCTCTGCATGCTGGGCACAAAGGATATCTTGGTGAAAAAACTGTCCAGGTTCTGGATGTGGTGCCAGGAACCTGGGCACGGAGAAACAGTGTCAGGACTTGGTCCCATTCGTGATTAATTTCTCTATCAAACCCAAACCCGCCTCGACACCCCCCCCAACCCACCCAACCTCCCGCATACCCACACACTCACCGCGGAGTCCTTCAGGTACATGAAGCAAGGGTTGGTGGTCCTCCCCATGGATGGGGGAGTCTTGAGACCCCTCAGGGTCACAGTCCTCTAGCCGTTCATAGTCCTGCTCAGGGATCAGAGGGCCTATCCGCAGCCCAGGATGGTCCTGGGGGCGCGGGCAGGAGGGAGGGGGAGTGGCCGAGGCCAGGGGTGGGGTGGAGTGGGACCCCCACGAGGGGGAAGCAGAGGTGTGTATCATTGTGGGATGGGCCTGCGTTGAGGGTGTGGCCGGGGTGGGTAAGGCATTGTGTGGAGGCTGAGAAGCCCCTGCCTCCTGAATCACCGGGCAGGGAGACCCTGAGGCAGGAGGGAACACTGAAGAGGAGCAGCTTCTTGTGCGAGGGGCAGGGGACAGAGAGAAGACAGAGAGCCTCCCTCCCCCAATTCCCCGACATGGAGAAGCAGGCAGTGGCAGTGCCATAGGGAGCAGAGGCACTGAGCTGGGCCCCAAGTCTCCCCACCGCCCCCGCGGCCTCCTGCTCCCCCCCCACCCCGTTCGTCTCACCATCAGGCCGCAGCTTCTCTTGAGAGGTTGAAGAGTCTGGACTGCTGTTGTTTCCACAGAGGTCTGTGAAGCTGAGCAGAGACTTCAACAAGGACCAGGACAACAACAGCACTAGGTGACTCAGGCTGGGCAGGCCTCAGGCATGCCAGCCCTCAGCCACCTGTGTGATCACTCACACTCCTTGCAGGGCAACCTGGGGCCCAAGCCCCGTGCCTGGGACGGACACCAGTTTGGGAGGCAGGGGTTCAAGAGCTATTGGGATTAGAAGAGACGAGAGACGCCTATCATCTCTGCTTTCAGGCCTCGAGGGCACAAGTGGTAAAGGCAAGGCAGCCGCCACAAAAATAATACGCACAGAGAGCAAAATCCTATCAGAGGGCTCTAGAGTGCACAGACAGAAGAGTGAAGCTCTCGTCCCTACAGTTACACTCCCTTCCTGTCACACCTGTGGGCACCGGTCAGTAGAGAATGATTTAAAGCCACATGCCCAAAAAGGTGGTCCATTCAGATTTCCCAGCACTTAGGAGGAGACAGAAGCAGCAGGATCAGGAGTCTGAAACCATTCTGGGCAACATCTGACCCTATCTTTAAAAAAAACAAAAAAACAAAAAAAACAAAAAACTATATATTTCCTTTCTCTGAATGAAAGAGGACAGACTCTGTGGTTAGCCAGGAGAAAACAAGGAGTGCTAGCCATCTAGGATTGGAGCAGTTATTTGAGGAGCTTGAGGAGAAAAGGCTTGTTCCTTGAAAGTTCCACTATATCTTCTTTTATCCTCTGGAACCCTGATAGACTCTTCTCCATATCCTGACCTGGTGTCGGGGCCTCCTGAGAAGCGTCAGCGCAGGAAGAGGCAGAGGCCTTGAAAGGATAATTTGGGTGTGCGGGGATGGACTGGCTCAGTTGAGTTCTTTGTTGTTGCCTCACCCGGGAGGAGGAGGCCCAGGTGGCTGGTCTGATGGCTTGCCCAACGCCATTCCCAAGGTCATGAGTCACCAAGTGCCCTACTGAAGCCCATGCCCGAGATACTGACTTATCGAACAGGTGTCAGGGCCTTCAGCGAGGAAAACAGTGCTTCCTGGAGCATTTCCTGGAGGAGCATGGAGGATCTCCATGGACCATCCCACAAGTTTAGCCCAGACGGCCTGATTTTCTTATATAACAAGAGTTCATGACTTCCATACTTTTGTGTCTGGGTAAGGCACAAAGCTATGCTTTGTGGCAAAATGGAATCCCAAGGAAGTGGGGAGGGGGGGTGGCAGGAAATTCCCATGATCTTTCTGAGGCCCCTAGAGAGAGAGGTTAAGTGTGGCTTTAACTTACCTCCCTCTGACATTACTCACATATAGTATATACTTGTTTAAGACTACCTCTACATACACCCTTATCTCCTCAGCCCCAAACTCAAGCAAATTCTGGCTCATTGCTCTGTCTAGTTTCACTCTACTCATTCCAGAGCATGCCTTTGCGACCCTCCGCTCAAGAAAAATTGAATCCGGGAAGCACCACCAATAAATGACAATGATACTGGTAACACTAACAATGTTCAAATGTCCAGATGGATTACCAGAGAGCAAATGTGAGCCGGAAACAGCGCCCCTTGGTGGACAGTGGACAATAGCGTGCCTTTCCCTGACAGATGCGTGGAGGGGAACGGGTATGAGTCAGAGCCACTCCCACCGAGAAGCCACAGCCCAGTGGAGGAGGCAGTTAAAAAAATAATTACAGAGAAGGCATAGTGATTCAAGGCTCTAATCCCAACAATGGGAAGGAAGGATGGCGAGTTCAAGACAAACCTAGGCTATAAAGAGAGTCTCAGCCGGGCGGTGGTGGCGCACGCCTTTAATCCCAGCACTCGGGAGGCAGAGACAGGTGGATTTCTGAGTTCGAGGACAGCCTGGTCTACAAAGTGAGTTCCAGGACAGCCGGGGCTATACAGAGAAACCCTGTCTCGAAAAACCAAAAAAAAAAAAAAAGAGTCTCAGGCTAGTCAGAGCTATGTAGCAGGTCTTGGGGGTACTTTGGGAGACAATTATAGTAAGAATAAGCTTAGCCCAACTGCTGCAAGAGCTATTCACTTTTGAGCTGGAAACTTAGGCCAGTGATTCGGACCCAAATGAAGAAGGAACCTAAAGGTTAGATTTTAGGTTGCACTTTGATTAACTACATGGCCTACATACTAATGATTCACGATAACTGTCAGTAGCAGGATCGCATAGGATCACATGCATTGAAAAACTTTAGTCTCAGCCGGGCGTGGTGGCGCACGCCTTTAATCCCAGCACTCGGGAGGCAGAGGCAGGCAGATTTCTGAGTTCGAGACCAGAGCCTGGTCTACAAAGTGAATTCCAGAACAGCCAGGGCTATACAGAGAAACTCTGTCTCGAAAAACCAAAACAAAACAAAAAACAGAAAAAAAAAAACTTTAGTCTCCAGGAGTTAGAGACTCAAGTGGTGGCATGTCACATGCATGTATGTTTTTGTTTGGTTTGGGTTGAGGGGTGTGTGTGTGTGTGTGTGTAATTTCTTTTTTTAACTCTCAGGTCTGTTTTCACTTATTCCTTCTCACGAAACCACCACTCTACACTGCCTGAAGATGCCAGGGAACATCGAGATTGTCTGGATCAACTCTAGAGAAATGGCTCAAGGTCAGAAGCGCCAGGACGTCCCCGAATGTGAGAATGAACGTCGCACAACCTCTGACTTTAGGCCACTGAGCAAATAGCTAGAGCCGCTTCTAATCGGTCCCGCCTACAGCCAACATCTTATCCAATCACAGCTTGCGACAAGTCTGATGTGTCTTTTCTCCAATCACCGCTGAGATGGGAAGAGGTTGTCGGGATGGGGCCATAGTGAACATGGAACCCTCGGTAGGATAAGTGTGAGATTGCCGTTACTGGCTGCCCCTATCTTATTGCCTCAACATGTTGGTGCACTTATTTCGGGTCGGAATCCGGGGTGGCCCAGTTCCAGGATGGTCGCTACAATCCCTGCGCTTCCAGACGTTCTCTGCCGCCAGGTAAAAAAAAAAAAACAACTCGGAGTAAAGGCCATTGACCACCGTCCGGCATCGCGCGGGGCCCGCCGGGAGATGTAGTTCCGGGTTCGCGCGGGGCTTGCAGGGAGATGTAGGCTAGCTCGGAGGGTGTGGAATGTCACTCTCCAGGGAATTGCTCAATTATTCATGATGCCGCGTGGGTGCCAGCAGGAGGCTCCGCAGGTCGGCATCCACTTGCGGTCAGGACTCAGCCGACTCCAGGGCGCTGGCCACACCCAGTCACCACTGCCCACTAAGGGGCGCCACTCGCAGCTCGCATCCGCTCTCTGGTAATCCACCTGGAGATCTGTAATTGGTGTCCATAGACATTTACTATTGATGGTGCTTCAGGATTAGCTGAAATAGTTTTAAATAATCAAAAGAGATACCTGAGCTGGCGAGATGATTTAGCAGGTAAAGGCACTTGCTACCAAGTCTGAAGACGTGGATTCTACTTGAGAACTCATGGTAGGAGATAATGCAGTTTCGGCAAATTATCCTCTTACTTCCACTATCCCAAACCCACTAAATAAATAAACACATACGTATATATTTTTTTAAAGATTTATTTATTTATTTATTATATGTAAGTACACTGTAGCTGTCTTCAGACACTCCAGAAGAGGGAGTCAGATCTTGTTACAG
>NC_034591.1:18966814-18987142 GCF_900095145.1 Mus pahari
TGAGCCACCATGTGGTTGCTGGGATTTGAACTCCGGACCTTCCGGAAGAGCAGTCGGGTGCTCTTACCCACTGAGCCATCTCACCAGCCCCACATACGTATATTTTAAAAAATTTAAAGTAGTTCCTAGCTGGAATCTACTGTGAATTCAAGGCCAGCCTGGTCTATAGAGAGCTCTAGGTTAGCCCAACTATATAGTGAAATCTCAGCAGCATCCACATTGAAGCCCGAGGGTTGCTGGGAATTTGAAGCCAGCACGGTCTACATAGTGAGTTCTGAGTGAACAAAACAAATAGGGAATTGATTGTTAGAGCTAGATGTATCGTCAGGAACCAAGTCAATCTGAACCCGACCTAGTACCCTTTACTCAGGAGGGTGAGTCTAAATCCAGTATACAGCTGAATGTATTCTATACATTACAAGTTCAAGGCCCACCTGGAAAACTTTGTAAGATCCTGTGTCAAAATAAAGAGAAAAAGGGTCATTCATATGACTCAGTAGGTAAAGAAGGGTCACCAACGTGATCCCCTGAGTTTGTGATCCCTGGGACCCACATGTGGAAGGAGAGAACCAGCTCTTCTAAGCTGTCCTTTGATCTCCACTCACTGTGGAGTGCTCAGGCACACGCATGCATGCACGCACACACAAATAAATAAAATGTACTAAATTTTAAAAATAAAGAGTAGAAGGAGAGCTGGGGACATGGCTCAGTGGTAGTTTTTTTGTGTTTGTTTGTTTTTGTCAAACATAAACCATAGACTCAATTCCTAGTACCCTGGGTGGAAAACAGAATCTGATCCATTCTTGGTAAAATTAAAAAAGCAAGAACAGAAAAAAAAAACCTAACCCACATTGATCCAGAGAGAATAATGGGTTGAAAGCATAGAAGAGACCAAAGTCTAATTTTTCTCTTTTTCTTCTAGTAATTTATTTTTTATGTACAGTGGTGTTTTGCCTGCACGTGTGTCAGTATGACAGTGTCAGATGCCCTGGAACAGGCGATACAGACAGTTGTGAGCTGCCATGTGGATGCTGGGAATTGAACCCTGGTCCTCTGGAAGAGCAGGCAGTGCTCTTAACCCCTGAGCCATCTCTCCAGCTCATTGTTTTCAGTTTTGTTTTTTGTTTTTGTTTTTTTTAAGATTTATTTATTTAATATATGTGAGTACATTGTAGCTGTCTTCAGACACACCAGAAAAGGGCATCAGATCTCATTACAGATAGTTGTGAGCCACCATGTGGTTGCTGGGAATTGAACTCAGGACCTCTAGAAGAGCAGTCAGAGCTCTTAGCTCTTAACTGCTGAACCATCTCCCCAGCCCTGATTTTAGCTTTTTGAAACAGAGTTTCACTATGTAGCTCTGGCTGGCCTGGAGCTCTCTATGTAGACCAGTCTGACCTTGAACTCACAGAGATCCACCTGCCTCTGCCTCCTGAGTGCTGGGATCATAGGAGTGCCCTCTACCCAGAACCTAGAATTTAACTGTAAATATTCTACAAGAAGCAACTGTTTCCCTCACAGGTGCAGGGGAAGACTGCCAAGGGTAGGTAACTATGAGGGGAAGGTTGCCAAGGGTTGGTAACTATGAGGCAAGCCCACCTGCCCGATGGAGGGAGGAGGGCTAGCACGGGAACTGGTGCTGGGAAGTTTTCCACCAGTTGTTGGCAATCCCCATAGCTTCTTGGTTTAGAGGAGCTGAGAGAAGCTAGAAAGTAGCCATGATAAATTATTAATGTCTAAAAACAGTCTTTAGAAAGAGTGAAGGTGTTGATAATATCTGAACCATAAAGAGACACAAGGTAAGACCAGATAAATGAAGATGTTCATTTTAGTTCTTGAAACAAATTTAGCAGATCAGGGTCATTTTAAAAGGAATATAACAGAAACCATCAGAATATCCGTTTCAGAATTAAGAGACATATTTTGTGAAACCTTTTAACTTTGGCATTCACACACGCACATGGCACTGGGTTGTACTAAGTGCAGTGTACCGTCTCAGTGACAATAAATCTGTATGTTTGCAAAAATTGCAGTGGTCAGCCTTACTGCATATCTAACAAGGGCATACACAGCTCAACAAACATCTGCTCAATAGATATCTCATATCCCAGAGTTTCCTAAGTTCTGGAGTATAAAATATATATAAAATATATGCCTCTGCCCCCTCAGTAAGACTGCTGGACAATTTGGACAGTAGTGCAGGAAGAAAAAAGTGAGTTTTATCTTAAACTGAGGCTAGATAGACATAAGACATGGGGGGGGGGGACACTAGGCATCTGTATGTGTGTGTGGGTACATGAGAGCAGGTATGAGAGGACACCTCAAGCTGTAGTCACAGGCAGTTGTGAACTTCCTGACAAATATGCTGGAATCAACCCCAGGTCCTCTACAAGAGCAGTGCATGCCCTGACTGCTCAGCCAGCTCTCCAGCCCCTATTTTATTTATTTATTTATTTTTTGAGACAGGGTTTCTCTGTATAGCTTTGGCTGTCCTGGAACTCGCTCGGTAGACCAGGCTGGCCTTGAACTCAGAAATCCGCCTGCCTCTGCCTCCCAAGTGCTGGGATTAAAGGTGTGTGCCACCATGCCGGCTGCCCCTATTTTATTTTATGTTGTAATGAGGTCTCATTTTGTATCACAGGCTGGCTTTGAACTTGAAATCTTCCAGTGTCAGCCTCCCAAGTGCTGGGATTTCAGGAATGCACCACCACACCCGCTTACAGTCTTTCTCTTCTTTCTAAGTCTTTCCTCATCTGTTCGTCTATTTTGAGCATTCATCTGTGTACTTTTAGCCAGGTAACTTCTGCTCCAAACTGGTCTCCTCTGTCCTGTCCTTCCCCTCTGGCTCTTCTGTATTATGATCTCTAAAATACAAATCTGACTTTATTACTCCTTACCCTAAAAACCCCTCCTGAGAAGGTGGCCTTCTCTCACCCAGGAGCTTTGCAGAGACTGGGACGTTACCCTTCCAAGGCAGCTGTTTCCTCTGCCTCCCATGCACCCTGACAAAGCCACGTTGTTGCTGAAGGTCTTCTCTCACTACCCCACCTGCCCACCGTCCCCAGTGTGAACTTTTCTGATGCTGTGGTCAAACCCAGCAGCATATACTCTGAGCTCCGTGCTTCCCCAGCCCACCCTCACCCCACCCAGCATGGCCTTGAGGGACGGAGGTTACTTTGTCTGATTTGGTCAGCTCCATATTTTGTGACACAGTGAGTTTACAGGTGTTATAAGCAGCAGAACCCTCTTACTCTCTTGTTTCTCTCTTGCCCTCCTGGGCTCTTCCTCCCCCTCCCCACACCATTCCCTTCTGCCTCTCTCCACGTGCTCATAGCCATGGCCGGCCTCTTTCTCTACTCTCTCCCTCTCTCTGCCTTTCTCTACCTCTATACCCTCTTGCCACCCCTCCCCATGACCTGAATAAACTCTAGTCTATACTTATAAAAAAAAAAAAAAAAAGCAGCTGAATCTACATTTCCATGTTATATATATGGAACATTTCCATTTTATACATATGGGACCTGAAGGATGACAGAAATCAATCCTTTGTGGTTTTATTTCTGTTTCCTGAGTCTCATTGCTGAATGAGAGAGGAACATACAGCCCTCTTGCCCACCTCATTCCTGGGAACAAATTATACCATCTCTCACTCAGTTCTTCTCCTTACCAAGTGAGAATAAGGGCATCCCTCAGGGTCAAGAGCTATGGACCATTCACTCTTGCCAGGTCACGTTAATGACCTTGCGCATATGCAGGGATAGGCACAGAGAAGCAGCTCACCTCCAAGTCTCTCTGAGCCTTCCTCTAGAAAGCCTTCCTGGTCTGTCCCTGTAAAGGAGGCCTGCCCCCCCACCCCCCACACACCCCCATCTGCCGCTCCAGGTGTCCTGTCTGGCAGGCCAGAGACCAGCATTGACTGGATGGCCGGAGGCTACATAGGGGCCGGAGCAGCTGATGCGGGCTGGACAACAGTGCTAGAGGGAAAGGCTCTTAGGACTGTATTCTGATAGCAAAACATTCCACAGCCTGCTCCACAGGTGAGCAGGTGTCTTACAGATCAGCATTGCTTAAGAATGTGCTAAGGTGGGGCTAAAGAGATGGCTCAGCAGTTAAGAGCACTGAGTGCTCTTCCAGAGGTCCTGAGTTCAAATCCCAGCAACCACATGGTGGCTCACAACCATCTGTAATGAGATCTGATTCCTTCTGATGTGTCTGAAGACAGCTAAGGTATACTCTTGTATACAATAAATAAATCTTTAAAATAAAAATGTGCTAAGGTGTTCGTTTTGGGTGAGATAGCACATATCTGAAGTCATAGCTACTCAGGAGGCTGAGCCAGGAGGATCACTTGAGAGCAAAAGTTGAAGGCCAGGCTGGGGAGTATTGGAAGATTTTATCTCAAAAGAAAAGAAAAGCATCCGTGGGAGAGGCTGCAGATAAAATGTTGTAGATAGGATGCTGTTCCAGAAAATTCAGCCAGAGCCCATGGTTGGGGGTGGGGTGGGGGGAGTGTTAGTAATTTGAAGGACAGCCAGGCCCACAGCTATCAATGCCTTTTTCTACCTGCAGGTCCTCAGATCACCAACTCAGCTCACGCCTCCTACGGACTGTAGCCCAGCTCCGGGCACAGCTCCGGGCTCACCTCCCTCGAGCCCCACCAGCTTCCCACCGGAGCCCCTCTGCCTGGTGTTGGGTTGGGAAGACCTTGGTGGTCCCTGCAGTCCTGTGGCAGCATCCACGCCTCTGCCTTATAGCACTATGTGAGGCCAAAGGGTCCCCTCCTCCTCCTGCCCAGCCCACACGTGCCCCGGAGCTGCGCTTTAACTGGAAGCTCTTCTGGCATTTCCTTCACCCCCACCTGCTGGCCTTGGGGGCAGCCATTGTGGTGAGGCTTTCCCTGCTTCTCCAAGCTCAGGCCAGGAAGGGCCTCGGCAGCTCCAAACCCGAGTTGCACAGGGATAGCATTCCTGCCTTGTGGCAATGACAAGGACAGCCTGGGCCCTGGGGCATCAGATAGCCTGTAGGATATGAGCGGCCTGTGGGATATGAGGGGCCTGTGTAGGATATGAGGACTCAGGGGCTGGAGGTCTGGACTTCAGCTCTCAAGGAGGCACTTCTGTGACCACATGGATGGCCACGACAAGGCAAGGCTGAGCAGGGGGAGGGGAAATGCCAGAGCCAAAGCGAGGGAGGGGATGACTATAGCCTCCTCTCCAGGTCTCTCCTTCCTCTGTCCCTGTTCCAGCTGGCTTTAGGTGCGGCACTAGTGAATGTGCAGATCCCCTTGCTCCTGGGCCAGCTGGTGGAGATTGTCGCCAAGTACACGAGGGACCACGTGGGGAGTTTCGTGTCTGAGTCCCGTAAGCTCAGCATCCAGCTGCTCCTTCTGTACGGTGTTCAGGTATGTCCGGGTAGCAGGCCCGGGGCTCACAGCAGCCTTCTTAGGGTGTCGCTAAATGCCAGGCCTCTCCTCCAGGGACTGCTGACCTTTGGATACCTTGTGCTGCTGTCCCACATTGGTGAGCGCATGGCCACGGACATGCGGAAAGCCCTTTTCGGCTCCCTGCTCCGGTACTAGCAGCTGTAGTGGGTGGGACCAGGGTAGACTGGGGTAAAGCAGGAGGTCTAGGTGGGACAAATCCTGAAGTGCCATATCCTCTTCCTTCACCTGCTGCCATCATGTCTTCCTGCCAGGCAAGACATTGCTTTCTTTGATGCCAAAAAGACAGGGCAGCTAGTGAGTCGCTTAACTACTGATGTGCAAGAATTCAAGTCATCCTTCAAGCTTGTCATCTCCCAGGTCAGTGGGTCAGGCCCCTGTGCAGATTCAGCAGGCCAGAATCGCCTGCCCCAGCCCTGACACAAGGCAATGCCCCTGCCCGGCTCTTAGTGTAGACTGTCTGAGGAGGGTGTGAGAGAGGGGGAGCAAAAGAGCCTGGACAGAGGCACTGGGAAAGTGTCAAGGTCAGCACAGGCTGCTGTTTCGTGCTCTGAAGCCCTGCCTCCCCCAGAAAGCCACTGTGAGGAAATTATGAGTGATCCTGGCAGAAGCCAGCTCACCTGACCCAGCATGATCCCTTTGTGCCCATCCCCAGCTGGCATCAAACTCATGTGTGACTCTACTGCATACTGACAGTCCATCCTGTGCGCCCCTCCATCCCCTGGTCCCATGGGCAGGACACTGGCCCATGGCAGTCAGTGTATTCCTGTGCAGTCCAGTGTGTCCAAAACAGAAACAATGGATTTGTCTAAATATAAAGGGTCTGGCCTGTGGACATTCTCACCCTTCCCTTTTGAAAATGATAATCAGATCCTGGCTGGCCAAGAAAGGGGTTCATCTGGTAACTAGTAACTGCCCCTTGACCTCCAGGGCTCACACTGCTTGCCTAGGCCTCCTAAGTACAGAGCTGTGGCCAGCCTGTAGTTCAGCAGAACACTCACCATCTGGTGTCGATGCTCTAGCATCCTGCCATCCTTTCACTACTCAGGGACTGCGCAGCTGCACTCAGGTGATTGGTAGCCTGGTGTCCCTGTCTATGCTGTCCCCACGCCTTACCCTGATGCTGGCGGTCGTCACACCCGCCCTCATGGGAGTGGGCACCCTGATGGGCTCAGGCCTCCGCAAGCTGTCTCGCCAGTGTCAGGAACAGGTACTGGTATTCTTGACTCTTCCCCCTTGGTTCTTCCTAGCATCTCTGGCCCATTCTCCTTGCCCTTCCTCCCGCCTCTTCCTGTCTACAACTACTTCCTATTTCCCTGTCTCCGTGCAGATCGCCAGGGCGACAGGTGTAGCAGACGAGGCCCTGGGCAATGTGAGGACTGTGCGGGCCTTCGCGATGGAGAAGAGGGAGGAGGAGTAAGTCCTGGGAAAGCAGAGCATGGAGTGGGCCCATCCATCTCCCCCTGCCCTGCCCTGGCCCTCAGCCCAGCTGCCTCCCGAGTGCCCAGCCCGGACTCTCTTCCCAGACGCTATCAAGCAGAACTCGAGTCATGCTGCTGTAAAGCAGAAGAACTGGGCAGGGGCATCGCCTTGTTCCAAGGGCTCTCCAACATCGCTTTCAACTGTGAGTGAGCAAGGCCTGCCTGGGAGGGGACATGGGCATAGGCTAGGTGGAAGCAAAGAGAGGCGACAGACAGCCTTCCCTTGCCTGGTGCTCCTGACATTGAGAACCTGCATTTGTGAGATGCCCCAGCTTCTGACTCCCATGGGATGTTAAGTGACGTCATCCCTTAGCTTGTGGAAAGTGCTGCAAGGCACCCTAAGGAGTGTGCTGTGCACCTCAGTGTTAGGAATCCTTTCTGTTTCTCTAGCCCTTTACATGTTCATTTATGTGTACACATGTGTCTGTGTGTAGGTATGTGATGTGAATGCAGGTACCTACAGAGGCAACAGAGTGGGAATTGCAGGCAGTTGTGAGCTGCCAAATGTGGCTGCTGGGAACTGAACTCGGGTCCTCAGTGTGAGCAGTGTGTACTCTTAACCGCTGAGCCGCTGTCCCAGTCCTTTGAGTTTTAGATAGAGCCTCCTCACTAAGTTACCTAGACGGACTTGAGACTCTTTCTGTACCCCAGGCTGCCTTGAACTTGTGATTCTCTTGCCTCAGCCTCCTAAGTAACTGTTACAGGCCTCGATTGCTATACCTGGCCTGCCCAGCTTGTTTCGCAAATGTGGAGTTGAGGGCTGAGAGTCAAGTGGTGGCAGTATAGGGGTAAGAGTCAATCTTCATCCCTTGCTACCTCCTGCCTCACTGCCTGGCCCCTTTCCATGTAGGTATGGTCTTGGGCACCCTGTTCATTGGGGGCTCCCTTGTGGCTGGACAGCAGCTGAAAGGGGGAGACCTCATGTCCTTCCTGGTGGCTTCCCAGACAGTACAGAGGTGAGTGGGGACCACGGTCATCTCTCAGGAGAATTCCCCCTCCCCCTACCACACCCTGCCATCCTTCCAGAACCCTGCTTACTAGAACAGGGATGCCAGTGTACTTGGGGGAGGAGCTGCTGCCTAGCCCCAGGGAGACACAGCAGGGGGAGCCTCCAACACTTCCACAAGAACCTTCTAAGGCTCCACTGCGTCTCCACTCAGGGATGCAGTAAGCATCATTAGCTTCCAGGCAGCTCTCAAGTGTCCCTGAGAAGCTTTCAAAAAAAAAAAAAAATTAATTGTGGTGAAATAGACAGTGGAAATGTTAATGCCCTGGCCGTTCTTAAGTGCACACTTTGGTAGTGTTACACACAGCCCAGTGTTCTCAGCCACCAGTGACACCCATCACCAGAGCCTTGACTTTCTACAAAAGTGAGACTTTTAAACACTAGCTCCCCATTCCTCCCCAGCTCTGCACCCCCTTCCACTCACTTCCTGCATCCTATGACTCTGAGCATACTAAACACCACACAGATGTCACCATGCATTGTCCTTCCCTTGGTGCCTGGCAGGCTTCACCCAGCACAGTGCTTTGGGGTGGCCCTTCATGTCGTGTGGGTGTATCAGCACTGAATACCCTATGGATACCTTCCTTAGCAGGCCTTTTAAGGGCTACCCTGGCAGACCTTTCTGAGGATGAGATGATGACCCCTGCCCCCCGGATGCTACTTGTATAACTTTCGTTTCTCTGCCTAGCTGAGCCCCGTCCACCCCTTGCAGTAACCTGGAGCTCACCTGTCACCTTGGCCATAGGCAGCCTCAGGGGGCTGTCTCAATGGGCTGCCCCAGCAGGCCCCAGCTGAATCCTTTCTCTTTCTCAGTGAAACCCAAGCACTTCCTACTGTTGTTTCTACCTTGCTTTCCCTAGACATAGCAAACATTAAAAAACAAAAACAAAAACACATAAATATATGTTATGATAAACAACTGAAGAGTGAGTATGCATGCTATAATAAATAAAGAACAAAGACATATTAGTGCCAACCATGTCAGGAGTGCTCTCCCCCTTCTCAAATTGGTCCTTCCCTGCAAAGGTGACACCCCTCATCATAGTGGTGCACCGTTCCTGTCCAGAGTCCTATCTTGCCATTGCTGTGACTCCACAGTTCTTAGAGAAAGACCTAGTGTCTGGTTGCTACTGGCTAGTGGGACATAAGGCAAACCTGGAGATGGTAGGACAGTCTTGTCTGCACCCTAGCCAGAGGACTACAGAGCAGAGCTCACCGGTTCCCAGCTACATGGGCACTGCCTTTGCTTCCATTTCTGTTCCACATCAAAGACCATCAGATCCTCTGGTCCCAGAAGCCTTATCCGCCCTCTGGCCCAGAAGCTGTTCCTCCCTGCCTTTGCTATCTAGGTGCACTGATTGCGAAAGAGGTGGAGGCTACCGTGACCCTTCTGCTACCTTGCATTCCTTGTGCTGACCTAATTCCCAGGTCCTGAGGACGCAGATGAACAACTTGGCTCTACTCCCTGGGCACATGCCTCCCACCTTCATGTTCTTCCCTGCCTACTGCACTGTTGAGTACTATGCTTAGACTGCAGAGCAGCCCAGAGAGTAGCCGTCGCCGTCGCAGGCCCCTGGCTCGGTCACCATCACCAGCCAGCTGGAGGAATTGGCCTCCTTAGGAAGCTGCTGTGTTTCTCTCTGCCTCTTGCTGTGTATCCAAGGGCCCGTGTGTCAGGGCTGAGGTCCAAGGGGACGGATGAGCAGGGCATCACAGCTCCAGCTAAGTGTTCCCTTTGTTGAGAATGGATGGCCCCGAGGTTGGGCATCTGCCCAAGCCAGCTTACTTCATCACAGTGCACGGCTGGCCCATTGTACCAGCTCTCAGAGCAAGGTCAGAGCACTCCCGTGAGTCGTGTGTGCGTTGGATTTCAGTTGTGGTTGGCCCCTTTGCCAGGCTCTAATGGATTCCTGGTTTCCTGTGAGCTGGTCACACCCACAGATAACTCACCCACTCAGCTCCTCCTCCACAGCTTTCCTGCTCCTGGCAAGTGCCTATTGCCCAAAGCCTGCCATAACTGTTTCCTTGAGGGCTTTGGGGTGCTTACCCAGCACTGGAAGGGTGAACTTGGTCCATAGCTTGTGGGATGGCAGTCTTTCCTCTTCTCCAGAAGGGCCGTTGCACTCAGAGGCATATGCACGTGGGTTGGCTAACCCACTGGGGGCCATGAGTAAGGTTGTTGACTCATCTTCTCTCTTAGCTCTCAGCAGGTGACCAGCCCCAGCCCTGCCAAGGGAGGTGACCCACTGTCTAGACAGATAAACACATGGCATCACCTACACATACCCACTTTTAGGGCAAGCTCACAATAGAATCTTTGTCAGGAAATTTACTTTGGGGGCTCCCCAGGGCTTCCCCTTTTAGTCCCCCGTCTCTATTTTTCTTCTAAAAGGGCTTAACTTTTTTTCCATCTGAATTTGAAAGTAAGTCCTTGCTTCTCCAGAGTCTAGTGTTAGGTCTGACTTCCCACTGTTTAAAGCAAACGGGTGGAGTCCCCCAGGATCGGTTAGGCCCCCTCTGGTGGGCCATCTTCACTGTTTCCCCGAAGGCCAGAGAAGCATGTGGATATACCACTGAGTCCTAGTCATTTATCCATCAGCCGCTGCTGCTGCGTGGGGCCTCTCCAGATCCTGGCTCTGGCAGCAGGCAACTGCTAACTGAAGGGGGGATGGGAGCTCAGTGATCTGGTGTCACAGTCCCAGGGCCATCTACATGTGAGCCCTGCCGTTGCTTCCCCAACATAGCCTTCCCTTCTCTCTGACTCTCGTTAATACCTCTTCTCACTCTCCTCTGGCAGGTCTATGGCCAGCCTCTCTGTCCTGTTTGGTCAGGTAAGATTGTCCCAAGTCTGGGTTAGAGTCCCCATTCATCACTAGAGAGGTGTGAGGTAGGGGTGTGTGTGTGTGTTTGTGTGTGTGTGTGGCTGTTGCTGCTGTGAATACTGCCTATGATTGGGGGTGGGCAGAGGTAAAACAAAGAACAAGGTTTTTGAATCCCAAGACCATAGTCTGGCTCCACCCTACTATGAGGGGTCTGGACACACTACAGCCCTGTCTGGTAGCGGAAGCCCCCTTCCATGGGAGCCCCAGTTTTTATCTCAAACAAAAACTAGATTCCTTCTGCAGGTGGTGCGTGGGCTGAGTGCGGGAGCCCGAGTCTTCGAGTACATGGCCCTGAGCCCTGTCATCCCATTGACCGGGGGCTACTGCATCCCCAGCAAGGACCTTCATGGTTCCATCACCTTCCAAACTGTCACCTTCAGGTCAGCATTGGTGGGTAGGCTGAGAATGAGGGGAAAGCAGCTGGCATTTAACTGAAAGCTTCTTGTGAACAAGGCCCAGTGAGGGACCTTAGGGTCGTAAAGGCTAGGAGGCTGGTCTGACTGGAGTTCTCTTGGCCACTCCAGCTACCCCTGCAGACCTGGCTTCAATGTGCTCAAGGACTTCACCCTGAAGCTGCCCCCTGGCAAGATTGTGGCTCTTGTGGGCCAGTCTGGGGGAGGTAAGAGGAAGCTCCCGTCTTTCGTCCTCTGGTTTGTGTTGCTTGGTAACTACTTGGAGCAGGGCTGTTGCCCTCTGTGGTTCCTGCTCCCCCCTGGGATGGGTCCCCTCCAGTACGACAAGGGTCTGTCTCTGCTGGGGGGTTCTCCACAACTCCCCCTCCCTCCAGGAAAGACCACAGTTGCCTCCCTGCTGGAACGCTTCTATGACCCTGAAGCTGGCTCGGTGACGCTGGATGGGCATGACCTGCGTACTCTCGACCCCTCCTGGCTCCGGGGCCAGGTCATAGGTTTCATCAGCCAGGTGAAGGGCAGAGCTGAACAGGGTCTCAACAGCAAGACTGGGGCCCCTTATTCTCTTCCCCATTCATCTCCCTGTTCCCCTGAAGACATCTGTGCTCTTCATGGCTCCTAGGCGTCCTCTGGATCCAGTACGTCCCTCTCCCTCTGCAATTTTGTCCTTGTACTCCAGAGCATAGACACTGCTCCTATGTGCCGCAGTCTTAGGATCCCAAAGCCTTGGTTCTAAGGCTGCCAATAGCCACAAGCAGGAAAGGCCAAAGCTCACATGACCTCCTATTACTATAGGGCCTGTCCATCATCACCTTTGGTGAGGTAGTCTGTGTCCTCTATGTGTGTTGGGGGGGAGGGGGCTCTGTTTCCCATTAATGAGCCACTCTGTCCTCACGTGATTAGCATCTGGCTTTGAACTTGAGGCCTGCCCTGCAATCGTGGTCCTGTAAAATAAGACCCTAGTGCACATGGCAGTTTTGAGGCTAGCTCAGAGTATAGCCTGTAGATGTCATCTTTGTGTCCCCATGCCACTCAACCTTGCAGGAGCCAGTCCTGTTTGCAACAACCATCATGGAGAATATCCGATTTGGGAAGCTGGATGCTTCCGATGAAGAGGTGTACACAGCTGCACGAGAAGCCAATGCCCACGAGTTCATCAGCAGCTTCCCCGATGGCTACAGCACTGTGGTTGGTGCGTCCCTTGATGGGAAGGTGCTGGGTCAGCAGGGCAGTGGTGAGGCTCAGGAGCCACGGTTCTGCTGGCATGGAGCAACTCAGCGTGACTCAAGAGGGACAACTAGGAGACGGTCAAGCCAGGAAAGACCAGACCATGGTTGAGGGGACAAAGATGGCTTTATGGAGACAAAAGAACCTGAGCCATGTGGCTCAGGCCTCACAGACTAGACAGAGCTCTGAGAGGAGATGGAGATTATAATAGCAAGTGGAAATGGGAGACCCAGGCCACAGGCACAGAGGGCTCGTGCACTCAAACCTACCACAGCCCAAGACAAGGAATAGGACCCCTCTCAGAACCTTCTATGTTCTTCTGGTTTTCTTGCCCTTCAGTGGCATCTCTCAGCACAACAGTCTGGGGTTGTATGCAGGCCTTTTCTGCCTTTAGGGCACACTAGCTCATGCCTGTGACAACCTGAGTCTTAGATGTTCATCACCACAGCTCTTCCATCATCTCTGGGGCTACTCTGCTGACTGACGTGGACCTTTCAGGCTGTGCCCATCTCTAGCGATCTCTCCAGACCCTCACACAGCTGTGCTCACATGCTCAGGGCTCTGTGCTGTTCTGATGGGATGCCCTTGTCATCTCTATTCAGGCCCTTCCTTGCTCCTTCAATTCTGGTGTGTCCCTTATTTGGGCTTCCCAGGACTGTTCCCCTTATTGAGCTGTGACCCTGCCATCACTTGGCAGTCCCTCCCAGGTTATCCTCTGTGGTTAGCATCTGTGTGCTGTGCCGTCCGTGCTTGGGTTCCAAGTGGCCTTACTGCAGCCAAGGCCAGGATCCAGAGGATGCTTGTTGCTGTAGGCACCTGGTGGGAGCTCATCTCAAGAGACCACCTAGGAAGGGAGGCGCATGCCAGACATTGGTGTTTTGGGTGCACTCTCATGCTGGAGCATTCAGACTGACAAATTTAAACATAGCGCCATGAACGTGGGGTCCTGACAGGAGCCTGATGGGAGTTCTCCAGTGTGGGGTTAAGGAGCACTTTAGACCCCTGTCCTGTCCCCTCTTTCCCTAGGTGAGCGGGGCACAACCTTATCTGGTGGCCAGAAGCAGCGCCTAGCCATCGCACGTGCCCTCATCAAGCAGCCCACGGTGCTGATCCTGGACGAGGCGACCAGCGCACTAGATGCAGAGTCTGAGAGGGTGGTACAGGAGGCCCTGGACCGGGCCAGTGCTGGCCGCACCGTGTTGGTCATTGCCCACCGGCTTAGTACTGTCCGTGCAGCCCACTCCATCATTGTCATGGCCAATGGCCAAGTCTGTGAGGTCAGTCTGGCTAGGAACGGGCAGTGGCTTGGGTGGCGCAGCTAAGCTGTGTGAGCACCTGGCCTGCTTCCAGGTGCTTGAGGTCATGTTCTGGGAACAAAGCCCCAACAGACCAAGGTCTTCCTATCCTTGGATAAACCTAGGCCACTACCCTCTGGGAAAGTTGAACTACAGGCTCCCAGGACCAGAGGATGTGTATGTTGGTAAAGAGACTGAGGCACAGCTGGCCACCCAGCGGCTGAGATGCAGAGAGGCTGTCTCAGACTTGTGGGAGCAGTCAGGCAGAATCAGAACAAGTGTATCCCACAGCCACAGCTGAAGAAGGGACAAAAGTAATGAGACATCTCAATGTCAACTGAACAGAAGGTAGCATTGGCTGGTAAAGCTGTACCCAAGGTAGTTCCTTTACAGTGAGCACAGAGTGGTCCCTAGAAGGGTCATGAGCTTAAGTGGCTGTGAGCCTCACAGTTGATGGAGGTCAATAGGGACTCTGAGTTAGCTCTGTTGAAATGACCCTCCTTCTGTCTCCAGGCTGGGACCCACGAAGAACTCCTTAAAAAAGGCGGGCTCTATTCAGAGCTTATCCGGAGACAAGCCCTGGACGCCTCACTGACCTCAACCCCTCCAGCAGAGAAGCCTGAAGACCCCAGAAGCTGCCACCCGAAAGCCTGAGAGGGCCCTGGGGTCAGGTCACTGCAAGACATCCGTCTGAGGCTGGAGCTCTGCTGGGGACAGAGCCCTTGGAGGGCCAGTGTGCTGGAGTGTGGCCTGCACTACTGCTCCTTTAAAGGAGCTGGGCCCAACAACTGGGGTGGGAGGCGGCTCTCCCCCCCTGCTCTGTCCACCCTGACTCAGCTCTGTGGTCACGGGGTGTACATAGGGAGACAAAGTCCCCCGAACACCTTTGCTTGATCCTCTCAGGCTGGCCTGGTTCTGCCCAACACTCAGTTGTTTGGGCCCTCACTCCAGACTGGCCAGGTCTGGTAGAATGGGCTGTAATCCCAGCACTTGGGAAACGGACGTGGGAGGGTCAAGAGTTCAAGGCCATCCTGGGCTAAATAGTGAGACCCTCTCTCAACAAAAAGAAAAAAAAGAACAAAAACCTAAATAAAAAAAAGAAAAATTTAAAAGAGGCTGAGGCTGTAGCTTAGTGGAGTGCGTGCCTGCCATGTGTGAGGGGCCTAGACATAATCCCTAGTACTGCAAATAAGAAATAAAATCCAGGGTTGGAGTGTAACCCAGGACCTCAGACTAGGCTCTGCCTCACCCTAAGTAGGACCGCAAACCCCCAGCTTTATTCATGTATCCGCAATGCATCTTTTGGTCCGTCCTCCACACAGTCATCCTGGTTTCTGGCAGAATGAAACGGTAGTGGTCATTCTACAAGAAGCACTCAGCCTGCCAGGCTGTGCCGTTTGCCTCAGTCAGACCTGGTAAGACTACAGAGCCAAAGGCGAGACACTGGAGAGGCTGCTGTGCCATGTGTACACACAGATACAGTGCCAGTAAGATGGGCGCTAGCGGCACAAGGTCATCCTTGGCTACACCGAGGTTGAGGCTGGCCTGGCCTTTGTGAGAGTCTTCCCCAAAGGTGAAAAGTACAATTACTATGTATACAATGTGAGGCTGATATGAGTAACAACATAAGGATCATGGGACTAATGGGATAGTGGCCTTGCCTTGAAAGCAGGCAGCCTGTGGTCCCAAAGCTGGAGCCACTATTGGCTTCTCAGGTGTTGAGAACCCTGTAGACTGCACCTGTGCTCCCAGAGCGTCAGCACTTTGTCTAATGCTGCTGCAGAGGCCTTGATCCACTTCACTTACGCGCAGAGGGTGATGGCCCCTACCCTTGGTACTATAGGTCACTTCCCTGAGAATCCATCCCTGGCTAGCCACATCCAGGTTGTAGGACTCTGTACAAACCAGGGAATGGATCAGGGGAGGGGGGCTGTAACTGCATGGCCAGACAAGCATTTTGTATGTTTCATGTGGCAAAGGATGACCTTGTCTTTCAGGAGTGACGGTGCAGAGGGCAGAAAGAGCTGCTATTGGGGGGCCTGTGTAGGACCACATATACTGCTGTGGGAACAAGGAATCCCAGAACCCTAGTCCACGGTGCCCTGGTTTAGTGTCATCCTGGAATGTGGCATCCTGGGAAGCAGACTTCTGAGGTAGCTTCCGTTGCCTAGCCACTGCACACACCCCAACCCCCAACAAGTGCAGCTTAGAGCAAGGCCTCTGCTTTCCATAGACATGTCCCTCTGTCTGGCCCTATGGTTTATCCTTTTGAGGCATAAAATCTCTCTCATGAAGCATCCAGCCCATTGGCTCCACATGCACACAGTCATCAGGCTACAGTGCACACACAAATTCTCTGTCCCCTGACAACCACAAGATGACTGCCCACCAGGGAAGGGACCCTATGGTCAGTAGCTGGTGAGCCCAGCCCTGTGGGTATGTTCACCCAGTCACCCTGGCCTGGCTTTCCCAGCCCCTCAGTAGAGTACAGCTTGGCTACACTTGCTCTTAAAAGCTTCTTCCAAAAGTTAAGTGGCACATATTGGAATCACACCCCTAAAACCCACAGTGTAATAGCCCCAGAAAGTGGTCACATCTGTGCCATAAGCCCTTCTAGTCACCTGTCATCCCTAAGATGTTACTTGCCTAGTCTGTGCCATTAAGCCTGGGACCTTTTCCGAAACTAAACCCTGAGTGCTTGTTAGGAGGACCAATGTCCATACAGCCAGAGCCAGCACAGTGTGACCGATTGGTGGTGGAATTCTGTCCCCACCACTTCATCCAGAAGCCACCAGGATGAACCCAGCAGTCTCCAGTGCTTTTTGAAGACATGGGGCCAGTGATACTATTGCTCAACAAGTAGAAAACCTGCTGCTAAACCTAAGGACCCTAAGACTTATGGATGGGCAACTCCCAGAAAGTTATCCTCCGACCTCCATACGTGTCATGACACACACACCCAATAAACAAATAACAAAGCAGCAGAAAAGAATGTCAATAATGGATTTGTCTGATTACTCTTGAGCATACAAGATTTTGCCCAGTTCCTAGGTACGTAAGGGTAGAGGAGACTTTACCCAGAACAGAACATGACAGTGACAGGAACCAGGCCTTGCACTGTGCAGATGTCCTTGAGCTACTGGCCCCTCTTGTCCGAGTCCCTTGTACTCCTTCAAGCCAGCTAGCACTGAACTTGTGGGTGGCTCTTCCAGCACTGGAAGCACACACATCCCATCCCCAAAGCTCTCTCCACGTCTTCCTTTCTGCATTCCTGGAAGTGGCTCTAGGACTTGGTCACATGCTGCCTTCATCCCATACAGGACAGAGTGCAGGGAGATGACTCAGTGGCCTGGAGTCCCCTCCGGGCACATTCCCTAATCAAGACTAATAGGAATGCAAAATGACATTCCTGCTATTGAGGTGGGAGTGGGGGATCTGATGATATTTATCAAATTAGTAAGGCAGTGCCTTCAACCCAGAAACTCAGGGAGTTTCTCTATGACGTCAATAGCAAAGCTAGTACTGAGAAACTGTAAAATCCAGCAGCTACCAGAGAAGACACAGCTATAAGACAGCACTCCATACGGACTAGGGCCAGTAACAAGGGTGTTTTCCAGGTTCTGGAGCTCACGATCCCTGGAATATGTTCATTGAGAGAGGAAGATGTAAAGTAACAGAGTACCCTGGATACCTCTAGGAGAGTCCATGGTCACTGAGGAGGAGGATAGCCTCGCCAACAGGAGGGCCTGAGAACGAGGCGGGCTCTGGGTCTCCAGGCAGAAAAGGACAGGCAGAAGGCAGAAGGCCACTGGATACGGAACTGAAGAGGGCCCTTGTCACGTAGTATTACTAGGATGCTAGGGGCATAAGAAGAAAAGATTTGCCTGTGCCAAACCTCCCACCACTCTCTAACTTGGTCAGAAGCCAAGTCCACTCTGCAAAAGAACAAATGATGTCAGGTGGGTTCATGGAAGGGCAGGAGAGGCAAAAGGAGAGGGGGTAGACTAAGAATCAGTCGCTGACCCTCATGAGGGTCTGCATTCAGGGGCTGTGACCGGGAGCCTAAAAGGCCCCAAAGGCATCCCAAACCCCAATGTCTATCTGGGTTTCCTTCAAGCCCTACCATGGAGCGCTGTGGTTTCCTCCTGGCGCCTCTGGTCTCTGATATAGCAGTGACTCCCCCCTCATGCTGCACTAATGGCTCAGCCTGGGCCCCCAGAGACCTCCCCTGCCCCCCCAGACTGCTCTGCTGGTCCCCCAACCCCCCTCATGCTGAAACCTAATCCTCTGCAGCAGCTTTAGCTCAGTCCTGCTCTGCAGCCCCTGCCTGCCACTACCTCCTGCGCCTTTCTTGGTCTTTACTGCAGAAACCCAGCCCCACAGAGTCAACGCCTGTTCTGGGGAAGGCAGAGCTGACCGAAGTTCAAGTTCAACTCATCCAGTCCTATCAGGCCAGTACTTTCACCTGCCTTGGTTCCTCCCTTCTCTATTTTCTTCTCTCTCCATATTCCTTGCTGAGCTACCTGAGTCCCATCTCAATCCCCACCACTACCCTGCTAGCCCTACGAAACAGCTTCTGCGCTCCTTAGAAACCCTGTCCCCAGTCAGGAAACCTACCTGCCCCAGCCATGAAACCTCCCTCCGGACTGGAGGAGGCCCAGCGGCGACAGACCTCAGACATCCGGGTGTTCGCCAGCAGCTGCACGATGCACGGTTTGGGCCACATCTTTGGCCCTGGAGGCCTGACCCTGCGCCGTGGGCTGTGGGCCACAGCTGTGCTCCTGTCGCTGGCGGCCTTCCTCTACCAGGTGGCTGAGCGGGTTCGCTACTACGGGGAGTTCCACCATAAGACCACCCTGGATGAGCGTGAGAGCCACCAGCTTACCTTCCCAGCTGTCACTCTGTGTAATATCAATCCACTGCGCCGCTCACGCCTCACACCCAATGACTTGCACTGGGCTGGGACAGCACTGCTGGGCCTGGACCCTGCTGAACATGCTGCCTACCTCCGTGCCCTGGGCCAGCCCCCTGCGCCACCTGGCTTCATGCCCAGTCCGACTTTTGACATGGCACAACTCTACGCCAGAGCCGGCCACTCCCTTGAGGACATGCTGCTGGACTGTCGATACCGTGGCCAGCCCTGTGGGCCTGAGAACTTCACAGTGGTGAGCCAGTTGCCCTAAGACCCTATTTAGTGACTACAATCTTCAGCCTTGTTAGTAAGGAAACCTTAGCACCCCTGCCTGACTATCCCTTCCTTCCTGCTGGCCACAGGCCTCCCATCTGAGACATTCTTTCTGTCTAGTTCAGGAAGCTGCCTTGTGGGCTATCTCTCTCCATCTCAGTTAGACATCTGCGCACCTGGCTATGCCTCTCAGTGAGGACGCAAGCAAGCTGCAGGGCCAAGGGCTCATCGGTAGAGACACTGCTACCCTTGCTCCTAGAGTAGAACGCAGTACCCTGAGACTATTCTGGGGCAGGAGACCCCTGTTTGCCAGGAGAGAACTTACGTTCCTCTGCCTCCTCTGAATTTTGCCACCTCAAAACAGGGCAAGAATCCATCCAGTTACCCCTGGAGGGGCACTGCTTTCAGGGCTTTGGCGAGAGGCAGAGAAGTTACACTGAGGCAGGAGGCTTCCCCACTCCACATACCTACATGTAAGACTGAGGACATTTGAGGTGTGGCCTATCGAGTCCCTTCAAGGAGGGTGGGAGAAGTGGTTTCTTTGTATGAGATCCAGTCTCAAAAAGTCCAAAACATAAAACAAGCATGGCGGTGCACACCTTTTATCCCAGACCTGGAAGACAGAAGGATCCCTGGGAATTTGAGGCCAGCCTCATCTACACAATAACCAAATTCTAGGACTATATAAAGTCTGTTTAAAAAAAGAAAAACTTAAGAAAATGAGGACACGGTGGCAAATCAGCTAGACCTCCTGGCCGTCACCACCTAGGCTCTCCCTAGGTACATAGACAACACATTCAGCGGGAGAGCATCCACCCCAAGACCTACTGAACTTGGGCATCTGCCTCCAGAACTGGAAGGATTTGTCATTGCTATGGTGGGTCTTCCTGTGATCCTAGCACTTGGTATTTGGAACCAGGAGAATCAGGAATCTGAGGCCAGCTCAGCTACATCGCAAGCACCAGACAAGCCCAGGCTACATAACAACTCATCTCAATCCCTGCCCCTCCCCACAAAACACTAAAGGACAAAACAAAGAGAAGGGGCTCAAGGGGTGGTGTGGTTCCATTCCCAAGGGCTTGTTTGAGAGGGGGACTGTCCCTTTCTGTTCCCAACCTCCTCCTCCCAGATTTTCACTCGAATGGGGCAATGCTACACCTTCAACTCTGGTGCCCAGGGGGCAGAGCTGCTCACCACTCCTAAGGGTGGTGCTGGCAACGGATTGGAGATTATGCTGGACGTACAGCAAGAGGAGTATCTGCCCATCTGGAAGGACATGGGTGAGGGGCACAGGGTCATTTGCCTGTGAGGAGGGATAAGGGTGGACACATGCTTGAGGCTGGGAAATCACAAGACCATGGAAGGGGGAGGGAGAGGGAGAGGGAGAGGGAGAGGGAGGAGG
>NC_034591.1:18987191-18998670 GCF_900095145.1 Mus pahari
AGGGCTGTCTTTTCTAAATCCTGAGGAGAGGGACGGGTGGACACATGCTTGAGGCAGAGAGAGAGAGAGAGAGGGAGAGGGAGAGGGAGAGGGAGAGGGAGAGGGAGAGGGAGGAGGCAGGTGTGTAGGTAGAGCTCCCAAAGCATGTCGTCTTGTGGGAAGAGGGAGGGCTGTCTTTTCTAAATCCTGAGGAGAGGGACTGCCAAGAGAGTCTCTCCTGGGAATGGAGTGTCTGGGGCCTTAAAGGCCCCTCCCTGCAGAAGAGACCCCATTTGAGGTGGGGATCCGAGTGCAGATCCATGGCCAGGAGGAACCCCCTGCCATTGACCAGCTGGGCTTCGGTGCGGCCCCAGGCCACCAGACTTTTGTGTCCTGCCAGCAACAGCAAGTATGTTGGTTCAACTGCCTGTGCCTCCCACCCTCCCCAAGCTCCTACCCTCCCTAGAAGACCCTCAGACCCCAAGCCAAAGTGCCTCAGCCTGACTGTGGGAGCCTCACCCCCCCCCCAACCTCTATTACTACATGGCCTCTGTAACCTTGTCCCTCTGACAGCTGAGTTTCCTGCCACCACCATGGGGTGACTGCAATACCGCATCTGTGGATCCCGACTTTGATCCAGAGCCCTCTGATCCCCTGGGTTCCCCTAGCCCCAGCCCTCCTTATAGTTTAATAGGGTGTCGCCTGGCCTGTGAGTCACGCTATGTGGCTCGGAAGTGTGGATGTCGAATGATGCATATGCCTGGTAAGGGACTGGGCTCTGTTGGGAGTAGGGAATGAGGATACCCTAGGGGGCGCTCTCAAGCTCCCGGGTCGGTCTCTTCTTCCTATCCTAGGAAACTCCCCAGTGTGCAGCCCCCAGCAGTACAAGGACTGTGCCAGCCCAGCTCTGGGTAAGGCACATCTCTTCAGCCTCCCTGTCCCCACCCACTCAGACGTTGATCACAACCCTCTGGCCAAGTACTCCTGTCCCTTGCTTTGCGGCCTGCAGACGCTATGCTGCGAAAGGACACTTGTGTCTGTCCCAACCCGTGCGCCACTACACGCTATGCCAAGGAGCTCTCCATGGTGCGGATTCCCAGCCGCGCTTCAGCTCGCTACCTGGCCCGGAAATACAACCGTAGCGAGACCTACATCACGTGAGCAAGTGACGTGGTAGCAAGGCTGGAGGCACAGTACCTGAGTCAAGGGGCTCCTAGCAGGGAACTGGACTGGAACCCTTTTGCACACAGCCCAGGCTAGAGTCATCCCTACATAATGGGTTCTGGGACTTGAGCAAACTGCTTAAACTTTCTGACCTGGGGGATGGGAACAACCCAAGGTTCTTGAAAGGGGCCAGAATGCCCACACCTACTTCCAGCTGGCACCAGGTGGTGTCCAGCAAGTAGTTCGCGCTTCTTTTCCTTCAGGGAGAATGTACTGGTTCTGGATATCTTCTTTGAGGCCCTCAACTATGAGGCAGTGGAACAAAAGGCGGCTTATGAAGTGTCGGAGTTGCTGGGTGTGTACTGAGTGCCTGGGTCTGCAGGGGTGCAGAAGGTAGGTGATCAGGAACTGACAGCACTCTGCCTCCACAGGAGACATTGGGGGACAGATGGGACTGTTTATTGGAGCCAGCCTGCTTACCATCCTCGAGATCCTCGACTACCTCTGTGAGGTGGGATAGAACCCCAGACACCATGGGGAAGAATCAGGCCACCAGTGTCTAAGAAGGTAGATGTTGGTTGGCCACCTTACTCCTGCCACTTGTCCCCAGGTTTTTCAAGACAGAGTCCTGGGGTACTTCTGGAACAGAAGGGGCTCTCAAAGGCACTCTGGCAACACTCTGGTAACACTCCCTTGCCCTCCTCCATCCCCAACACTTAGGCCTCACCCCAAACCTTAAACACTTGATCCAGAAGCTAGAGGTGCAACAATCTTGGCTGGTCTCCACCTGACTCCCTCTTCCCACAGCTCCAGGAAGAGTTGAATGGGCATGGAACACATGTTCCCCATCTCAGCCTAGGCCCCAGGTAATAAGAAATATCCCCCATAATTGGGACAGCTGGGACAGGTTGAGAGGAGGAAGGTCCAGGACAGAATAGGTGGAGGGGTCCTGCCCAGTGCTGTGGCTTGTCCTACCAGGCCTCCTACCACTCCCTGTGCTGTCACCAAGACACTCGCTGCCTCCCACCGTACCTGTTACCTCGTGACAAGGCTCTAGAACCACTTGGCTGCACCGTGACATCTTGGACATGCCCAGCCTGTACATCTTTGCCTTCTTTACCCTAATAAAGCTCTAGTACACGTGCCTCGGGCGTCTGCCTTACAGATCAGACACTAGCAGAGTTGATGACAGCTTCCAGCCCCATCCATTCTCCAGCTGGACCTGGGCCCCAGTTAGACTTAATAATTCTCTTGAGATGGGGGTGGGATAATTTTAAGATGAGCTCAGTCAGGCACACCTTAGTGAAGAATTAATGAGCTTCTCAAATCCATTTTCTTTTCATTTTGTTTTTCTTGAGTAGCGGGGACTGCACCTTGAGTGTGGAAGACGCCCGCTATGCGAGTGTTTTCCCACGGAAGTGTCCCCCATCACTTTTGTTCTGAGGCAGGGTCTCATATACTTCCGGCTGGGGTTGTGCTATGCAGCCAAGGACTATCTTGAACCCCTAACCTCCCAAATGTTGAGATTATAGGCATGGTTGGCTCCCTAGACCTTTTTATATCTTGTTTATTTAGAAACAGAGTCTTATTGGTTGTCCAGATTACTTTGAACTCACTCTGAAGCCCACGCTGGCCTTGCAGCACTGCCTCCGGCTCCTTGGTAGTTTGAAATGAGGCCTATACCACTAGGCTTACCTCCTACCAAAATCTAAGAAGGTAGTCTCTCCATGCCCAGAGCTTAGGTGACAGCCCACAGTGGGCATGGTCAGTAAGTATTCACTGCACCAATGGTGGAGAGTTGGAACGAGGTTCCAACTAACTCAGCGAGAAGGTGGAAGAGGCAGGTTACATGAGAACTAGTCCATGTGCAAGAACACAAACTGGTGTCTTGCCTTCGAAGGTTCTCACCTTTCCAACCTCTCCACAGGAGCTGACAACCTGCTGAGACAGTGGGCCCAAGAGAGCCCTCCCTTCCCCTTCCTGTCTTTTTTTTTTTGTTTGTTTTTGTTTTTTCAAGACAGGGTTTCTCTGTGTAGCCCTGGCTGTCCTGGAACTCACTTTGTAGACCAGGCTGGCCTCGAACTCAGAAATCCGCCTGCCTCTGCCTCCCACGTGCTGGGATTAAAGGCGTGCGCCACCACGCCCGGCTCCCCTTCCTGTCAAGAGAGCACTCCTGGAGTTCCGTCTCACTCCAGTTTCCTACTCTCACTGTACTCCAACCCCTGGAAAAGTGGCAAACAGGAACTGGGAAGGGCTGTACTTATGGAATAGACCCACACAGCTCTGGGTCTCCCCTGCCCCAGCTGACAACTCCAAGTGTGAGAAGACAGATATGGAAGGCTCTACATAGGACACAGAGCCAGAGAGGCCTGGCCCACTCCCTCCTTCTGCACTCGGGCATCCTATCTCAGGACTGTATCTGGCCTTGTAGGCAGAGGAGAAAAGTGTAGAGGAGAATATAAGCTGAGTGTGGAGGGACTGCCATGACACAAACAAAAAAACAGGGACCATTGCCTCCTATTCCTGGTCTCAGGGTACATAAAGAGACAGAGCAGACATGAGTAGCTTGGTGCACAGGCTGTGGGCCAAATCACATTGCAGGAGTCCCCAGTCACCCTCCAGAGCCACCCCACCACCATATCATCAGACTGTGGGAAAGGAGCCAATTTATGAAATTAAATAAAGTCCACGGAGGGAGGGAAAGCCGCGGGCCAGGGTAACTCTGCCCTGGCTGGCCCAGCACAGCTGGTGCTCAGCATCCCACACCCCACTCTTCCACCCTCCTGGGAGGAAGGCTTAAATAGGCCAGGCCCCAGCCTGGCCACCGGGAGTCAGAGAGCCTATGGGGGACAGAAGTCAGAGAAGTAGGGGTGCTGCAAGGCCTCCTCTGCTGAGATGCGCTGCACAGGGTTACACTTCAATAGGTTCTGCAGGTGGGAAGAAAGACAAAGGTGGCTCAGGCTAGGACAGCCCACCATCTTTTGACCCTCTGAGCAAGCATACAATCTCCAGTTTTTAGTCCTGGACAGACAAATGGCCCCATCCATTAAACCCCCCCCCCCCACCAGGCACCTACCTGCAACAGGTCTCTCCCTGTGGCATTGAGCTTGGGTACGACATTCACCAAGGATGTTGTAGCTGGGTACATTGGGTAGGGCTGCAGAGGAAGGCCAGGCAGAGTCAGGTCAGAAGCATGGATCATAGAGTTGGAAAATAAAAGGGGCCTCTAATGAACCAAGACCTCCCATAGCCAGGCTCACCTTATAGTCTGGCAGCTTGGTCATGGCAGGCCACTGCTCCTCAGTCGGTGTCCCTAGCAGTGTGTCCATGTGGTCAAGGGTCACTTGTGGGGAGGGTTACACCTACACTTCAGGGGCCAGTGGGGGGATTCCTCACTCCCACCTGTCCTTCTCTTATACCACCATGCTCTATCCCCAGCCCAGCTTGAGGTGAACCCCATTTTATGGTGTTTAGTAGGAAAACCCAACCCCTGATACTTGTAGTTCAAACAGATGAGTCGTTTTTCCCCAAGAGCCTTCTTCCTTCCTCCTAAGGCTCACTGGGACAACTTCTAATAGCTTCATCCTTACCAACAGTGACTCCATCCATGCAAGGACAATGTGAAAGGCAAGCAATGGCTAACTCTCACCCCTGCTCTAAGCTCTATGCCCACTCCCTTTCTACAAAGAGGTGAAGGGGTGTAGGCTAAGGGCACTGGGAGGATATCGGAAGATCCTCTTCAGCTGGTCATCCACATCATTGCCAGGGAAGAGAGGTCGTCCTGCATTAGCCAGCTCTGCAGAAAAAAACAGGGATAAAAGCATACATGAAGGACCCATCGTTCTGAGGTGCCCCTGTGCCTTCCAGCCCCAGCCCCAAGAGCTCCCTCTCCCTTCCTTCACAAGACCTCCTATTTGTTACCCCAACCGGAAAGGAATACCTCTGCAGAACCCCAATGTGTCACCTGCAAAGATGCAGCCGGCTGACCACATGTCGATGGACGTGGAGTACAGCTTGGCCCCAAAGAGGACATCCGGTGGGCGGTACCACAGCGTGACCACCTGGAGAAGACCCCACCCACAGGGACCCCCCCTCCCACTTAGAGAGCTGGAAGGAGGTCCAGGAGGGGGCTCAGAGAGCAGAGGAAACAAGGCACTGGGGGGCTCCCTCCCTTCAACTTCATGTACCTCTTCCCAGGCTCACCTCAGCAGAGTAGCAGCGGACAGGGATACCAAAGGCTCGGGCCAGGCCAAAATCAGCCAGTTTCAACTCCCCATTCTGAGGGGAGATAACACAAAGGGAACATGGAGAAGGACTTTTAAATGGTTCAGGATAGGCTCAGGTTTCCTTCTCCCCATTCTGCTCCCTCAGTGCTCCCCACCCCTGGCTCCAGCGTCTGCATTCTCATTCCCTGTTCCCAGAGCAATACCCTGTTTATGAGCAGGTTTTGGGGCTTCAGGTCCCTATGTAGCACGTTGCGGCTGTGACAGAATCCCAGGCCTTTCAGCAGCTGGAAGAGGAATGACTGGGGAGAGGTAAGGAAGAGGGAGTCAGACCCACTACGACCTGTAGCCCATGTGACTTGCAGCAAGTCAAGAAGTCCATTTTGTGTGTGTGTGAGTCCTCTGCAAGAGCAGAAAGTGTTCTTTGTTATTGTTTTGTTTGTTTACACAGAGGGACTCTCTGTGTAGTCCTGGCTGTCCTGGAACTCCATCCATAGATCAGGCTGGCCTTGACCTCAGAGATGCACCTGCTGCTGCCTCCCAAGTGCCAGAGTTAAAGACTATCCCCTCACGCCCAGCTCGGCACGTGCTCTCAACGACTGAGCTATCTTTCAGCCTTTCATCTTAGTTACTTTTGAGAATCTGCATTGCAGGCACTGGAGGGATGTGGGGGGAGTACAACAGTAACAAATTGTCCTTGCTTCTCACAGCTTTCTGGTGGATCTTCCTGTATTTCCAGTCCATGTTGGTCTCCCCTACACAGCAGCAATTGGGTACACACACCATAAGTATCAACACAAATACAAAGCTCAGTATTACTCGGGACCCCACTTCCCCTGGAACCTGGGCCAAGGCACTTGGTTTTAGGCCTAGAATCGTGACTGCTACACAGCAAAACTTTCAGCAAATACTTATTTTGTTGGTCTCTCTCTCTCTCTCTCTCTCTCTCTCTCTCTCTCTCTCTCTCTTAGATTTACTTTAAAATTATGTTTGTTTGTATGTATGAATGTACATGTGTGTCAAGGGGAGGAGGGTGTGCACATGAGTGCAGGTGCCCTTTGGGGACAAAAGTGGGTACTGGATCCCCTGGGTCTGGAGTTACAGGTAGCTGTGAGCTATACCAGTTGGGTGCTGGAAACTGAACTCACATCATCAGGAGGAGTAGCCATCTGCCCAGTCCCTTTTGCCTTGATTTTGCTTTGATGTTTGAGACAAGGCCCTGCTTTGCATCTCAAGCTACTCTTAAACTTAAGATGGCCCTGCCTCAGCCTTCTGAGTGCTCAAGTTAGAAGTACGGGGCACTATGCAGGCCCAGTATTTGTGGAATCCAGGACATAGTCTCTCCTGTGTCTCATCTCTGGAGTGCAAATGGCATCATTGAAATCAGATACTGTCTGTGCAAGTCAAAGGCGACCACAAAAATAACGTTCACCAAGACAAGTAGTCCTCGGTAGGCAGAAACAGGGTTCCCCTGGTACCCCATGCCCCCAACCTGGCAGTCAAAGAGTGCTGATATTTATATAGGCACATCCAGGTACCCTGAATCCCTAGGCATTCTTCCTCTCACCTTCACAATCTCAGGGTCCAGGTCACCATTGCAGCTGTCGAAATATTTCTTCAGGTCCTAAGTGGAGGTCACAGTGAGGAGAAGAGGACCAAGGTCAACCTTAGTCTGGACTCCTATACCCTCCCATGATAAGTACACCTCCCCCCCCCCAAGCCCCTCTTTCACCTGATCACAGAACTCAAAAACCAGTGTCAGCTTCTTGTCACTATGCAGGACATCATGAAGCCTAGGGAAAATGAAAGGCTTAGCCACACCTCCAAGCTGGCCTCTAACATCCCAATACCAGCCCAGTCTAATGAGGAGGTTCTACCTTCTCCAACAATGTTACCTGACAATGTTTTTGTGCTTCAGTTCTTTGAGTAGACAGATCTCCCGGAGGGCTGAACTTGGCACTCCCTATAACATGCAAGGGGGTAATAGTTACACACAACCCAAGACAGACTTTAGACTCCCCTCCCTCCCATGCCCTAGGCCTACCTCATCATCATCATCCAGCCTGACACGCTTCAGAGCCACAATCTCATGAGTTTCCCGGTTTTTAGCCTTGAACACAGTTCCATAGGTGCCTAGAGGAAGGTCGGGGGTGAGGGAGAGGCTCCTTCTCAATATCTTAGTGTGTAAGGGCAAGTTTTCAGGGCAAAGGCCAGATGTGGAGTAGTTCTGTGAATGAGGATGCCAAGGAGAAGGTGCCTAAAAAGCCCCAAGGCTTCAGCTGCAGGGAGAATCTGCCATAAACTCCGGGGTCGGGGGTAGGGTCGGGAAGTACCGAGGAGTCACCTACGGGAGGAATGAAGGCCTGCAAAAATGTTAAGGTTGGAGGTTCTGCAATGAATTGAAGCAGGAATCCCAGGTGAGGTTTGCAAGTGATGCTGAGGCTAGGGACGAGAAATGCAGGAAGTGCCGCGGTTAGGAAGGCTGGCCCAGAGATTGCTAAGGCTAAGAGCAAGAGTTTACCGCAGATGCTAACACAGGGTTGGTTTCTGCACTGGGTGTTGGGCTCAGCAGCCAGGGCTTTTGGCCAGTGCTGAGGTCGGAGCCTGCAGGTATAGCTGACGGTAAGGAAGCTGGGACTGCAAGTAGGGTCTTCAGAAAAAGACCTTGCAGGAACATCTCGTGGTTCCATTACCTTCCCCAATCTTCTCCAGTTTCTCGTATTTCTGCATCGCAGCGGCCGCGGGGACCCCTGCGGGCCCTCGGTTCTAAGACTCCCGGCCCTGGTGTTGCAGAGGAGGTGGTACCCACAGCTCCAGCCCCGCCCACTCGCTCACCACGCACTGGCATCTGGGACTTGTAGTCCCGGGGCAGCCATGTTCCCCAAGAATGCCTGTGGCGGAGGACACGCGGACTACAAAGTCCAACAGGCTGCGTTCGGGCTCTCTGCAGCGATCAACTCCAGGGACTCGTTTCCATCGCGGAGGCAAACCTTAAACTTCAACTCCCAGGAAGCATCGCGTGTCCGCTTTTTCGGGCGTCTCCGCCGAGGCGCGGAGGCTCCCAGTGTGCCCCGCTCTTGTTATTATTCCTTTTCTGTGCTCACAGCCTTCCAGAAAAGGGCCGCTCCGGGACTACGCGTTCCAGAATACAGTGAGGGTGGGGGTGGGGTGCTCTCTGCTTGAAGTTAGCGTTTGACGGCCTAGATCCCGAGCTCTGTTGGCCTGGCTCTGACCTGGTTGGGTGTTTTGAGTCACCAGCGACCTCCTGACAGCTTCAGCACTAGTTTTCACCTCTCCTAGGCTACCTGGTGACCCCAGGACTGACTAGGGGATGATTCTGAGCGATGTCTTACTGCTGATGACTTCACAGGGACCAGCTGACCACAGGGCTGGGCCGCGAGACAGGTGTGCCCCGTTAGAGTCTGGATTTGAGTGGAAGGACACACGCCAGAGTCCCCTCTTTCTGCTGGGCCCATTTTATCGTCTCGAAACCCACCGGACTCCAGCGGCTCCACTTTGACATGCCGAGGCCAGCTGACTGGAGCCTGGGTGTCCCCCAGATCCCAGTCTTCAGAGCAGGCCCACTGGAGTCAGCCAGGGTGTGGCCCGCGAAGACTGGCAGGTCAGTTCCTTCCCTCAACAGACAAGACCACAGACAGATGCTACACTTGCAGCAAGCAGCCTTTACCTCATCCTATAAAGGAGTTGATTATAGATTTTCTTGCACTACTCTCTAATTGTCTCATGATTGCATTCTTGAGGGCTGTGAAGCGGGCGAAAATGGTCCCAAACAGCATTCCTCAGCGCGGAACCAAAGTAGGCGCTAACCGTTTGTTAATTAACTCACTTAAATCTGAGTGTTTTTGCATAAACAATATTGTGATTTGCCCACGTGGCAGACTGAAGACGCATAAAGTGTATTCTTTATCTGAAATAATTGATAATTTAGTTGAGGAAACATGATGACACGCAAGGGTCTTTAAAATATAGGTGTCGGCTGTGAATAGGTTTCCATTCAGCGCGGAGGTAGTTCTAGCGAAAGTGAGGAATCTTCAACAAGTTGTCTTTGTTTTCCATCAGTTCAGGGTCTCGGCCACCCAACGCCACCCACTCATTACTCCTCACATTCGCCTGCCACCCGTTCTCTCAGGTAGACACCGGGGCTTTCTTCGAGCCAGTGGTGTTATTTGGACGGGGGCCCTGCAGAACCTTAACGTCAAAAAATCTGTAGTTCAACTCCCTGCGTCTCAATTTCCTGGCCTACTCCACGCCCTCGACCCCCAACGTCAAGCTGGCTTCTTTCCTCACAGAGGTGGCTCCCTGAAGCCGAGAGAAGGCGAGCCGGGATCCTCGCCGCGGGTGGTGGTGGGGAACAGCCGGAGTGCCGCGCCGGCGGTGTGGGGCTGTGCCTGGGAGCGCGCCCCCGCCGCGGAGGCTCGGCGTCCGCTTTCCGCCTCTCGGCTAGCCGCGCCGGGGGCGCGCACGGCGCGCTGCGGGGGGCGCGCACGCTGGAGGCTGGCCTGCCCGCGGCGCGGGGGAAAGTTGAGTTGGGAGAAGTTGGGAGCGGCGGGGGCGCGCCCCGGAGTGGGCACCGGGAAATCGTCGGGAGCGCGCGAGGGTTCCGGAGGATCAGGGGAGACCCGGAGACCCCCCGGGACACGAAATCTAGAGCTAGCGGGTAAGCAGTTAGGTGGCGGAGAGGGAGGGTGAGGGCCGCGGAGTGTGTTGGGGGGGGGAGACTGGAGACTCGGGCGCCAAGGGAGTGGAACTGGAGGAAAGGGCGGGGACTGGGGCGCAGGGAGCGAGGTTTTAGGGAGAAGGATGGGGAGGCGAGTGGGAGTACGGGTCGGAAGCGAGATTCCGTGGTCCGCCTCTTAAGAGTTACCTAAAGCCAAGGTGCCGCGCCCCCTGTCACCAGGAGGGGGTAGTCTCAGAGAGCCTTCAGCTCGCTCTCCCACTCCCGGGCGGGTTCCAGACGACCCTGTGCCCCAGAAACTCGCCACTTCGGGGGTTGCCTGTAACCGCAACTCTCCAGATCTCGGGATTGAGAGATGGAGCCATGAAAAGAGTTGGCGGGTCAGGTCAGGACAAGAGGTCAGACAGAAGGGGGAGCAGCTGGGTGAGGGTGGGAAGGACGAGCCTGAAGTTTGAGTCCTAGCGGGCTGCCTTCTCTGTAGGGCGCTCCTTGCTTGGGTGTGGGGGGAGCGCTGCTTCAAATCTGGGTCCGTTTTATCAAACTCTCTCCGCCCCCACCAGCCCCACGGCCAAGAGCTGTGGAATGTACGAATTCACTTGGGGAATGGTTAATACCCAAGTGGGGGTCCGGACTGCTAATCCCTTGGGCTGGGGGAGAGACACTAATCCTTCGGGCCCGTCGGGGCTGGTCCGGGGAATGTGCCCCCACTAGGATTATCGGTAGGGATGCCCTGGACAGAGGCTGCTTTGTATTCTACGACAGCGGGGAGGGGGGCATGGGTAGAGGGAGGAGGGCTTGGTGGTGGAACACACTGAGGGCCAAGCCTGGGAGTGGAAGTGAGCACCTGCAGGTGGTGAACACAGATTCCCTATACCCCTCCTAGACCAGGTCCCCTCCCTCACACCTCTCCCCCACACGGGAGCCCTGGCTGAAGGCCTGCTTGGGGGGGGGGGGAGGTGGAAAGAGCAGTCAGCTGAGTTGGTATTCTTGCCAGGAATGTGTGGCCCAGACTCCCCACCCTGGGCTGATCCCCCCCAGACCTCTGTTATTTGACCCTATTCTAGCCCATCTCATTGCCAATGTAGCCATAAATCAGGCAACCTCACATCGGCAGCAGCACCTGAGCAGCTTAGTATTGTTACCTTTGGGTGTGCCCTCACTGTGCATGGGCACCCCAGTTTGCACTGGTTGGGTTCCATCTACCCCCATCACAGCTCACAACCTACAGTCATCGTCAGGAGGGCTGTCCTGCCACTCAGATTTTCCTGACCCAGGGCTAGGGAGGGAAGGGGTACTGGCTAGCTTTGTGTCAACTTGACACAGCTGGAGTTATCACAGAGACAGGAGCTTCAGTTGGGGAAATGCCCCCATGAGATCCAGCTGTGGGGCATTTTCTCAATTAGTGATCAAGGGGGAG
>NC_034591.1:18998863-19044434 GCF_900095145.1 Mus pahari
ACAGCAGTATGGAAATGTAAGCCGAATAAACCCTTTCCTCCCCAACTTGCTTCTTGGTCATGATGTTTGTGCAGGAATAGAAACCCTGACTAAGACAGAAGGGATAGAGAGACTGCCCCCATCAGGGTTTCTGTGCCCACCCCCTTGACGATGTCACGTGCCCCTCCCCCATTATAAGCCAGCTGTCCAGCTCCTCCGTTCTTCCTACTGAGTGAGTGGCGCTGGGTTCCTGTTCTGCACTGGGGAGGTTGTTTCTGTCTTAGGGCCGTCCTGCTGGCTTGCCTGCCTTTGGGGAGCACCCCCTCTGTACTTGCAGGACCTCTGCTCTCCCTTTTGGGTTCTCTCCAAAGTTCTTTCTAGTCCTTCTCCTTTCTGTTTGGGAAGCCAGCGCCCTGGCCTCCACACCCCTCTTGCTCTGTGGGGTGTCTCACTCCCTACCACACCCCTTTCTGGTCTCGGGCTCATCTCCAGGGGCCCTGGTTCCTGTTCCTGCCTGGCCCTTCACTCCCAATCTTTCTGTCCCTTATCATTCCCTCCCTCATCTCTCCTCCTTTCTTTCCAGGGCCGGGCCTTGACTCCTTCCTGCCTCCCTAGGTGCCTCTTCCCTTCCTCTCCGTCTGTTCTCTCGGCTGTCTTTGTGCCAGCCACAACTCTGGTCTTCTCTTCCTATACATACTTTGCTCTTTGTTCTTGCTACGTCTAAGGGGCCACTGTGAGGCCCTTCATAGCACAGTCTAGAAGGTTCCTGTACAGTCGGAGACACCGGAGTGGCTGACAGCTGAGGCTCCTTTCCTTCCTGGAGCTGGGCTGGGGGCTGGCCTACTCTTCAGCGATGGTGACTAGCCCTTTTCCCCCACTCAGGTTATGCCTCCACCTCGTTGCCCTGAAAGCCTAAGCGACAGCGAGAAGGGCTAAGACTTGGCCATGAGCAGCGCCCCCAGGCGCCCCACCTCGGGCGCAGATTCTTTGCACACGGTAAGCAGCGCCTGCAGGTGAGCTGGCCAGGCTCCAGTCGGGGTGGGGGTGGGGGTGGGGTGCAGAAACTATGAAAAAAGAGGCTATGCTGGATTGAGAAGCACAGCCATCCACACCCAGACTTCGCAGAGTGTGTGAGGATGCTGAAATGGGAAAGGGGAGGGATGGGTGGCCTCCATTTGTTTGAGGAGTCAAGGATAGTTTAGCTGCAGTTTGGGGAGTTTGAGGATCCTGGCTTTCAAACCCTGTTAACTTTTGATTGGGTCTTAGCTGCATAGGCCCCCAAGGAGGTCTACACACACACACACACCAAGGCTCTAGTTAGAGCTTGCCTGCAGTGACTGGCCCCGCCCCTGGCCCACGTGCTATCCAGGCCCGCCCTCCCCCCTCCCCAATGTGGCCACTACCCCACATGGCCCTCTTCTGATTTTCCTAAGAAGTCTAATGATTAACTCCGGTGGCACAATCAGCCGCATTATATTGGTCACTGTGGCCCATCAGGGCACGTGACTGGGAAGGGACACCGGCTGGTGCCCTCCCCCTTCTTCTAGGTTCACCCCTGCCGCCATGGACTTCCTCCTACGACCTCAGGTTCGAGGAGATGACCTGTTCCCCCTCCCCACCAGCTCTGCAGGAGCTGTGCCTTGCTGGCTCCCCAGCTGCTGCCTCCCGGCCGGCCGGCTTCCTCCTGCCCAGCTGCTGCTAGTGGAGATGGGGCAAGTGCTTGGGATGGTCTGCTGGAGCTGCAGAGGGATGGGCTAGGCAGGACCTCCCGTCTCCAGTTCCTTGTCCGTGCCTGCCCTAGGTGGCTTTTTTTTCTGTGTTCCCCACATCTACCCCTGCATGTCTCCCCAAGACCGATCCTCCTCCCTGGCTCTTCCTTGCTGTAGCAGCTGGCACTGCCACGGAAGGGGCGGCATACCCTGGACTTTGGAGGTCCTGATGCCCTTCAGGTCCTGGAGCTCTTGAGCAAATATTTGGTGGTGGCGCCTGGAGCTGAAACCTGCTGGGGGTGGGGTGGGCAGGGGGCTGGACCTGCTGGGCCAAGCTGCTGGTCAGATAGCCAGGCTGAGCTTTCCCGCAGTTCTGGCCTGCACTGGCCTTGCTGGTGCTGTCAGCTGCTGCACTCCCGCAGGATGACTCAGGTGGGGGGAGTGGAGGTGGGGTGAGGGGCGGGGCTGGCTGGCTGGCTGCTAGGGGAGGGTAGTGCATCCTGCCCTGCCTGCCCTGCCGGGGTGGGCATGTGTGCTGCTACGGAAGGGGATGGGGGCTTTCTGGACAAGCAAGCACATACATTCCTGTCCAGGCAGGGATAGATTTGACTCCGATCACTCTGGGCAGTTAGCGTAGCTGCCTTCAGAAGTTACTTTTAAGGCTCAGCAGTTATTCTCCAGCCAAAGGAATTTCTTCTGCCACAGGAACAGGGAAGTTCACATTCTGCCTGGTTGCAGAAGGGCTAGGTGGGGAATTCGGTGGTGTCTTCTAGTGTGGGCCTGCCCTGGGTTGATTGGGCCCAACTATGCACACAAGGGAGTTAAATGCTTGGGAGCTTGATGCCTGGCATGGGAGATCCCAGTTGCTGAGGATGTGGGATTAGGCCCTGCATTTGAAAGGATAGGTTGCCGTACATGAAGACTCGGTTTGTGAATTGGAGATTATAGGTTGCTGGCATTACCGGATCTCAGGTTCTTGGGCAGGTCAGGGCTTTTGGGTACAATTCCCAGAGAACCCCATGTATTCTCTCCACGATTCCTTCTCAGCCAGAGCCAGAGAGCCTGAGCCCTGGAACACCTGGGTTCCCTGAGCAAGAGGAAGATGAACTTCGTACCTTAGGTGTGGAGCGGTTCGAGGAGATCCTCCAGGAGGCTGGATCCCGGGGAGGAGAAGAGCCAGGCCGCAGCTATGGAGAGGAGGACTTTGAATGTGAGGAGGCAGCCGGGGAAGGGAGGCTGTCCAATAGCGAATGGGCTGGGTAGTAGTGGGAGAGAGGATGCTGGGCCTGCATGCAGCCAAGCCCCTCCTTGCAGACCACCGTCAGTCCTCCCACCATATCCACCATCCGCTATCCACCCACCTGCCTCCTGATGCCCGCCGTCGCAAGACTCCCCAGGGCCCAGGACGGAAACCTCGGAGGCGCCCTGGAACCTCTCCTACTGGAGAGACCCCCACTATTGAGGAAGGGGAGGAAGATGAGGATGAAGCCAGTGAAGCTGAAGGGTTCAGAGCTCCCCCACAACAACCATCTCCTGCTACACCCTCTGCAGTCCAGGTAAGTGGTACCAAGGCCCCTGGGAGGGGAGTGGTCTGCAGGGTCCTGGCCTGGCCTAACCTTTCCATATGGGTTGCTGTTGCAGTTCTTTCTCCAAGAGGATGAAGGTACAGAAAGGAAGGCAGAGAGAACCAGCCCATCTCCCCCTACACAGACGCCCCACCAGGAGGCAGCTCCCCGGGCCAGTAAAGGGGCACAGACAGGGTAAGTACACTATACTCAGAGTGTCCCAAGTAGATGTCCTCTCACTAGAGCAGGGAGGAGGTGTGACAGGTGACAGGGCCTGAGCTAACCAGGCTAGGTCCCAGGCCTACCTCTTACCAGGGAGGCCTCTCAGCAAGGCCATGGCCTGAGTGGATGCTGAGGAGGGGACAGCATGACAGAATAGAGCTCACTGGCCTTGGTAAGAATTCCAGAGTAGCTTAGCAATCTAAGCTGCCCCTTCCCCAGCACTGGCTTAGGCACTGGACTAAGGACAAAGCATGTGCTGGAGCCCCTTCTTGTTTCTGGGAGCTGCCAGTGCACCCACTGGGAAAGCAGGTATCACCACATGAAGTGGTAGCAGACAGAACACCACTACATCCAGTGATCCAGCTCCCACAGAGTCAGTACCAGTAGTAGATAGGAGTTTGGGGGCACTAGCCAAAGAAGGCTCCCAGGAGGAAATGACTTTGAATGAAACCTCAAGGTTATGACTATCACAGACCTGTTGTTTTCTGGGTACCAGGCAGTGTGATGTGCTATGGAAATAAAGGGCATGGTTCCCCTCTAGAGAGCAAGTTCATAGGCTCACTGCATGCCAGGCTGGCAGGGGAACAGGTGGGAGCCACAGGGAAAGCCTGGCACTGAGGAAGGAAAGAAGCAGGCAAGACTGGCATGGCAAAGCCATGGGCTGAGTGGATGCTGGTGTTGGCAGAGAGTTCGCTGGGGTGTCTCTGAGGGGCAAAGCATTGGTGTCTGCTGTAGTTTCAAAGCTCAGTTCCAGGTTAAAGGGGCAAGGGAATGAATGAATGGATGAATGAATGAATGAATGAATGAATGTTGCTAAATACTAGGTTAAATCTTACCTTCTAAAACAATGCTGGCCTTTGCTCACATTGTGAGGAAGGGCTCTGTCCAGATGAACCCTGTGGAACTGCTGGGGCTGTGGAGCTATGAAAGGCTAGAGCAGGGCTGCAGATCCTGGCTGTGGGCTATCAGAGCCTGTCTTCCTATATGCCTGCCTTCCAGGAGTGGAAGCCAGACGGGGCCAAGGGAGGAAGCTGTCTTTGGGGGCTCATGGCTGTTCTGTCTGCAGAACTCTGGTGGGGGAGATGGTGGTGGTGACCAGTGGCACAGCTGGAGGTGACGATGGAGGTGCTGCAGGACGTCCCTTGACCAAAGCCCAGCCTGGACATCGAAGTTACAACCTTCAGGAGCGAAGACGAATTGGCAGTATGACAGGGGTGGAGCAGGCGCTGTTGCCTAGGGTCCCTACTGATGAAAGTGAGGCTCAGACACTGGCCACAGCCGACCTTGACCTCATGAAAAGTGAGTGCTGCTGGGGCCTACAGCGACCTCATCCTTGGTGGGACACAGGATGAGAAAAGTAAGTTCTCTACTCGCCCCCAGGTCACCGATTTGAGGATGTTCCTGGGGTACGGCGACACTTGGTGAGGAAGAATGCCAAAGGGTCTACACAGGCTGCCCGGGAAGGTCGAGAGCCTGGTCCCACACCTCGGGCACGGCCACGGGCTCCACATAAGCCCCATGAGGTACACCTGTCTATGTCATGTCTTCATCTCCTCCCCTTCCACCGAGCAGACATGGTGCCCCAGAGCTGCCTCGACTAGGGATAGCTGCCCACTGACTGCATCCTTAGGGCAGTATGACCGCATGTGTGGTGCTGTGCTTCAGAGATGAGCCTTCAGTGAGGTGTGTACCCTAGCCATCTGCTGGCCGGCTACAGTAAGTGGTCTGCAGGAGGAAATACAGAAGAGCCTTCAGGCTCCCTCCATGTAACACCTCATTTTCAAAGCCCAACCTCCCTGCTCAGTTGACCCTTCCAACAGCTGGTGAAGGTTAGGTAGGCCAGGTGGTGTCAGCCATAAACCAGCTCTGTTCCTTGGCCAAGCAAGGTTACTTTGTTATTTAGGGACACTGCCCATCTTAGAGTGTAGGGCTCTGAACTTTGGCATAGTGTGTGTCGTTTTTAATGTTTTTATTGAAGCATAATAGCACTATAGTAAATTGCAACTGTGCTGAGTGTCCAGTCCAAGGTCATGTTGTACCCATGCCACCCAGATGGCCACTGCCCAGCTAGAGCCTGTTCCGACCCTCAGCAAGTCCTTTCCTGCCACCACCCTGGTACTGTCCTAGAGAGGTGGCTGTCCCCTGGCATTCTTACTTGCAGTTTTTTCAAGGAGGGAGGCTGAGAGAGATGGGGGTCTTACTTTGTAGTCTAGACTGTCCTGGAATTCATGGTGGAACCCAGACTGGCCACAAACTCAAGGCAGTTCTGTCTCAGCGCTCTTGTGTCCGGGGGCTGGCACTACAGAAATACTCCTCCACTCAACTGCTGCTGGTCTTGTCAGCCCTGTATAGGTCTCCAGCAGCCCATGGCTTCCTCGCATGGGGACTCCACTTGGCTCTATGAGTCCCGTTCACATATTTGACTCAGTCCTCTGTCCGCCATGGACATTTTACAGATGAGGGAACTTCACATCTGATGCATGCCTGCGCACCCTCACCATGGCCCGTGGTCCCCTGACCCTCCCCCTCCCGATGCCGCTTCTGCAGAGGTTGGTTCCCAGCGTCCTCTGTTTCCCGCAGCGCTTTCTCATCTTGTCCCAAGGTGTTTGTGGAGCTGAATGAGTTGCTGTTGGACAAAAACCAGGAACCTCAGTGGCGGGAGACAGCCCGCTGGATAAAGTTTGAGGAGGATGTGGAAGAAGAGACTGAGCGCTGGGGGAAGCCTCACGTGGCCTCACTGTCCTTCCGTAGCCTCCTGGAGCTCCGCAGGACTCTGGCCCATGGTACAGTTCAGCTTACCTACTACAGGACTCTTTGCTTCTAGTTCCGTAACTGAAGCTTCTCTTTAGGTGCTAAAATGACTTGAGAGCAAACATTTTTATGGAAAATGACTGAAATTCTTGGCGTGCCTTGTTAGCATGTTTTATTTTAAAGATATGTCTCAAATACCCCAGACTAACTTTGAACTCACTGTGTAGCTGATACTCACCTTGAACTCCTTATCCTTCTGCCTTCGCCTCCTGAGTCCTGGAATTACTGGCATGTACCACCACACCCAGCCTCTTTCATGTCTTAGAGGATCTGGGAATATTACCTAACCTGTAAGGCTGTCTAAACTTCTCTAAAAACCGTAGGTGCGGGACTCCAGTGCCCTTGCTTCCTCCTTCCTGTTGGGCAGTCACTCCCAGTTGTTCTTTGAAAGGTTGTTTCTTAGCAGCTGAGGACTAAGATCTCTGTTGTTGGAATTGTTTCCAAACAGGAAGCGAATAGCCTGCAAGTGAGGTGTCTGGGCTTTGGCTGAAACACCAGAGGGAGAGCTTTATCTCCTAGGCTGTTTTGTCTGCTCTGAAGCACTTGAATCTATTTCTATTTATTCCTTAGGTCTTTGTTCTGGAAAGTTGACCTTGCCAGATAAGTGTCTGGTAGCTTTTGAAAGGAGTTTCATTTCTATATGTCTTTGAAAGCCCACTGGGCTTGCAGAAGTGAAGCAGGAAGTCTGGGAACTTTCCGTAGATCCCAGGTTGCCATGTGGACAAGGCCACAGGCCAGCTGGAACGTGAGAGAGATCTAGGACCCTGGGAACATCATGGGGAGGCAGCACTGTGGCTTAATAACAGGAATAGTTTTCTAACATCAAAAAGGACATAGCTAGAGTGGGTGCCCTGGGTCACCTAAGCTAAATGCTTCTTGGTTAGGGCATCAGAAAACTAAATCGTGGTAGTTTCAGTGGGGCCTCATGTAGTATTCCTAGGAAGGGAAAGGACGGGGACAAAGAGGTCAGAAAGATAAGTTGGCAGAGGCTTTAGGAGCAGAGCTGGCACTCAAGTTCAGGCCCTGGCCTACACTACCTGGCTGCCTAGCCTGTCTCCACTCTCCCTCCTTTCTGCTCCCCACTGTTGCTACTAGTTCTGGGGTGACACGTTCTCTCTACCACCTTCTGGCAGGAGCTGTGCTCTTAGACCTCGACCAGCAGACCCTGCCTGGGGTGGCCCATCAGGTGGTGGAGCAGATGGTCATCTCTGACCAGATCAAGGCAGAGGACAGAGCCAATGTGCTACGAGCCCTTCTGCTGAAGCACAGGTATGGCCTTCAGGCCAGGAGAACCCAGCCATATCCCGCCTGCCTGGCCCTAGCCCCAATGTGGCCGTTCCTGACGCTCAGTGTCCTCTGTCTACTAGCCACCCAAGTGACGAGAAAGAGTTCTCCTTCCCCCGAAACATCTCAGCGGGCTCTCTAGGCTCTCTACTGGGGCATCACCATGCCCAGGGGACCGAGAGTGATCCTCATGTCACTGAGCCTCTCATTGGTGGTGTTCCTGAGACCCGACTGGAGGTGGATAGAGAGGTGAAGGGGAAATGGGTCCTGCCTAGGGGCTGGCAGGAGGGTCTGAGCAAACCCAATGTGAAAAGCAGCTAGGCATGTGGGGGGTGCTGCTTGGACTGAGTTCTGTCCTGTTCCTCCCATCCCGGCCCCCAGCGTGAGCTACCACCCCCAGCGCCACCTGCAGGTATTACCCGCTCCAAGTCCAAGCATGAGCTAAAGCTGCTGGAGAAGATCCCTGAGAATGCGGAGGCGACCGTGGTCCTCGTGGGTATGTGAAGAGAAGCTAGTGGGTATTAGCGACCGTGGTCCTCGTGGGTATGTGAAGAGAAGCTAGTGGGTATCAGCAGCTGGGCTTTGGGGCTGTCCAGGACTTCAAAAATTGGAGGGGTCCTGCCCCTGCGCTTGCCCATAGCAGTTCCACATCTCTAGGCTGTGTGGAGTTCCTCTCCCGCCCTACCATGGCCTTCGTGCGGCTGCGGGAGGCTGTGGAGCTGGATGCAGTGCTAGAGGTGCCTGTGCCTGTGCGCTTCCTCTTCTTGCTGCTGGGCCCCAGCAGTGCTAACATGGACTACCATGAGATCGGCCGATCCATCTCCACGCTCATGTCTGACAAGGTCAGCTGTTTCTCCTTCAACCCTTTCCTGTAACTGTGCCCCAGCCACTAATCTTGTACAGCCCCAGTTCCCAGCCTCTGCTTCCCTCTTATATATTCCTTGATCCCGATCTGCTTGGGCAGCAATTTCACGAGGCGGCCTACCTGGCGGATGAACGAGACGACTTGCTGACTGCTATCAATGCCTTCCTGGACTGCAGTGTTGTGCTACCGCCTTCCGAGGTGCAGGGCGAGGAGCTGCTGCGTTCTGTCGCCCATTTCCAACGCCAGATGCTAAAGAAACGAGAGGAGCAGGGCCGCCTGCTGCCCCCTGGGGCTGGGCTAGAGCCCAAGTCTGCCCAAGATAAGGGTACGCCCGCCTGAGTAGGCCTGGGCCAGGTGACACTACCTTAAGGAGGGAGCTCTTGGGCAGTGGATGGGCCTGTAGGCACCTGACCAGAAGCCGACTACATTGCCTCGTCTGTAGTCAGTATGATGTGCATTTATGGAGGAGGGCCTGGGGGGGGTGGGGTGGGGGGTGCCACAGGCGCCCTGATGGAGACCTGGATTGCAGCGCTCCTGCAGATGGTAGAGGTGGCAGGTGCAGCTGAAGATGACCCCCTTCGGAGGACAGGCCGGCCCTTTGGGGGGCTGATCCGTGACGTGCAGCGGCGCTACCCCCACTACCTAAGTGACTTCCGCGACGCACTTGACCCCCAGTGCCTGGCTGCTGTTATTTTCATCTACTTTGCCGCCCTGTCTCCTGCCATCACCTTTGGGGGGCTGCTGGGTAAGGAGAGGTTTTAGTGGGAGTGGCAGCTGTGCACAGGCCTGGCCACCAGGTACTGAGCTTGCTCCTTTCCCCCCCAGGGGAGAAGACAAAGGACCTGATAGGAGTGTCAGAGCTGATCATGTCCACAGCACTGCAGGGAGTGATCTTCTGCCTGCTGGGGGCTCAGCCCCTGCTGGTGATCGGCTTCTCTGGGCCTCTGCTGGTCTTCGAGGAGGCCTTCTTCTCAGTAAGAGCTCTTTCTGTCCTACTTGACCATCCTTCCCAGACATGGTTCCTGGCACCCCTAAGGGCTTCCCACCTTTCCTACTCAGTTCTGCAGTAGCAACCAGTTGGAGTACTTAGTGGGCCGAGTGTGGATTGGCTTCTGGCTGGTGTTCCTGGCCCTGCTCATGGTGGCTCTGGAGGGAAGCTTCCTGGTCCGCTTTGTCTCCCGATTTACCCAGGAGATCTTTGCCTTCCTCATATCACTCATCTTCATCTACGAGACCTTCTATAAGCTGATCAAGGTAGGCATGCATGGGGTACGAAGGAACCTGGGGCATCCTGTCTTGTCCTTAATTCAGTTCTATTTATTATCTCTGTGTGTGGAGTTCAGAAGACAACCCAAGGGAGCTGGCTCACTCTTTCACCTTTTGATGGACCTCAGATTAGCATCTTAACCCACTGAGCCATTTTGCTGGCTTCTGCCTGCCCTTGCTTTTCTCATTTTATGTCTGTGTATGTCTTATATTTTGGTTCTTCCTTCTGGACTACAGGTCAGGCCAATTCTGACATCCCCTGGAGTCTGTTCATGAGCGCAGAGTAACATTGAGTCAAGAGAGGGTTGAAGTAGGTGGGTGGAACAGGAAGCCCATTGGGAGTGCGGCAGGCAGAGATGAGACAGTGCTACAGCTGGCCTCCGCCCACACCCCCCACCCCACCCCCACTCCCAGCCCCTCCCGTGGCCACCTCATCACTGAGCAACCTTTTCAAAAACTCACATGTTCTTTAAAAAGATTTATTGATTTATTTCATGTATGTGAGTATACTATTGCTGTCTTCAGACACACCAGAAAAGGGCATCAGATCCCAGATGGTTGTGAGCCATCATGTGGTTGCTGGGAATTGAACTCAGGACCTCTGAAAGAGCAGTCAGTGTTTTTAACCACTTAGTCATCTATCCAGCCCCGAATTCACTTTTTTTTGTTTTGTTTTGTTTTGTTTTTGTTTTTTCAAGACAGGCTTTCTCTGTGTAGTCTTGGCTGTCCTGGAACTCACTCTGTAGACCAGGCTGACCTCAAACTCAGAAATCCGCCTGCCTCTGCCTCCCAAGTGCTGGGATTAAAGGCATGCGCCACCACGCCCGGCTCCGAATTCACATTTTTAATAACAAGGACAACACACACTTAGAATCCAAGAACGTAAAACTGAGGGCCCAGAGGCAGTACACTCACTCACGGTGTGGATACCCAGCTCACAAACGTCTCAAGAGTCCCGGGCCTCCATGCTCAGGGTTCCTTTCCTCAGCCTTCGGAGCCCAGCGGTGGCTCTGGCTCTCCCACTCCTGTCCCTCTCTGTCTGAGGCAGCTTTGTGCTTGCTTATACCAGACCTAGTCTCAACTAGGTCCTTTGCTTTGATTTCATTTTCAGTCTCAAATTCTTTATTATAAACATCATGCCTGCTCAACATGAGACTGAACAGTTGGTTTCCAGCGTCTCTGAATATTTTCTAGATATCTACATGTGACTATGAAAATATTTGACATTTTTAAAAATCTGAAATTCTGAAGAGGCACGTGAGTGAAGAGAAACATTGTCATCCATAGATAATGACATTTAAGGAGCTGCTCCAAGACATGGCCCCTGCAGCCTTTGGCCAATGAAGAGGGAGAAGATAGTTACTTCTCAGAATGCCATAACAGGGGCTAGGGTTTTACCTCAGGGGCAAAGTGCTGGCCTAGCAAGTGCAAGGCCCTGCGTTTGGTTCTTAACTCCAGAAAAAGTTAAAAACTAGAGTCAGAATGCCATAATAGTAAAATAAGCTTAAAGAAATGTAATTTGGGTTTTTCTGGACTCATAAAATCAACTGAGAAGCATGTGCTGAGTACGTTTAGAGATATTGGGGCTGGTGCAGTAGTGCACCTTTAATCCCAGCACTCCATCAGAGGACGCAGAGACTGGTAGGTCGCTGTGAGTCTGAGACCAGCCTAGTCTACATAGTGAATTCCAGGCCAGCCAGGGCTGTCTTAAAAAGGGAAAATGAAATATTGGTAGAGGGCCAGCAAGATGACCCACTGGGTGAAATTACTTGTCACCAAGCTTGATGACTTGAATTTGATCCTTGGGACCCACCTAATAGTAGGAGCACTGGTTCCCAAAAGACATTGCAACCTCTACAATGGGTTCCATGGGTGGCACATGCATGCCCATACATACATACATACATACATACATACATACATACCTATGTGCATACATGCATGCATACATTCACACACTAAAAAAATGTAATAAAGTAAAAGAAAAAAAGTAATGTTAGTGCAAAAACCAATGAACTAAGTTAAGTGAAAGCAGTTTCCACACATACATTTCACACCTTGTGTATCTATGGTCAGACCCCGTGCATGTGAATTTGTGATGGTAACCTCATTTTTTTTTTTTTACCTTTTTGAGATAATGATTTAGTGTTAAAATAGACTAGATCAAGTTTTTAAAACTATGGAACACTGGAGAGCTGCATATCATCCCTTGTACAGGGCCATTCTGATTGTCTCGGTATCCCGTTTCAGTACATGTGCTGCTGAAGCAAGCACTAAGTCATTGTCTTAACCTGCTAAGACAAGTTTCTAGAAGGCAGGCTGTAGCCCAACAACATCCTGCCTGGCCCCAGCTCAGCCCGTGGTCCTATGTGACCTCTCCAGATCTTCCAGGAGCACCCCCTCCACGGCTGCTCAGGCTCCAACGACTCGGAGGCAGACAGCAGCAGCAGCAATATGACTTGGGCAGCAGCCATGCTGGTACCAGACAACAGCAGCACTTCTGGGCAGTCTGGGCAGGAGAGGCCCCGGGGCCAGCCCAACACAGCCTTGCTATCGCTGGTGCTAATGGCGGGCACTTTCTTCATTGCCTTCTTCCTGCGCAAGTTCAAGAACAGCCGGTTCTTCCCTGGCCGGGTATGTGGGTCTGCAGAGGAGGAGCTGGAAACAGGAAAGGCTGGCTTGGACGTCTTGGGGAATTGCGTGGGATAGAAGGCCTCTGAGCATGGTGCTTGCCCTCCTAGATCCGGCGGGTAATTGGGGACTTTGGGGTACCCATCGCGATCCTCATCATGGTGCTTGTGGATTACAGTATTGAGGACACCTACACCCAGGTAAGGCATGGGTTGTTTCCACCCCTTCTGTTCTGGTGGTCCACTGAGTACCCTCCATGTAACAGCACACTATCCCTGCCTTGCAGAAACTGAGTGTGCCCAGTGGATTCTCAGTGACAGCCCCAGACAAGCGGGGTTGGGTCATCAACCCCCTCGGAGAAAAGACTCCCTTCCCTGTGTGGATGATGGTGGCCAGCCTGCTGCCTGCTGTTCTGGTGTTTATCCTCATCTTCATGGAGACACAGATCACCACGTGAGCCATCCTAGCTAAGGGAGTAGGGTCCTCCCAGATGCAGGGATATGGGACCTACTGCCATTGGGCTCTGAATGCCAGGCTAACTAGCTTCTTTTCCAGGTAACAGAAATGTCACTGATGTTAGCTGGGGGTTAGACAGGGCACAGGTATTGCAGGCTAGCCTAGCAGGGCTTGCTAGGAGAAATTCTGAAGGCACAGGCTAAGGACAAAAGTTCAATTCTGTTATGGAGGTACAGTCCCAGTGGAATGGACAGAAACCACCAGAAGCAGCTGGGCCATGCTGGAATGCTATGATCTCCCATGCCAGGAGTAGCCTAGGTTTCACAATGCCTCCCTCCTCCCAGGCTGATCATCTCCAAGAAAGAGAGGATGCTGCAGAAGGGCTCTGGCTTCCACCTTGACCTGTTGCTCATTGTAGCCATGGGTGGCATCTGTGCCCTCTTTGGCCTGCCTTGGTTGGCCGCTGCCACTGTCCGCTCTGTCACTCATGCCAACGCACTCACTGTCATGAGCAAGGCTGTGGCACCTGGGGACAAACCCAAGATTCAGGAAGTCAAGGAACAGCGTGTGACAGGGCTGCTGGTGGCCCTGCTTGTGGGTATGCTGCCCATACTCTGAACCTCACCTTCCATGGGGGGTCCCCAGGTTTACCATGGAGGGGACCAACTGTTTCTTCCCCTTTCCCAGGCCTCTCCATGGTCATTGGGGACCTCCTGCGGCAGATCCCCCTGGCTGTGCTCTTTGGCATTTTCTTGTACATGGGAGTTACCTCCCTCAATGGGATCCAGTTCTACGAGCGGCTGCACCTGCTACTCATGCCGCCCAAACACCACCCAGATGTCACCTATGTCAAAAAGGTTAGTTCCTGCACTGGAGGGCAGCCTTGGCCAGCCCGTACAGAGGAGGTCTGGAAATCCTTGTAGTCCTCATCTCCCAGGGGGAGGGGAAGAACACTCGTCCTCTTGGCTGGCTGGGATGTATGTCTAGGCTCACCTCATCTCTGCCTCCAGGTTCGGACCATGCGGATGCACCTGTTCACTGCCTTGCAGTTGCTCTGTCTGGCCCTGCTTTGGGCGGTCATGTCCACAGCCGCTTCCCTGGCCTTCCCCTTCATCCTCATCCTCACAGTGCCTTTGCGCATGGTGGTACTTACCCGAATCTTCACTGAGCGAGAAATGAAATGTGTAAGCATCCCTCACCCTCTTCTCTTTTTCCTTCCATCCTCCCATGATTCCATAAAGGTCAACCCTTCCCTCCTTTCTGTCTCCTCACAGCTGGATGCTAATGAGGCAGAGCCAGTATTTGATGAGTGTGAAGGTGTGGATGAGTACAACGAGATGCCCATGCCAGTGTAGCTGCTGTCCAGAGGCACAGCAGAGGGACTGAGGGGCAGGGGGCCCATGCCTGTGTAGCTGCTGTCCAGAGGCACAGCAGAGGGACTGAGGGGTGGGGGCTGGGGCTCCCCTCCTCATTTTTATTTAAGTGAATAATTTAAAGCCCCCTTCGCCTTACCCTGCAGTAAAGTGCTTCAACCCCAACCTAGGCTTGGTCTTGTGTCTTTGGTGGTGAGGGTCATGAATGGAAAGAGGTGGTGGCCCAGCCCAGTTATCCCAGAAACAAGATTCATCATCAGGAAGGAAAGGGATTTTAATGAAAAAAATAACAGGGAGCCAAAGTGCAAATTGTCCGCCCTCCTCCCCATAGGGGATCCATCCTGAACCCTGTGTGTACCCCCTCACCCACCCTCAGGTCCCCAGCGAAGACCTAAGGCCTGAAGTTTTTGCCTCAGGTAGCTCTTGAGCTGCGGCAGACCTCTTTGAGACTCCAGCTCTTCAAATGGCAGCTGTGGAGAGAAGACAGGTTGCAGTGGGTTGGCCACAGGAACACACATGGGTGGGGTGGGACAATTTCTCACCGGTAGGAGTTGGTAGCCCATTAGGCCCAGGTGCCGCTCCCTCAGGGCCCGAGAGCCCAGCAGCACCCTGCCGTCTCGGCAGAAATGCCAGCGTTCTCGCAGCATCAGCACCACCCTGGAGAGCAGGGAACTTGGCTCAGCTGCTGTTGGACCAGCAACCAAGGCTCCCAACCCTGTTTCATTTTCCTTACCTTTGGGCAGGGTCTTGGGGTGTGGAGTTAAAGTTTGCCTGGCCCTGTTGGCAGGACCGTGGTGGGTAGGGCAGGAAGGGGTCTTGCGTCCTCATAGGTAGCACAGCACCAGAACTACCCACACAGAGTAGAAAGTCTGCAGGGTAGATAAGCCTTAGCCTTACTACAGCTTTAAGCTGTGGACCACCCATTCCCTTCCACACCTCACCTGTGCAGTAGCCTGGAGGTACCGTCAGATTCTGACGGTAGTTTTCTTCCCCTAACAGCTGGCGCAGTCCCTCAGCTACCATGTCCTTGTGACTAAAATGAAAGCACAGTGGTAGAGGAAAGGTATCCTCTGTCAGGAACCATTGGCTCTGGCTCTCCTACTCTGCTCCTGGGCTGCCCCTCCCCTAGCTCACCTGTATTTGCAGCGTGCACGGTCAGTGATGAGGGGCTGTGGGAAGATGGGCACTCGCTGCCTCTGGGGAAGGCGGGGGCCTTGGTATCCTGGGAGTTCAAGCTCCACAGCCGTATCGAGAAGAGAGAGGTAGCGTCGCACAATCAGAGAAGGCGGGGTGCCTGTAGGGAAGCAGGGACTGGGGGACACTGGGCGGCTGACACCTGGGCATGCCCCCGCCCTACAGCTCTTGGCCCCACCAGCCACTTTGTGTGCATACCATTGATGTGGTTGATGAAACTGGGAGAAAAGACAAACTGCAGGGCTCTGAAGGGCAAGCACTGAAGCTGGCACAGTGACATCAAAATGTTGACTGTGGCCAAGGGTGCCACCCCTGCTTCCCGAGCCAAGATCCTCTCAAGACAGGGCATAAATTGCTGCTCCAGGGGCATGTAGTTCAACCTCCCAAAAGGCAGGACCAACTTCTGTACCGCCTGCAGAAACAGGCAGCATTATCCAGCAGGAAACACCGCTCTGCGTCTTTCTCCCATTTGAGACAGGGTCTTTCTATGTCTCTAAAGCTAACCTGGAACTTGCTATGCAGACCAGGCCGGCCTCGAACCCAGAGTCTCCTGCTACTGCCTCTGTGCCAGGATTAAAGGCACATGCCACTATGCCAAGCTCTGGAATGTTTGATAGGTACAATCTCAGGGAGGCCCGGTTCAGTCAGTAACTGCTTTCAAGGCAGAACGCCGTCCATATCAGCACTCGCCCCAAGTTCTACAGCTTAAGCAGTGTCTTGAGCTACATACCACAGTAGGGACATAACTGTGAGATATGGCTCACAGAAGTAGAGCAGAACTAGGCAGCTATGCAGGAGCTTTGGAAAGCTTCAGGGCCTTAGACATACTACTCTACTGACTATGGGAGTTGGACAACTAGTGAGCAAGAGACAGATGTCCTGGGGTGGAGAGCACAGCCTAGTTGGAATGCTTGCTCCAGAGGCCACACAAGCTGGATAGGGGCTGGGCCTGACCAAGTCGCTGAGAACAACTCAGAGAAACATGGAAGGGTGGGAGGCCAGCCCACCTTGCTGTTGAGCTGGGCTTCCTGAACCACCAGGAAATGAGCAATGGCTTCCAGAAGTTGGGGTTCCCGCAAGCGGTGCCGGGCCAGGTGCTGGGCCAGAAGCACCATTACATGAGGAGTCAGTTCTTCTGGCCTTGCCTCTGTGAAGAACAGCCTGTCATACAGTGTCTTCAAGGGAGACTCCTGTGGGCTAGACTGTACTCCAGCCCGGGTGGTTCATCCCAGCGGCTCCATCTCATCCCTTGCCTCCCTTCTGCTTTCAACCCTTGGCACCTGCCAGGCTCCTGATCAGATGCTGACGAGGGTACTGCAGGAAACGGGGGCAGCTCAGGGCCGCTTCCAACCTTTGACCACCATAGATGGCAGGCTGATGTGGGGAGGGCGGCTTTGGAGGGAGACGGGACCTGCGCTCCTGCTCGAGGGCACACAGGAGTGGTCCATCTGATGGAAAGCCTGAGAGGGAGAGGGATGAAGACCATCCTGGTAAGAGAGCTGGGGTGTGCCATCTTGCCAAGTGGAGTGAATGAGTCCCCAAATTCCTTGTCATCGTTTCTTGAATGGAAAAATACTGATTTCAGTGGAGTGATATGGTATCATGTGAACATGATGTATCAACAGTGTGTGGGGAAAGCCTTATACGAAAGTCACCTTGTGCGGAGTATAACAGACTGTACCTCTGTGGCTTCCTAGAGCACTGTATTAGGGAGAACCTAGTACCCGGCAGTTAGAAAGATGCTTGACTTGGACATCCACCATGGATACAGAGAGCAATCAGCAAATGTGCTTGGGGAGGTGGATGGGAACGTGAGTGTTATCAATGGCTTGAGTCCTCTATTGCTCTCTCTTCCTCTATTCTTCCCGAAACACCCACACCTTCCAATACCCTCCTCACCAAGTAAGACTGCAAGGTGGAGACACACATGGATGGTGTGAACGTCAAAGGAGGGGCAGTTTCGGATGATGAGCTGACTCAAGTCCTGCAGTGTGGCCTGCTCCACAGGAGAGGGCCTAGGCTGAGACACCAAGAGCTGGCCCAGACGCCGGAGTGCCACGGGGTAGTGATGAGCTCGCACCTTGGTGGGGTTCTGGCTCAGCCATCGCAGTAGCTCCCCAGGGTTCCGTGCCTGTTCCAGAAGCCGTTGAAGGCCTTGCACAGGGCCTCCTCCAAAAGGCCGGTCCCCGGACTTGCTGGGTCCCAAACAACAGGGCTGTACTGGTGGGATGAGCAGCAAGCCAGACAGCCGAGCAGGGGAAGTCTGGGCAGAGAGCAGGATTCGAAGCATGGAGCTGGGTGGTGGAGACCCTGAGGGGGGTGGCCCAGAAAACCAGGTGAGGTTTCCTCCAAGGGGAAATATGCTATCTAGTCCTTACCTGACTCCCCATACAAAGGGCCTGAAGTTAAAAAAAAAAAAAAAAAAAAAATCCCGTGTAACTGCCCTGGTATTCTTCCCCACCCTGCCCCTTGACACAGAAACCCTAATTCTTTAAGTGTGCTCAGTGCAATTCTATTCACATTTCACATGCATATCTCCTTCGATGCTCCGTGCAAGCCGATGAGGGCTGTTACCTCATCTCACAGGCGGAGAAACAGGCCCAGAGCGGCGGAGAGGTTAAGCCTGAGGTCATTCACAGGGCTAGTGGTCGCACCCAGCCTGGGAGCCCCGGGGGTCCGGGCGACGAGCCCTGACAACCACCTTCCCGTCCCGCAGGAGGAGGCGGCGGCGGGGTGGGTGGGACGCAGGCTCTGCAGCGGGTCGGTGCGGGGTCCCAGGCCGGGCGCTCCCACTTACCAGCTGCGTGACCTTGGACTAATGTCTTCGCCTCTCTGCCTAAGCCTCCTCGCTAGTGAAATGAGAACACAGCGCAAGCTCGCAGGGCGCGCGCCGAGCCCGAGGGAGCCATCTGCCAAGGCGCCGCGTCGCTGCTGTCCGCGGGAGGGGGCCCCCACACCCGGCCCCGGTCCCGGTCCCGGTCCCGGTCGGCTAGCAGCCCGTGGTCACCACCACTAACACCAGCTCCCGCCGCCCTCCCGAGGTCCGCCCCGCAGGCGCCACCCTACATGACTCCCCGGGCCCCGCGTAGGTCACTCTCTCAGTTGGTCTCGGGGCCCGGGAGCCGGGCTCCCCCCGCGGCCTCCTCATCAGCGGGCCACCGAGTCCGCCATCTTCCCAGCAGCCCCCGGATCGCCCCCGGACGCCAATCGCAGCCCAGCGCCAGGGCCGCGGAGACGTGGCTCCCAGCAGGCGCTGCGAGCGGAGGAGTCGCGAGCCCCGCCCTCCGCTTCCGGGAAGTGCGCACGTCGCGGGGGCGGGGCCAGAGGGAACGTGCAGAAAGGTGCGGGGAGCGGCGGTCCGCTCTCCAGCCCTGGGGTAGCTTGCGCACCCCGGGCCCCAGGGCAGGTTCCATTCTCCTAGAACAAGGGCTCCCCACCCTCAGGCAACACACAGACACACCGGGTATGAAAACGTCACAGTTTCTTTAATCTGCACAAATTCCAGAAAACAACTCTGCCCCTCTCAATTCCCCTTCACCAGTCTCCCAGTCCACCAGTTTCCAATTCGGCCGAGGCAACTGTTTGAAACTAGAAGTAAATAGATCCTCTGTCAGCACACTAAGATGGGCCCATTGGGGTGCCCCGGCTCTGGGCCGGGCCAAGGCAGCGACAGCAAGTGCCTGATCCAGAAGAGCCCACTGTCAGCGAAGGCGGAGGTCCAGCAGCCCCAGGAGATGGCCTCGAGCTATGGAGATCGCATGGAGCGGCCTCCGCTAACACCCGCAGTCCTCTGCGGCGCAAAGCTGGGCTCCACGGTAGTGGGAAAAGACAGGCAGCGGGTGAAGTGGGCCTGGGCAGACAGCAGCTCCCTTTGCGCCTTGGGGAATGAGGTCCAGAGGGGCTGGCTACACTGCCGAAAGCCCGTGGAGGCACTACGGCCGATACATGGCAAAGGCCAGGAGACTGAGGAGCAGGGTGAAGCCGGCCAGGCCCAGGGTAGCGGTCAGGGGAAAGAAGGGCCGGTACTGGATCTGGCAGTACCAGAGCAGGAGCAGCAGCAGGAGCAGCAGGGGCAACAGAAGGCTGCCGATTTCCAGCCCGGAGGGGCCGGGCTCTGACCCCGGTGGGCAGGGAGGATGTGGGGGACCGACTCTCGTGGACACGTGGCAGTGGAGAACGCAGTTGGGAGGCAGGTGGAGACTGCCTAGTGTCTGGGTGTCGTCGCCTAGCAGTTGACCTTGGTAGATGAGCCGAACCCGCTGTTCCTGGCCTGGAAACTGGGTCCTGAGGAGAGAGGGACCTGGGTAAGAGAGCAGGCCTCAGGCACTCCTGGTCCGTTGTTCGGAGGATCAATCCCAATTTTCACCCACCCCTACACCTGACCACCCAGATCCTGGCCTCTGGGGGACAGGTTGGAACAGGTTAACAGGAATGGTGTATAGCCTGAGGAGACAGTTTTCTCAAACAGAAAATAAGGGAGATCTTCATAGGGTGGCCCTTCTATAGTCATCCACCCCATTTTTGGCATTTTGTTCTTATCCTCTTCCCAGCTTACCTTTTTAAGGAGCCAACGGTGTCCTGAGGCCAGGCCCTGGCTACCTGCTCAGAGTCATTGAGAAATTTCAACCGTAGAAGTAGGGGTTCCTGTGGAGAGTCTGGAGGTGTTGATGCTGTGACCCCTGTGTCAGGCTCTGGCTGTGAAGATGGACCTCTGTGTCTCAGGCTGGGACTCTCAGCCCCTGGGGCCTCCTCTCTGATGCTGTCAGTAGCTGACATGGCTTCACTGGGCTGTGCTGGTGCTGTGGTCCCCGGCGGCTGTGGTTGGGGGTCTGTACTCTCAGTGGTATGTGTTGAGACCCAGGCGAGGGCCAGCACCAGAAGGCAAGCAAGCACCGCGAAAAGGACAGTCACCTCATCGCCTACACCTTCAATCAAGGCCATGGCACCCGCGCTGCTGCCAGAGGTGCTAAGGAGCTAGAGGGGTGCAAAGAATTGGTGAGGGGCTCCTTTCTGCTCAGGAGTCCTTCCAACTTCAACCGTCCTAGTTATTGTGTGTGCTTGCGCACTCAGGATACAGCGTCCTGTAGTCCCAAACTTGCCGTTTGGGTAATGTCCCTTTCCATCACCAGATTCCAAGTCCTAACTTTGCTATCTGAGTTCTAGATCTTCATTCAACTCCCAATTCACTCAAACCCTACATTCAAGAAAGGGCCTTGCTTTTCTAAGCAACCCTCTCCTTAAACCTTCATCAAACTTTACCCAAAAGCTTACTTACTCTTTGGTTCACTTCATCCCAAAGTTGACTCCTTCACCTATTTATAGCAAAGTTCATCTGATGCCCTGTCGCTTAAGTTTCTCTGACAAAAGTGTCTCTATAGCCCCCTGACCTCCCCCTTACCATTTACCCAAACCCCACCCACAACACAGACCACTTCCCAAAGCTTCCTAGACAACCCCAAACGTCAAACTCCACCCTTGGCCAATCTGGAGTCTTGGGAGTTGTCTCTTCAGCTCGGCACCTTCTTGGGTCCACCCAAAGCCCACCCCGCAGCAGTCCGACTCAGTGCCTCCTGGGCGCCAAACCCAGAGGTCTCCAGACCCTTGATCCCTCGGGGAGAACCTAGACTTAGCCCTCCCCACGACAGCTCCATCACTCCTCCCATCTGCCCGCCCCCCAGAACTACTGGAGGGCACCAGCGATCTCGGGGCGGGGCAAGCAGGGCCCAGCTGTGGCCTGGGGCGACCGGGTGGGCGCGGCCACGCACAACGACTCACCGCCCAGCTCTACCAGCTCCATCTCGGCTCCTCGGGCACTTCCGGGCCGAAGGCACCGAGGTCGCAAACACCTGAGGTCCCTCTCCTTCCCTGCTGCCGCGGCCCGGGAGCATTGTGGGGATTGTAGTTCGTCGTTTAGTTCCCGCCCTCCTCCCTGTGAACCCACGTGCCGGGCTGCACCAGATGTTCCCGGTACCGGTGGATGGTCGATGGGCCCACGGGGAGGACCCTGGGGGTTCTGCTTGTCCACAGAGGTTTGGTCAGCAGCAAGAAACTATCTCCGCTGTCAGCTGCTGGAGCATCTGGCACTCTTGATACCAACGTCAGCCTGCAGCATGTCAGAGCACCCGCGTTGGTGATGCAGTGATGAAGGCTCTGGGAAGCGCAGGTGGCCACTACCCAGCCTAGCCTGTGTCACAGTGGACGCCAAAAAGCAGCTTGGTTTTCTAAATTGACTGTAGCCGAGAAGGTGTAGGTTGCCTGCCCCACTTGCTAGGGAGAGTGCCTAACCCCGGCTGTCTCCTGGCCTCTGCTGCACTGTCCCCCAATGAGATCAAAAAGATGGCATAGACTTTGGAACTAAGTGTACACCCTGAGGTCTCACATAGACACTCATCAGCTATGTAATCTCTGGTGGGTTATTTAATCTCTGAGCAAGTATAAATCTTCTAGGTCAGTTGGAAAGAAGAAACTCATTTTATTATTAAATAAGCATGACAGCTCTGTAAAATATATGTCACTGTATTTTGCTCACTTCGTATTAATGCTTTGGCTTCACCAAATCGTAAACTGAGAAACTGGCTAAATATGGTGACATAGCCCTGTAATCCCAGCACTGCGAGGTTGAGGTAGGACGACTAGGAGGTTGAGACTACCTTTGGTTACCTAGAAAGACCCTGTTTTATTCTCCCACCACCCCCCAAAAAAAGTGTTTCCACATAAAGGATATAGCGATGGATCTGTGACAGCTAATCTCTGTAGATTTTTCCTTATTCCTTTGACTTCAATAGCTGCAGAAATCTTGACTCCCAGATTTTACAGACCAGTTTTGACTTGGGAGTTTGCACATGCATGTCTGTCTGTGTGTGTGATACATACATGTGAGTGTACACATACCATACAGGACTTGTCTCTGCTCTCTTATGCTAAGGTTACAGGCAGCGGCTCCCATGCCTGGCTTCTGACATGAATACTGAGGAGTCAAATGGAGGCCCTTATGCTTGCAGAACAAGTCTCTAATTAGTTTTTAAAAACAAGGGTTTGTATATCATATTTGTATGGGTGTTCGCCTGAATATAAGTACACCACACTCAAGCCTAGCGCCTCTGGAGGTCAGACGAAGTCATTAGTACTACAGTGATAGGCAGTTTTTTGGAGCCATGTAGGTGTTAGGAACCGAATCAGGGTCCTCTGCAAGAGCAACAACTGCAACAGGTGCAGCAAATGTTCTTAACTCCTGAGCTATGTCTCCAGCCCCATCCAGTCCAGTCTTAACTAAAGATAACCTACTCTGCTCTTCTACGGATGGGACCTCTGTTTAACTACTTCTGTTTTCAGATTAAGACCAGATCAAATATTGCCTTGGGCATACCAGTTTGGATTTATAAAGTAAGGAATTAATTTCTCTCTAGTTTCTTCATATTTCTTCATTTATGCTATATTTGAGTATATACTAGGTATTATGCAAGTTACTAGGCATATAGTGCTTTCTCTCCTTGCCCTCACTGATATATACTAGTAGAGGAACAGATATGCAGACAGACAATCAATGAATGTTAAAGTAGGCATGTGCTGGTGGCTGGGGAAGCACTTTGGAGCATCTCCCTCTCAAGTTCTGGGGAACTTCTTGCTGCCAATTCTAAGCATCTAACAGGGGTGCTATAGGTTTGTTGGTTTGTAGTTTTGTTTTATTTTTCTTTCTTTCTTTTTTTTTTTTAAAGACTTATTTATTATTATACATAACTTCACTGTAGCTGACTTCAGACACACCACAAGAGGGCATCAGATCACATTATGGGTGGTTGTGAGCCACCATGTGGTTGCTGGGATTTGAACTCAGGACCTTCGAAAGAGCAGTCAGTGCCCTTAACCACTGAGCCATCTCACCAGCCCCTGTTTTATTTTTCAAGACAGGGTTTCTATATGTAGCCCTGACCTGAAACTCTCTCTCTCTCTCTCTCTTTTTTTTTTTTTTTTTTTTGGTTTTTGGTTTTTTCGAGACAGGGTTTCTCTGTATAGCCCTGGCTGTCCTGGAACTCACTTTGTAGACCAGGCTGGCCTCGAACTCAGAAATCCACCTGCCTCTGCCTCCCGAGTGCTGGGATTAAAGGCATGCGTCACCATGCCCAGCTGACCTGAAACTCTTGATGTAGAGCAGGCTGGCCTTGAACTCACAGAGATCCATCTGCCTCTGCCTCCTGAGTGCTGGAATTGAAACCATGCACTTCCACCACCTGGCCAGAGTATTAATATTAGTTTTAGAACTGTAAAGTAGAACTATACTTTTTTTTTATGAGAAAAGCTATATTTTTGTTGAACTACTTCAGTTTTCAGATTAAGACCAGAAAGTTTACGAGACATTCCTAACATCATACAGATAGAGGCTCGCATCAATCAATAGTTGGAGTTGATTGGTTTGTGCCTGGTCCTTTGGAAACTAAGAGAAATGTGGGAAGGTGTGTAAAAAGTAAAATACTAGGTAATTTTATTTTGGGGAAAAGTCCAAGTTGCCCTTTGAAGTGGAAATGAGTGTAAAAAAGATGACGTGTGGGCTGGAAAGATGGCTTATCGGTTAAGAGCAGTGGCTGTTCTTTCAGAGGGCTTAGGCTCATTTCTCATAACACCACATGGCAACTCAAGACTATCTGTAACTCCGGTCCCAGAGGATCCTGACCTTCACAGGCATCAGGTGCTTGTCTGTACATAATACATGTATGTACACATACACACACACACACACAGGGGAAACACCATACACACACAGAGCTATGTGTAGAGCATTTGCCAAGGATGGTTAGTAAGGTCCAGCAGACCCACTCTAGGACCAAAGGAGAGAAGGGGTGCAGGGCATGTATCAGTGGTGAAATGACCCCTTAAGATAGTATTGATTACTATGTTGATTAAGTTAATTAAAAGTTTTAAGTTTGTATTAATGGTCAGACCAAGGGTGGGTTTGCGTCTCTGAAGTCTGTTGGTGTCCAAGCTCAGGGGTACTGAGTTAAAGACAAAACGCACAAAGACCATAATCTACATCAAAATTCGATGAGGGCTATAGAAACCTTGAAACATTTATGCCTGATATAGCATAATAATTATTTCAAACATAAGACGACTTTTTTTTTTTTCTTGTGACAGGGTTTTTCTGTGTAGCCCTGGCTGGTCTTGAACTCATGGATCTGCTGCCCCTGCCTCTGCTGGGATTAAAGGTGTGCACCTCACCACTGTTTAGTTTTGCTTTTCATTTTTGAGACAGAATTGGTGATCTAGATTCTGCCTTCCTAACACCGGGACTTTAGTCATGTACTCAGATTCAGCTGGTTTCGTTTTTATTTATTTATTTATTTTTTATTATTCTTTTTTTTTTTTTATTTTTGTTTTTTGGTTTCGTTTTTTTTTTAAACAACAACAACAACAAAACGGTCTCATAAAGCCCAGGTTGGCTTTGAACTCCCTATGTAGTTCAGAATGTCCTTGAACTAACCTCCTACTGTATGGCCCCTGTGCTGGGATAATGTACGTGTACATCATGATACCTGGCATCCTCTAGCGGATTTATTCCACAGGGTCATTTCCTTGCACATGCCACCTCCTGGAGGTTTGAGGATCTGTGTTGAGGATGTGGGTTAAACACAGCTGAAGACAACTTTGATAATGGGAATACAGAAGAACTGGGACATTGAAGGGCGATCTCTGGCCCCAGGAAGGCACAGGATAGGCAAGGTCTATCAAGAAAAGACAAGGTCTGTCAAGAAAAATTTTGAGACCCATGTGGGTTCTGGTGAGTTTCTTTAATGAACCAATAGACCCTTTTCAGTATGGCAGGGAGGGTCTTTTGGGAGAGAGCTGTCACTGGGAGATAAGAATTGGGATGCTGTTGTTTCAAGCTTGCAGGGGCCCTTGGGTGAAACTCTGAGGGAGAACTGGAAATAGGAACGGGGAGCCTGCCCCAGTCTCTCTGGGACAGTGGAGACCGGGTGGGGGTGGCGTGGGCAGAGAGTCAGGGAAGAGAGCCCTGGCAAGATCCCTAGGGCTGACCTCAAGGCCTGGAGACAGGAGCTGGACGAGCTTCTTGGCCAATCAGTCCCACTTATCAGCACCCTCAGGCACAGGGGACAGTTCCGAGGAGCCCAAGGATTCCACACGGGCCTAGAGCGACGACGTAGAGAGGTAGCAATGACAGCTGGCCGGACGTGGGAACAGCGTGGTCGTGTCCCCAGGCGGGAGGCCCTCGAGGCGCCTAGCTTTGGGGCGGGCGGGCGGGCGGAAGGGCCTACGCGGGTGGGTGGGGCCGCGCGGCGCGGCCCACACGCGGCTCTTGGGGGTGGAGGCTGAGGCGCCGGCGAGAGCGGAGGGGCGGGGGCGGCCGGGAGGGGGGCTCGGCTGCGTGTGCCGGAGCCGGCGGGGGCGGCGGTGCGTGCGCATGACGCTGGGGGAGGGCCCGGGCCGCGCGCTCCCGGTCCCGTTGTTGTTGCCGCTGGAGGCGGCTCCGAGGCGGCGGGATCTCAGCGCGGGTAAACGCCGGGCGGCGGCCCCAGCGTGCGCGGCCGCGCCTTCTGGCCTCGGCTCCGGGCCTCATGCGCTAGACCGGCGCCGCGCGCTTCGTAGTCAGGGTCCCGCCAGCCCCGCGCGCCTGCTCGCCGCCGCCGCCGCCGCCGCCGCCGCTTCGGGCCCCGCGCCTCCGGAGCCATGAACTTCCAGGCGGGCGGGGGCCAGAGTCCTCAGCAGCAGCAGAGCCTGGCGGCTCCGGGGGGCGGCGGCGGCGGCGGCGGCGGCGCGGGGGGCGGCGGGCAGTTCGGCGGCGCGGGGCCCGGAGCTGGGGGTGGCGGCCCCTCGCAGCAGCTGGCCGGCGGGCCCCCCCAGCAGTTCGCGCTCTCCAACTCGGCCGCTATCCGAGCCGAGATCCAACGCTTCGAGTCGGTACACCCCAACATCTACGCCATCTACGACCTGATCGAGCGAATCGAGGATTTGGCGCTGCAGAACCAGATCCGGGAGCACGTCATCTCCATCGAGGGTGAGCGGAGCCGGGGGCCTGCGGGAGCTGAGGCGCGGTGGCCTTTGCAGCGCTGGCCGGTGGCGGGTGGGGGGCGGGGGTCCTTCACGGCCCCGGCCCTGCCCCTCTCTGGCGCTCAGGGGTCTTATGGAGCTGAGGTTCACGGTTTGCTAATCCCCACTGCAGAACCCTAGTCTAGGTTTTTTCCATGTCTCATACAGGAACACTTTTTTTTTTTTTTTTAAAGGGGCGGTGGGTTCGGTCCAGTGTCAGTGGACACGTTTTTTGTTTTTTGTTCTTTTGCTTTTTTTTGTTTTTTTCTCTTCGTGACCTGGGATGTGAAGATGGTTGTCGCTCCAAGGACTGATGCGCTGAGTCGCCAAGGACCGGGAGGGCCTGGAGCCACATCTGGCTAGGCACGGTCAGGCTCGGTGGGTGCGACGGAAGACCTTGGTGGGTCGTGAAGGTGGGGCTAATGCTTGAGAGTAATCTTAGCTGCTGCCCTGGCCCAGCCCGGCAGTAGAGGTGGAGGATCAGAGAGAGCTTCGGGTTAGTGGATGGCAGCCTTCCTGGGCCTCTCCTGCAGGCTTTAGAGGGTGGCGTTCCCCGGGGCGCCCTCTCCCGACGCACACCCACCCCCACGCTTCTGCGGTCGGGCGGGCGCGGGCCTGGCCCGGGCGCAGGACTGGGGAGCTGTGGCCGCGTGGGAGACTCTGGATGATCCCGCTTGCCAGTCCCCTCTAACCCCCAGGCATCCATGAGGCTGTCAGGATGCTGACTGACCTCCAGGGAGGTCGGGCCTGGATGTAGGGGGTCCTGTAAACCTCAGGCCATGCACTGCTCCTACTAATGTTCCTTCCTGTGGGCACATGGGCCTGAACCCTAGCAACTGAAAGGCACGTTAATTGGGGGGCACACTGCTGGCAAGAAGCCCCACAACCCTTGGTGTAGTGGAGGCTGGCTGGCAGTAGCAGCAGGCACCCCAGTGGCAATGTTGACCTTCTAGCAAGCTTGGACAGATGGGCCTCGCCCTGGTCCATCTGCTTCTTTTTCCAACTGCTTGAAGGGGGGCGCCCACCAGCAGGTGGTGGGCTCTGCCTGAGTGGGCATGCAGGGAGCAAGGCTAGCTGCTGCTGACGTGGGATTAGGAAGGGCATGGCCACTATTTGGGCTCTTCAATTTAGATCCTGCTCCCATCTTGTGTGAGGCTTTGGAGCCATCTGTACTTGAACAGGCCTGTTTTGCTTTTTGAGGTACCCATTGCTGATGAGTGTCCGATCTTTTGTGAGTAGAGCCCCCCTCCACTTTTAGATCTGGGCCCCTTTGTTGTAACATTACCAGCTGTCTTCCTTTTGATCTTTTCCCAGCCGGTTTTCTTCTTCCTTTCAAGGCAGAGTTCACTGAACTAATTAGGTGACAGAAAAAACTCATTAACATGGATTTGAGTAAATGACTTGGTGGCATCACGGGAGATGGGGAGATCTCATTTGTGTGAGCCCAGGGTCTTCAGAAGAGATGAGGTGGTTTTTTTCTCCCTTAGATTCAGAGGGTAAGGCCAGAAGAGACTGTTCTCTGAGCTTCCCTCTTCCTAGAGGAAGTGTGAAGTTCCTCGTCAACTCCCAAGATGATTTCCCGTGCCTTTTTAGGAGGCTGAAACAACTTACTGGACCTACCAGTGTGTGTGTGTGTGTGTGTGTGTGTGTGTGTGTGTTGGGGATCAGCTGTCCAGAGACTTTCAAGAGTAGGGAAAAGACAGGCTGAGCAGGCTCCACACCTAGTTCCTGTTTATTAGCATTATTAGCGACCTCTCACATACCAGATTGGGCATCTCCTGTCACGGTCCCAGGAAGTATTTGGATTGGTTTTGCTCTCTGTCCTAAGACACATAGGCAGCATTTCCTAGAGCCCCTCCCCCCCCCAGCAACTTCCCCATCGAGGTTTGGAAGTGCCCCACTGTCTCATCGGCTTAGCCTGGAAGCTTTGTATCACCTTGATGAAATCCTGCACCCTGGTGATGGCTGTCACCAGATTGACCCAGCTGTTTTCCATACACGCACAGCCCTCAGCTCTGCTGTCCCCACCCTGTCCCTGTCCCTTCTGTCTAGGAAGGCCTTCCAGCGCCTTCTTTCACCTTACCCTCCCAGGCCTCTCCTGGGAACTCAGTTGTTTTTACCCCCACCCTACTGGCTCCCACACTTCTTTCGACCCAACTTTTCCACTGTAGGCAGGCTAAAAATTAGAATAAAATAAAAAATAAGGTTAAACCTAGCCAATCAGACTCCTTCTTCAGTGTTCAGCCCTGTGTGCTTCCTGCAGTAGACTTCTCCATCTGCCTAACCATATTGATCTGTCCTACAAGGCAGTGCCCCCCACCCAGCGAAGGGTGATAACAGCATCTTGGCCTTCTGTTTGAAGCCCAGCACACAGAGTTGCCATGGGCCTGTGCTTCGAGGGGCTAACATTTCACGTTCCTTCAGTGACTCTGTTTTATCAGAAGGTGACTGCCAGAGCCATTTAAAACCCTGACATGCCTTTCCTACTCATGAGAGAACACCTGTCCAGCACATATCCGCAGGGAGTGAAAGAAGCCACCACCAGGGCCTAGAGAATAGAGTGTGCAGGAGCTCTGAGTCACTCAGCCTCACCAGTGGGAAACTGACCCTCAGAACTGGGAGGGCCAGTGCTAACCCAGCCTCTCTCCTTCCCAAGGAAAAGTGAGTCTCTTGGTTGCAGCTGGGGCTGCGTTCTAGGAAGAAGAATGCATGCACACCAGGGTTTCTGTTGGTGGCACTCAGTGTGGGAAGGAGACTCAGGGAGACCTGGCCATCAAGAACCCCAGAGAAAGTGTTGGGAGGAGAGTTCTAGGGTCTCTGCACGTGGGGCCGAGCAGGTATATGTCTGCCAGGGATGGGGCAGTGGGGCCTGCAGCCCAGCTCAGTTTCCCGTTTGAGTTCTGGGCTGGAAGAGGACCGTGCCTCTGTGTGCGTACCATATGGCTGTACTGTGTATGCAGAAACCCAGCTTTGACTGTTGCATGAAACCCCTTTGTTTTCCCTGGGGTCTGTGTTTCCTCAGAGCAGGAGAAGTCCCTTTGAGCACCCCTGCTCTCCCTGGATTGTTCTCAGCCTCATTCATGCACTTCCTGTTCCGCCTGCCTTCCTACCCAGGCTAAGGGGTATCCCAAAGGAACTGGAAGGAAGGCATGGGGCTTCTTCCTGTTTGGTTTAGGCAGAGAAGGGGCCAGGTGTTTTGGGAGAGCCAGGGGGAGCAGCAGGAGAAGGGTTCCAGCCACAGTCTGCCTGGGCAGCCTGAGGTTAATGTTATGGCTGCATTTCCCCATCATACTGAGATTTCTCTTGCCATATCCCTGCCATAAGGAAAGGACATGGAAGCCCCGATCCCGACTTTGCTGATTGTTCATGGTCGTCTCCACTCTGGCCAGAATTCTTGCCACAGGTTTGCTGTCTTGTGCAGTGCCCAAGCTAGGCTTTTCCCAGCGGCCCTAACTTGTAGGTCAGGAATGGGTTAGAACCTACATCTGTTGCTGTGATTCCTACAGTTAGCTGTATCAGTGGGGAGGGCCTGTTGGGGGCATGGCTGCTTATGTAGGACTTCACACAAGGGTTCTAGGAATTCTGAGAAAGGACACCCATGTGGAGTGCTGGTAGGCAGCAAAGAGTATTTGTTCCCAATCTGTCTCTTGAACTCCTACTAGGTGGCCCAGTTACATCTGGGACCTTAGAACACAGGGGAACAAAGGGGGTGGAGGGAGAAGAGACACAGTAAGGCCTGGCCCAGCCACCCTGGGGGATGGCTCAGAAGGCACCTGCAGTGGTAGTAATGAAACTGGCTTTTCTGAAACCAGGGCAAAGCTGGGAGACCTGCTTCAGGTTAGAAAGGACCGTGCTTTCAGACTATGACCTCAGGAAAACCTCCTATCATTGACTCTAGGGTCAGTGCCTGTTTTACCTCCCTCAGCGGGGAAGCAGACTGTGCCCCTAAGGACCACCTGCGGTCACTTCTCAAGTGTGAGCTGGGCCTGCTGGTTGGAGGGTTTCCCACCCACGGGACAGGACTGTGTTAGGAGTGGTCTGTAAATATGCATGTGGTATTCAGGGTATATAGCAAGTGATCTCTGTGCCTGGCCTCTGTTCATAGGGGGCGGTTGATGGGTGACATGGACCCTGGGGAGGGAAATTTGTTTAAGTGAAAAAAGTCCTTTTTTTCATAGTCTATTTTGATGGTGTTTTCCCCTCTTCCTGTTTCTCCCAAGCCCCCCACCCCACCCAACTTCATGATCTTTTTCTTGGCTCTTTAAAAAGATAAAGGAATGAGCACACAAAACCAGAAACCGAAATATACAAGTCAGAAAGATCAATAAGAAAACAAGTCCTGAAGAAAACAAAGTGAGGCAAAGTCTATAGAAACAGCATTGAGTTTGTTTGTGCTGGCCTGGCCGGGCATGGGGCTTGCCCTTAAGTGTGCTTAGCACAGGCCATTGGAGAGAACAGAGTTTTCTTTTGCTGGGGAACATCAGCTGTAGATGGCTTCTTAGTTAGGGGTGGGAGCCTGCATCCACTTCTGCCTCTCAGCACTGGAACACCATATGCTTTGAACCTATGCAGGTCACGGGTATGCTCTCACCATCTGAGTTAGGTGTGTATCCGGCAGACACCTTTCTCTGGGACCCCTCCATGGCCTCTGTCTCGTACACTCAGTCAGCCTCTACTTATCCGTAGCTCCCTGAGCCTTGAAGGAACAGATACAGATACAGATATTCCATTTAGAGCCGAGTGATCTAAAGCCCACTGCACATTGTCCATGGGTGTTCGTGTTAGTTGGGAGGGAATTTTTAATGCTCTCTTCTGTAGCTATTGATTTCTATCTTCTAAGAGCTCAAGAAACCATGGGAGTTGGTGCTTCCTTCTGCAGGACATAGGTGGCCCGAAAGGGTTCAGGCAAGAATATGGAGTGGTCTTCATAAGAGTAGACCCCTCGCCGGGCGTGGTGGCGCACGCCTTTAATCCCAGCACTCGGGAGGCAGAGGCAGGCAGATTTCTGAGTTCGAGGCCAGCCTGGTCTACAAAGTGAGTTCCAGGACACCAGGGCTGTACAGAGAAACCCTGTCTCGAAAAACCAAAAAAAAAAAAAAAAAAAAAAGAGAGAGAGTAGACCCCTCGACATGTGCCTTGGAGACCTTGGCCAACTGTTAGCGCATGTCATGTTGCCCAGGTGCAGGGGAGCTCTGACCTTGTTAGGCCGGTGTCACTAGGGAAGACAGATGCCTTCCTGCCCCTCACCACCTGAGCACCCGCCTATGCTGCCACATTCTCTGTCCTGTCAGGTAGACCCTGGCGTCTGCACAGCTGGGAGGACAAGAAGGTGAGCAGGTATGGGGCAGCCGTGCTGCCTCCCAGCTCTCTGTGCTCCTAGGTCTTCAGCTGTGTCCTGAAGGCAGCACAAGGACTCCTCAGTGTTGCAGAGCTCCCTGGTTTCCCCAAAGTGTCCTTTCCATTTAGCACATGAGATGGCCTGGGACTTAGAGTCCCTACTACAAGCCACAGAGCCAGGACTTTTGTTTGGTGTTCCTGTTCCTCACTTGGGTGGTTTGGCCAGGTGACATGGTTGTCCACATAGATGGCCCCAAGGGAAGCATTTGAGATTCAAACTGCCCTGGAGATTAAACTTGTAGATTATAGTGTACGGTGACTCAGGGCCCCTCTTCCCTGGCGTAGGCTTTTTCTGGTTTCGTGAGTCCCCATCTGAAGCATGGCACGTTAGGGTATTTCTCCCACTTTGCTGAGTGTGTGGAGAACAGCATACATGAAGAGGTGCTCGCCCCAGAAACATGGTCTCATGTGAGGGCGGGAGAGATGGCTCAGAGTCCTTCAGAGGACCCAAATTCAGTTCCCAGCACCCAAATGGCAGCTTACAACTGACACCCATACACAGACATACATGTAGACAAAACTCTGATGCACATAAAAATACTAACAATGGATGGAACTAGAAAATATCATCCTGAGTGAGGTAACCCAGTCACAAAAGAACACACGTAGTATGCACTCACTGATAAGCAGATATTAGCCCAAAAGCTCAGGATACCCAAGATACAATTCACAGACTACATGAAGCTCAAGAAGAAGGAAGACCGAAGAGTGTGGATACTTCGGTCCTTCTTAGAAATGGGAACAAAATACCCATAGGAAGAGATACAGGGACAAAGTGTGGAGCAGAGACTGAAGGAAAGGTCATCCAGAAACTGCCCCACCTGGGGATCCATCCCATATATGGTCACCAAACGCAGACACTATTGCGGATGCCAAGAAGTGCTTGCTGACAGGAGCCTGATATAGCTGTCTCCTGAGAGGCTTTGCCAGAGCCTTACCAATACAGATGTGGATGGTCACAGCCAACCATTGGACTGAGCACAGGGTCCCTGATAGAGGAGTTAGAGAAAGGACAGAAGGAGCTGAAGGGGTTTGCAACCCCACAGGAAGAACAACCAACCAGAGCTCCTAGGGACTAAACCACCAACCAAAGAGTACACATGGAGGGACCCATGGCTCCAACAGAATATGTAGCAGAGGATGGCCTTGTTGGGCATCAGTGGCAGGAGAGGCCCTTGATCTTGTGAAGGCTCAATGCCCTAGTATAGGGGAGTGTGAGGGTGGAGAGGTGGGAGTGGGTGAGTGGGTGGGGGAACTCTTATAGAAGCAGGGATAGGGGAGATGGGATAGGTTGGCAGAGGGGCGGGGTGGGGAAAAGGAATAACATTTGAAATGTAAATAAAGAAAATACCCAATAAAATAAATAAATTAAAAATAAACCATGTAAAAATTTATTTTATTTTATTTTTATTTTTTTTTATTTTATTTTTTTCGAGACAGGGTTTCTCTGTATAGCCTTGGCTGTCCTGAAACTCACTCTGTAGACAAGGCTGGCCTTGAACTCAGAAATCTGCCTGCCTCTTCCTCCCAAGTACTGGGATTAAAGGCGTGTACCACTACTGCCTGGCATAAAAATTTGAGCCACCATAATGGTGCACACCTTTAATTCCAGCACTTGGGAGGCAGAGGCAGGTAGATCTATGTGAATTTGGGGCCAGCCCGTGTAGAAAAATCTCTTGTGAACTATGGAAGCATCACCTGTCAATAAAAAGTCTATGGCCAATGAATTGAGACAGATAATAGGAGATGGGAGTTGCAGCAGAAGGGTGGGCGTTGGGGAAGAGTAGAGGGAGAGACTTAGGAGAGGTAATCAATCTTATAGCAGAACTTAGAATAAATGTGTAACTAAGTTATAAACTAATTGGGAAACAAACCAAAGTTAATGGATACAAGCCTGTGTAGGGAGTTGAGCCAGCCAGACCTTCATAGTGAGACTCAACCTCAAAGTAAGTAAATAATAAGCCGCATTTAAAGGGCTGAAGAAACATCTCAGTAGTTCAGAGCATCAGCGCTCCAGTAGAAGAACTGGGTTAAGTTCCCAGCACCCACAGTTGTGGTGACCTGATACCTTGCAGGTGTCAGACATGCACATGCCACGCTTATGTACATGCAGGCTATTTTAGTTAGGTTTCTGTTGCTCTGATAAACCATAACCAATAGCACCTTGGGGGAGGAAAGGGTTTATTTCATTGTGCAGCTTATATCCCATCTGACAGGCAGGTGAGAATCTGGAAGTAGGAGCTGAAGCAGAGGCAGTGGAGGGCTGTTGGCCGGCTTTCCCCAGTGCTCATGCTCAGTTGCTTTGCATTCCTCACCCCCATCCCACCCCACCCCACCCCACTTCCCACCTGTTTTTTTTTTGTTTTTGTTTTTTTTCATAACAGGGTTTCTCTGTGTAACCCTGGCTGTCCTGAAACTTGCTCTGTAGACCAGACTGGCTCAAACTTAAGAGATCTGCCTGCCTCTTCTGGAATAAAATATGTGCACTGTCCTGCTGCCTGCTGCCACCGCCACCACTACTGCCACCACGGCCTCAGCTACCTTCCAAGGACCATCTGCCCAGGGTTGGAACCACCTATAGTAGACTAAATCAAAAAATGTGCCACATGCTTACCCCCAGGCCAATCTGATGGGTACATTTTATCAATTGAGGCTCCTGATCCTCAGATAATTTTAGATTATTCACACAGTAATTATCCAGCACACAGGTAAAATACTCACATACACAAAAATCTTTTTAAAAATCTCATTTTAATACATGCTTATGTACTGAAAATGTGTATTTGTTGTACCCAACTCATATAACAAAGGAAGTTTAACCGTGCCTGTCCCTTCCTACCTGAAGTTGCTGTCAGGAGAATCTGCCATGCCTCCTTCTAGACTCTTTCCCCTCTGGATTTTTGTATACTGGTGTTTTTACAGCAAGGATAGAATGTTTTGCCTTGGTTTTTGTGGGTCTGTGCGCATGCTTGTATGTGCATGTTAGTGTGTGTGCACTCATGGGGTAAGGATGTCAGCACTGAAGATCTTGCTCAGTTGACCTCTGATAGAGATGGAATCTCAGTGAACTGGGCCTCACTGATTCAGCTAAACTGGCTGACCAGCAAGTCCCAGGGCCTCTCCTCTCTGTTTCTCCAGTGCTATGATTGCCAGTGCATGCTACATCCACATACATAACATCCACATACATATGTGGATGTTAGAGATGAATTCAGATCCTTACTGTGTTTCTCTGAGATTCACAGTGGTCCTGCTGGCCTGGGGCCTGCTATGTGATGGAGGATGACCCTGAACTTCTGTTTCTCCTGCTTTTTCCTTCACAAGTATTGAGATTATAGGTGCGCGTGTTGGCTTTACACTTTAAAAAAAAAAAACCTACTTATGAGCATGAGTATTTTCTCTACGTGGGTGAATATGCACAATGTGTGCATGTCTGGTACCAAAGGAACTGGAGTTGTGGACAGTTATGAGCTGTCAGGTGGGGTCCCCAGTCCTCTGCAACAAATGCTCTTAACCACTGAGCCATCTCTCCAGCCACCTTACCCCAGCGTCTGTGCTTGGCTTTTGTTTTGTTTTGTGACAGATGCTGCAGTGGGAGAAGAGGCGGTTCAGATACCACAGCAAGAATCATTTGTTAATTGACAGCTCCATGGGCTGGAAGTAAGGACACTGGGTCCTTGTCCCCATGCTCCCGCCCAGCTCAACAATTTAGGCATTTCACTGCGTGGCTCTGTACCTGTCCTCCAGAGTCATTTCAGGTGTGTCCACCTAGCAGCTGTACAGTTGCAGTGTTTAGAATCATTTCAGGCTTGGCTCTTGGGACAGGTCCCGGCTGCTAAGTAAGTGTAGGACTGAGGAGGACTCTATGCTCAGTACAAGGCACAGTCTTGTGACTTCTAAGATGTCTCACTTCAGAGCCTGCAGGGACCTCATCAGTGGAATAGAGCCTGTGGGGGAAGGAGCACTCTGCCTTAGTTTACACACTTGACATGTCTTAGTCTTGGCGTGCTGAGGACAACAGGATCATTCATACATGAGCTAGGCTGGTACCTGGTACAAAGCCAGCCCATGTTGATGGTAGTCATTATTCCAGACGGCTGTGCGGAATCCTATTTACGATAAGGGCACACTATTTATTACCTAGTTGTGCATTTGTCTGATCATTTCCTTTGGCCCATTTCCCAGATAAAGATGGTAAGATATGGAGTTTGCACATTTTAGGGCCTCTGCCACCGTTTTGACTCCCAGGGTTAAGGTGTCCTTTTCCCTGCCCACTTCTCTGACAGTGAGAACAAAAACAAAAAGAAAAAGGTTAAATGGCTTTCCCTGTCTGCACCTGTATTTCTCTGATGGTGGCTTGTTTTCTACTCCTTTGACTCTAGTAGTAAGAGTCATTCAAGTTTTGTTGGGCTGAGGGGAGAAAACTTGTTTATCCAATAGAGTTCTGGCTTTCATTCCTGGCATAACACTTCTCTCTCTCTCTCTCTCTCTCTCTCTCTCTCACACACACACACACACACACACACACACACACTGTCATTTATTCTCATTTATGTTCATTCTATTCCTTTGGTTCGTTATTCCAGGATTTGTTCAGGCTTAAAATAAGTTAGTTTTTTTTTTTTTTTTTTTCCGAGACAGGGTTTCTCTGTGTAGCCCTGGCTGTCCTGAACTCACCTTATAGACCAGGCTGGCCTCGAACTCAGAAATCCACCTGCCTCTGCTTCCTAAGTGCTGGGATTAAAGGCGTGTGCCACCACGCCCGGCTCATAAGTTAGTATTTTAAGTTAGTATCTTAGTCTAGGTGTTTCTCAGTCGTTTGTTTCTGTGTTCGGGGAGTCAGCCCCTCCACCCTGTGGTGTTCTCATCGCACTTTGGTCCACTGTGCCCTAGCAGGGCTGACAGGGCTAACCCTGATGTGTCTGAGGCCCTGCTCCTGAGCATGGTGTCTGGTGCTTTGTTTGACAGTATTGCTTTCTCTTTCCCCAGCTCCCCTCCTTGCTACAGGTGGGTACCACCCACAGCTCCACCTCTTGCTTTTGAATCTGATGTAGCCATGGCATTTGTACCTAAACCAAGATGGAGGGTGAGGGGACTCTGTACCCCTAAGGTCTTCCTGCTGTGCTCCTGCCAGGTAAGGCCTCAAAGGCCTCCCGTGTCTGGGACACCGAGTGCCACTCTTGTTTGGAGGGTGTTTCCTGTCAGAGTCTAACTGCCCTACAGTCCTTATTCTGAGGAAACTGGCAAAGATCTGTCTGCTTTCCACTCTCCGGCAGGGGCAGGCGGATTTCTGAGTTCAAGGCCAGCCTGGTCTACAGATTGAGTTCCAGGACAGCCAGGGCTACACAGAGAAACCCTGTCTCGAAAAACCAAAAAATAAAAATAAAAAATAAAAAAAGTGTCTAAAGACAGCTGCAGTGTACTCATATAAATAAAAAAAAAAATCTTAAAAAAAAAAAAGCCTGTACGGAATGGAGTTAAGAACATGTTTTAGAGCTGCTGAGGCCACTTGTTGCACAGGCCTGCCTGAAGGGTTCTGCTCCTCAGAACCCACAGTGGAAGCCAGCTCCTTAGAGTTGCTCTCTGACATGCCTCAAAGATACACCTGCACATTTGTGCCTGCACACACACAAATAATAAGTGTTACTCAGGTGGCTCAGCCAAGCCTGACAACCCAAGTTCAATCTCTGGGGTCCACGTGATAGAGCCAGCGTTTGCAAGTTGCCCTCTGACCTCCACGGGTGTCCTGTGACATGAATGTACATGTGCGCATGCGTATACACAAACAAATTTACATAAATGAATGAACAGCTAAGCAGAACTGTGTTCTGGAACTAGACTGACAGATCTGAGTGTCACTGCTCTGCTGCTCTGCAGTGACGCTGGATGACTCCTTCAGCCTTCCTGCTGGATTTATCCTGATAAGATGTGGGTAATTGGTATCTGGTTTATAGTGTAGTTTATGAGGCTTAAGTAAGTAAAAATAGGTGAAGCTGGGGAAAAATGAGGAGCCAGGAGGCCTTTGTGGCAGCATGGGCTGGTGGGTCACTGGTCTTTGCAAGGCTGCCAAGAGGTAAGAACCAACTGAGATGCTCAGGGAAAATGCTCTCCATTCTTCCAGGCAGTTTAGGGGATTCAGGGGTAGCCCAGGTAGGACAAGGTTCCATGATAGGTACAGACCAGGAGCCATGGTCATCTGGGTTCTGTGCTCTCTTGTGTGTGCTTGCAGCACTTGGTTTTCCTAGTTTCACCTCTCGATGGAAGCCTCGTTAGTCCAATACTGTCAGGCCTCTGAGACTGTCCTCAGACCGAGGCTGACCTTGACATCTACTCCCAAGTACTGTGGTCACACGTGTACATAACCATACCTTGTTTATGTGGTGCAAGGGATTGAACCCAAGACTTTGTGCATGCTAAAAAAGTATTTACCTAATGAGCTACATCCCTAGTCCTGAGTGCCCAGTAGATAATGTGGCTGATTTTTATGGTACAAGAAAACAGTACCTTAGTTACATTTTCTACTGCTGTGATCGAACACCATGCCCAAGACAGCTGATACGTGGAAAAGGATATTTGGGCTTATCCAGAGGATAAGAGTCCATCGTGGTGGGAGGCATGGCAGCAGGAAGCTGGAAGCTCACCTCTTCAAACCCAGGCACAGAGCAGGAGGGAGCCAAGTAGAGGGTGTATGGTGTCAGAGCCTACCCCAGTGACACACTTTCTTCAGCAAAGTTACACCTCCTAAACTTTTCCAAACTGTACCACCAGTTGGGAACATTTCTCATTCAAACCACCATACTATGGAACTTGTAAACTATAAAATAGCATCTTCTGCTGGGTGTGATGGCTCACACCTTTAATCCCAGCACTAGGGAGGCAGAGGCAGGGGAATTTCTGAGTTGGAGGCCAGCCTGGTCTACAAAGTGAGTTCCAGGACAGCCAGGCTATATACAGAGAAACCCTGTCTCAAAAAAAACCAAAAAATAATAAAATAGCATCTTCTGTGTAGGTCTTGAGCCCTTAGAACCCATCAGGAGCGAACTGGCCCTTTTATGTGTGGAGTAGTTCTCTCCAAGTGACTGCACCTTAGTTCATGTGCATTGTTAGAATGAGCCTGGTGCTGTCGAGCATCAGTGCTTCACCTCCAAATCAACCTTCAGTTTTCTCATCCATCCCCTCGCTCGTATTAACACATTGCCTTAGCTCATCTTGCTCACTGTGGGTCCCACACATTTTTTCTCCTTCTGACAGCCCCTTACCCAGCTGGGCTCACTTTGCCCACTTCAGCCCTCTCTCCTCAAATACAGCAGGGACCTTCCCCATTCTGTAATTCCAATGACCTGGAGCAGGAGTGGCTGTTGCTGTTCCTAGCTGGCATGTGTTCTGTGCTGTTTCTGTTTTACTTCTATTTCCTGATGAAGCCCGAGCCCTGTGCCTATGGCAGAGATGCCCAGGCCATGCCCAGCTTCCCCACCTAGTACCCTGCCTGATGTGATGAGTTCTTGTACCTCCCAGAAACCTTCCTGATTCCACATTGGGTCAGAAAAGCCTGTGTCTCCCGAGCCTGCTCCTGTGGCACAGCTGAGGAGAGGCCTTGTAGATCAAGGGCCAGGACCACTCTGGAGTAGTGGAGAGGGCTCCCCTGCCAGTTGAGCCAGGGCAGTGATCATGGGCTTTTCTAGGCTACCAGGTCAAAGACCTGTACATCACTCTTCTCTATGGTCTAGCGGCAGAGAGGCCATTTACAGTGGTAAGAATGCTAAAACAGCCAGTCACACAGGTTTCTGTTTTGTTTAAGACAAGGTTTCTACAGAGCCCTGGCTGTCTTGGAACTCACTCTGTAGACCAGGCTGGCCTCAGAATCAGAGATCTGTCGGCCCCTGCCTTCCAAGTGCTGGAATTAAAGGCATGCACTACCATAATTGGCCATTCATGAGTTTTTGACTAGCCCAGGAGCTGTGGTCCATCTTAGGCTACGGAAAGATAGTACTATGATTGTCCTCTGAGGGTCTGAATTGGGACTTGGAGATCACTAGAGCTTTTGAGCTCAGGCCAGCCCAGGCCTTAGCATGGTACTGGGAGGAAAGCTTGCAGGAAGCAGGATGCTGTCCTTATTTGGACCCTAGCCACATGGAGATGAGTAAGAACCTAGGAGCTGTAGGTCAGGAGCTCAGGTGACCATGGAACTATCAAGAGAAAGAAGGAAACTTACAGAATGGTATTGTTTTTCTGTGTGGGGTGGAGTCAGTAAGCCCTGCAAAAGACCCTCTGAGTATATGAGTATCAGATGGGGAGGGGAGGGGACCACCCATGGCCTCAATCCAGGGAAGAGAGTAGAGACCAGGCCCAGACTCAGGTCCCAGTTCTACATGTACTGTCATAGCTCTGAGGACAGCACAGGCCATCTCAAGTGGATGCTGGCATCTTCCTTTCTCTGAACTGTGATCTGCTTTGAAGTCTCTTGAGCCTGTTGATGAGACTACATCTCATGGGCCTTGTTAAGTAGTAGACCTTGATGGTGTTTGAGGTAGGATAGGGAGAAAAACTGACCTCTTCCTTATAGTAGGGCCTAGAAAAGGACTAAATTCAGGAGGGTGGAGACAGCATCTTAGGGAGCTTGGCAGAGGATCACTTCCTGGATAGTATGTTTGACTGCCTCATTCCTTTCTGCCTGGGGAGCTGGGGTGGACTGTACTAATCCATGAGGAGAGACCAGAGGGGAAACAGAGCTGACAGAGTTAAGGTCTAAACACGGGGACAGCAGTGTCACAGCCTTTTCTTTCAGGATGCCCAAATTTGACAAGCAATACAGTTTGTTTCTTTGACAAGCCAGGCACCCAGGTTGGAAGTGGGTCGTGTGGGTGTGAATGCTCATCCTATTGCTGTAAGAAGGAGATGAGCACATGTGTGCTGTGTGATGGTGAGCTGGCCCTCAGAGACACTGTGCTTTCAGAGTCCCAAGGGCACAGGGTTAGGGCAGGAGATCGGTGTGGGGCCCTGCTGGCCTTGGGGTTGGTTGGCTGCAGCACTGCCCAGCTGCCTTAACAAGCACAGCCAGACAGTTTCCCTAGAGCAGTGTGATGTGACTGTGAGAACTGCTCCTGTGATGGGTTACAAGCCATATAAACGCACCGCCCGCCCTCGCTCCGGCTCCGGTTGTGTTTGTGCTGCAAATGCCCCAGGATTGACAGCTCTTGCTGTGGGTGAAGGGAGCTGCAGGATTCTGAGCTGGGGCTTCAGAGTCAGCTCCTACTTCCTCGGGCAGAACAGCAGTGAGAGAGGGGCTTTGGTAACCCTGAAACTGCCGGCCACACTTGTCATTCTCTGAGTTTTAGATCATTTTCCCAAGGTATTTTTGACTCCATTTTGTAGGTGGGGAAACTGGAGTATGGAGTTTTTTTGTTTGTTTGTTTGTTTGTTTTTTTAGGACTTTAGGCTGCTTGGTCATCATGCAGAGCGTCTGAGACAGAGAGGTAGCAGCTACCTAGAGCTCATCCCCTGTCCTGTGTTAGTAAGCTAGGTTGTAGAGGGGTATGCCCACACCCTGGAAATAAAGTATATACAGTCCTTACCCCTGCCTCAGTGTCCTTCCTTGTGTCTGTAGCCCTGCTAGGTGTCAGTGGATAGACTGCTTCTCCATTCCCTCAACAAATACTGTTCTTGTCTGGTGGACGGCTGGTGGTAGTGTTCATATGCTCTAATCCATTACAAGCCAGTCAGTATAATTACATGTCTCATCACACAGTGTGCGTGTACTGGAGAAGCAGCTAACATGTTCCCTTCTGCAAAGAGCTCCTGCAAGTTGTTAAGAAACAGGTTTGAAAAACCCAAGAGAAAAGCAGGCAAAGAATAGGATGAGAGAGACCTGAAAAATAAATTCATGTAGTCAGTTACCATGAAAAGAATGTTCTCCTCGAAATCAGAGAAACATGCATCCAGGGAGATAAAGCTACTGTATGCCCTGTCCACAAAGCAGAACTAAAGAGTTCTGTGGGGCGTGTGTGTGTGTGTCTGTCTGTCTGTCTGTCTGTCTGTGTGTGTGTCTGTCTGCATGCACCTGTAGCAAGGGTTATGCTACCTTTCTGGTGGATGACTGAGTGAGTTCCATATGATCTCTATAACTGGGAATGACCTTGAACTGATCTTTCTACCTCTCAAATGTTAGGATTTTAAGTATATGCTGTTATCATGGAGGGTTGATGGCGTGCTAAGGGTGGGTTGAACCCAGATCTTTGTGTATCTAGACAAATGGTCTGCCGACTGAACTCCAGCTTCACTGCAAACCCTCCACTTTTTGAGACAGGGTCTTTAATCATGTCTGACTTGGAAGTTGTTACCCTGTCTCAAAACTTAGGATGGAAATGAAGAGATGATGAACAGGAAGGGTTTAGAAACCTGTTGAGAGCCGGGCATGGTGGCACATGCCTTTAATCCCAGCACTCGGGAGGCAGAGGCAGGCGGATTTCTGAGTTCGAGGCCAGCCTGGTCTACAAAGTGAGTTCCAGGACAGCCAGAGCTATACAGAGAAACCCTGTCTTGAAAAAAAACCAAAAAAAAAAAAAAAAAAAAAAAAAAAGAAACCTGTTGAAGCTGACAGTTCAGTGGTAGAGCCTTTGCCCAGGATGCGTGAGGCCCTAGGTCAGAGGTCCTGATGCTGTGGCTTTGCAGTATGGTGACCCCAACCATAAAAATTATTTTCATTGTTACTTTGTAACTGTAATTTTGTTACTTTTATGACTCATAATGTAAATATGTGTTTTACCTCATAGGGTACCCATTTGACTCCCAAAAGACTTACGATTTGACAATGTTTGAGAACCACTGCTGTTCAATACCCATGCCAGACAGGAGAAGAGAGAAACAGAAACACATTCAGCTAAGGGAAGCAGAATTGTAATCAGGGAACTTCTGTCTTTTTTAAAGACAGTCATGGCAGTCCTGCCTCAGCCTAGGACCCTCAGAGTTGGGATTACAAGTGTGAGCCCACATCTGGCTGCTGTGTTCAATTCTGAAGGAAGAGACCTCTTTAAAAACCCATGAAAAAAAGAAATAGTTGAGGGATGCTGCTGCAAAATCACTCTCTGGATTGTGGATCAGATGGATTTGGAATAAAGAGGAACTAGCAGGTTGGTCCTGGCTCTCTCTAACGAGAGCATGCATGTCTGTGGGAGTGTGTGTGTGTGTACTTGGAAACCTGAGGTTTGAAGTTCTGGGCCTCTTCTGGGCACTAGTACCCACAGGCTGTGCAACCTTAGACAGTTCACTGCCTCTCAGAGCAGCATAGTTGTCACCTCCAAAAAACTAGGCTGTACCCTCTAAGTTGAAATCCTGCCAGGTTGCAGGGGACTGGGAACCTCCCAGAAACCACCCCAGCTCATAATTTTTTTCTATAGGGCCCTTTTGTATTTTCCTTGGGCAACAAATCATAACAAATTACCATAAGCCAGATCGCAATTTATCATATTTCAGAAATGCAGAAGTCTGCCGAGATCAAGGTGCCAGCAGGGCCACCCTGCTTCTGAAGGTACTAGGAACACATCTGCCACAGGCTTCTCCTTGGCTGATAGATGGCCATTTTCTTGTGTCTTTGTTTTTAAAGACAGTGTCTTATGTGGCCCAGGCTGGCCTCAACTCATTATGTAGCTGAGAATGGCCTTGACCCTCTGAGTCTTGGGATGACAGGTGTGCCTTAAGTGGCTAGTTTATGCTGTGCTGGGGATCAACCCCAGGCCATGTACATGCTAAACAAACACTAGAGCTGAGCTGCACCTCCAGCTCCACTGTGAAGATTTATATTAGCATTCCTCTGCATGGTTAGGCCACATGTCAGATCAGGAGCCCACCCACTGCAGTCTTAAGTACAAACACAACCCGGCTGTTTCCACAAGTTATGTCTGAGGCCTCAAATCTCCAGGGCCTCCAGCTTGGAGGGTAGAGGGGACCAGCCTAGGTTTGGCTGTCCTGGCACATGTGAACTGCAGCCCTTGGCCTGAGTGTCTGCCTAGCCTATTGGGCATGTGGCACTGGTTTTAACCACTCTTGTTTATACCACCCTTTCTTACCTAGTGGGGCTGCACCAGTTACTGATCACCTGCTGCCCACCAGGGTCCAAGACCCTGTCATTGCTCTGTTTACAGCTTGAGCTGGGAAAGGGGGTTTTCTCTATTTTATACACCGTATCTGAGGCTCAACAAGATTCTGATGTGGTCACACAGCTAGTAGGTGCCTATAATTAGCTGCTTTTTGTGTTTCTGTGACCAAAAAGCAACTTCAGGAAGGAAAGGTTTCTCTTGGTTTGCATTTGAATGTACTGTCCATTGTAGTGGGGAAAGCAGGTGGCAGGAATGTGGGGCAGCTGGTCATATTGCATCTGAAGTCAGGAAACAAGAGTGGTGACTTTTGGCGATCCACTCTTTTTATTCCAGGATCCAGCCTGTGGAATGACACCACCCACATTTAGGGCATGTCTTTCCACCTGAGCTAACTCCACCTAGAGTCTTCCTCACAGATGTGCACAGAAGTTGGACTCCTGGGTGGTTTTAGGTCCTGCCAAGTTGATCCATCGCACATGCAGTGCTGCGGGGTGAGATTGAGCCCAGGATGTGATCATCTGCTTTGGGTTTGTGTGGATTATGGCGTTGTGTCTTATGATCTCAGCCGACTGTCCAACCAGGAACTGTCTCCTTAAGGAAGAACTCTGGTACACAATTCATGTGTTGCCAGAACTCTAGTGAGTTACACTGGGAAGTAGGATGCACGTGAGGAAGGCATCTCAGAGTGGTGTTAGGTGATAGTGATGGGGTCACTGAAGGGAGGGACAGTACCACCGAGTTCCAAGTGACCAAAAGGACAAGAGATGGGTAGATACTGTATAGTTAAGTGGGGGATAGGTGAGATCAAGCAAGGTTGGGCACAGAGGCATGGTTGGATACAGTGTCATGGACTGCGGGGCTCTGTCGGCAGTGACAAGATCATTGTTTTACCAGGTTACAGACACCTTCATGGATATGAATACCGATGTCAGTGTGGTAGCAGATGGGATAAGACCGTTAGGAAGTTGATGTGGTAGCATAGGTGGTTATTGGACAGAGGATCCCTTTTTGGAGAGAGGTAATAGAATGGTCGGGATCCATATGGAGATGGTGGGAACCTGTGGCCAGCCCAGGGCCCTAGTGCTAGTATGCCTGGAGCAGGAAGATGCTCTGCTGCCACCTTGTGGCCAAAGAGAGCTCTGGAACATACAGGCCATACCTGAAGACCTAATGCCTCATCCTTGGGAAGCCAGGTGCATGTAAACTTTGGTCTCCAGGCAAAAGCTGGTCCTTTGTAGAATGGCAGCTGCCATTTCTTGTGGATTATGTGTCAGTCATTGTGATTATCAGCGCATCAGTAGCAAGCACTGGAGACCAGCTTGAAACCTGTGGGAATTGTCCTTCCCCTCTGCTAAGGTGTCTCATCCTTGCTCATGAGGTCCTTCTCTTTCTGCCTAGAGTCTTCTCTGTTCCTGTGCCTCTGCAGGGGGCTGAGGCCCAGAATGGCCAAGGACTCAGTTGTTCATCCTGACCTAGAATGGATACTGAGGACTTGAGAGATTCATCATTAATCCTTCAGAAATTTCTAAAGAGCCATACACACAGCCCCTGGGAGACAGATGCAGCCTGGCACTTGAGAATCAGCTGCCTTAAGAGGGGCTGGTCCTGTGGGTTCTGGTCCTGAACAGGGCTGAGAGGGGCTGGTCCTGTGGGTTCTGGTCCTGAACAGGGCTGAGAGGGGCTGGTC
>NC_034591.1:19044454-19089454 GCF_900095145.1 Mus pahari
GAGGGGCTGGTCCTGTGGGTTCTGGTCCTGAACAGGGCTGAGAGGGGCTGGTCCTGTGGGTTCTGGTCCTGAACAGGGCTGAGAGGGGCTGGTCCCGTGGGACTCTGATCCTCAACAGGGCTGAGAGGGGCTGGTCCTGTGGGTTCTGGTCCTGAACAGGGCTGAGAGGGGCTGGTCCTGTGGGACTCTGATCCTGAACAGGTCCAGCACAGCTTTCAAGGCCAGCCTTACTGCTCTTTGTAGGTGATGGCTATTGGAGGAACAGAGTGTGGTTGTCAAGAGCATTAAGGGCGGGTGTGTGACTGTATACACGGCTAGCGCCCGTCCCACACAGCTATTTTCACCCTGCTAAAGCAACCCATTGGGCACCTTGTCCTCAGACACTGGCTTCTTAGCTACTGTCCTGTGCTTGGATTTTCATTGGCAGTGCATGGGGCTGTGACAGGCAGTCCTGTTCTTTTGTGGAAGAATAGATACCTCCTATGCGTGGAATAGACAGGACAGGTAGATGAAGGCAGCGAACTGTTCTAGGGTTTCTGTTGCTATAATAAACATCATGACATTAACAACCTGGAAAGGAGAGTCTGCTCACACTTCCACATCACAGTCAATCATTGAAGGAGGTCAGGACAGAAACTATAAAGCAGGGCGCTTGGTACTTACTGCTCTGCTCCTTGTAGCTTGCTCAGCCCACCTTTTTTTTTTTTTTTTTTTTTTAATTCTCTCACACATCCTTACCTTAGTTCCCATATGCTCCACTCCTTCCAGTCCCTCCCCTCATTTCCCCTCTCATCCAGATCCACTCAAAACCCAGAGCAGACCTCCCAGGGCTGTCAACCAAACAAAGGCATAACAAGCTATAACAAGAGTAGGCACAAACCCTCACATCAAGGCTGGATGAGGCAACCCAGTCAGAGGAAGGGGGCTCAAGAGCAGGCCAGAGTCAGGGACAGCCGCCCCTGCTCCCACTGCTGGGAGTCCCACAACCATAATACGCAGAGGACCTAGCTCAGGCCCATGCAGACTCTGTGGTTGTTGCTTCAGTCTCTGTGAGCCCTGCTCAGTTGATTCTGTGGGTGTGTTCTTGTGACAGTTTGGACCCCTGTGTCAGCCCACTCTTGATAGTTCTCAGGACCATCTGCCCAGGGATGAATCAAGACACTCCCCCCCCCTGCCCCCGACCCCCAGACCTGGCAGCTTTCTTTTTATTTATTTATTTATTTATTTATTTATTTATTTTAATTTTCTTTTGGTTTTTCAAGACAGGGTTTCTCTGTGTAGCCCTGGAACTCACTTTGTAGACCAGNCTGGCCTCGAACTCAGAAATCNGCCTGCCTCTGCCTCCCGAGTGCTGGGATTAAAGGCATGCGCCACCATGCCCGGCTTCTTTTTATTTTTTAAATGTACTTTTATGTACATTGTGCTTTGCCTGTGTGTGTGTGAGGGTGTCAGATCTTGGAGTTACAGACCATTGTAAGCCACCATGTGGGAATAGAACCCTAGTTCTCTGGAGGAACATTTAGTGTTTTTAACTGCTGAGCCATCTACCTCCAGCTTGGCAGTGTTAACGTGTAGCTCAAGAATGTTGGCTAACTTACATTAGAAATTGTAAGTCAGGAGTGCTGGACTTTTGTCTGTCCCTGGGCCTTCCTGGGAAAGGCTCCTCTGTGGAACTGCCTATTACCCCTGTTACAAGGAACAGGGAGCAGCTACCCTCTCCACTCTTAATTACTAGTCCCACGAGAGAGAGCAGAGAGAGAGCAGAACACTGGAGAGATCCAGCCCAGGGCTTGAAAGTTTCCGTCTCTCTTTCCTCGGAGCACCTTGATTGGAGAGGCCCTGCCTTCCCAGGCATTCCCCTCACCCCAACCCCTCAGGAATGTGCTGCTTTCTCTGTCTGCTGCTTCTCACTGAGACCAAGAGGTTCTGAAGCTGAAAGGGCCATGGGGCTGGGCTGGGTGGGGGCAACTCAGGAGGATGATCAGTCTCCAGGGACACTCGAGCATGAGCCTAAACTGCTCTCTCCCAGTCTGTCCCTGGTGCCAGTGGCTGTCTTATGTGGGTGATGAAGCTGCTGCCTGGCCAGGAGTGATGAAGGCAGTACAGGGTCAGTCACAGATGGAGCTTTACCACAGCCTGGGCTGAACCTGAGTTATCAGGGGAGTGTGTGCAGCCCACACTCCTGATGCCACTTAAGACACTGGCTTTATAGAATTAGGGGTGTTGGAGTTTGCAGTGTCAGCTCCAGCAGGTAAGTGCCACAAATCCTCTCAGTGCTACACTGGTGGCCCTAGCTAGGCGGCAGGGCTCAGCGTTCCTCCTGGGCATTCAGGTTTACCTTTTGGTCTTTTTTTTTTTTTTCTTTTTTCTGCCCTTTGGCCCAGTCCAAGCAAAATCGTGTCTTCTGAGTTTTATAATCTCCAAAGAAACAGGCTTCCTCAGTCATCAACAGCACCTCCTGTAGCATCAAGCGCCTCTCCGCCTTAAGAACATCAGAGTGGAACTCTGAAATAGGGTCACTTCGCTAAATTCTCCAGTTTCCAGACCGAAGTCTGAAGCTCAGAGAAGGCATAAGATCTGCTTGTCTCCTGGCTCAGAATCCGGTCTTCTAACATTCTAGACGGCCCTGGAATCCTGGGTTGGGGTCCTCCCTCTTTGGAGAAAGAGAAAATGGTTCACTTTTCTGCAAAAACGGTCTCTTGTGGGGTGTGCTTGAGGACTGTTATTTATTTGGCCTGCTCTTAATGACAACTCCTCACCTACCTGCCCAGTCTTAGGAGGAGCCCTGGCTGGAATTTCCTGTTTTCTGAGGGCTCCTAGGGGCTGCCCTGCACCGCCGTTCCTGGGTGTTCCAGGCCAGACTTGCCGCCTCTCCTGGTTAGGCTGGCTCCAGGCCCTTCCAGGTCTGGGCTTGCAGACTCAAGTGGAGGAGTCGAGGGACTCCATCGGCCCGTACCAGGTGCCCAGAGGCCGAGGTCCGTGCGCCCCGGCCGCGGCCCCGGCCCGGGCCCAGCCCCGCGTCCCCCGCCATGGGCCTGGCCTCCGCCTGTGGGCCCTGAGCATGGAGCGGGGCTGGTCGCCGGGGGAAAGCTGCAGCGGGGAGCGGCCCGCCGTCTGCCGCCGCGCCCTCAGCGTCTGCGACTCGCTGGACCTGCACAGCGCCTCGGCCGACCGGACCGCCGCCGCCCTGCAGGCCGCCTTGTGCGCCGCACGCGAACAGCCTTCGCGGCCACGGAGCGTGTGCTCCGGGACTCCGGGGTCGGCGCCCTCCGGCGCGCGCGGCCTGCTGCTTGGCCTCTTGCGCCCGCGCCACGGCCGTCGGGGCCCGGCGCCCTCAGAACGGCCCGGCTCGCCACCGCCCAGCCCTGAGCTCAGCCCCGCGCCTGTCCGGCGCAGCCGTGGTCCTGGAGAGAAGGCATCCAGGCCGCGGCCCACCAGCATGACGTTCCTGGAGGTGAACCGTCTAGAGCTGGCGGCGACGGAGGCACCGGGCGCAGGGCTTGGCCGCACGGGGAGTTCGGGCTTCCTGCGGGGAGCGTCCCTATGGAGTAGCCAGCGCTGGCAGGTGTTCCGTGGTGGTGGCAGCCGCGGCACGGAGAGTCCCCGGCGCGGGCTGTCGGCTCTCAGGAAGAGTTTTAGCTTCCGTCTGCGCCGCGGCCAGGAGATCCGGCGCTCCGAGTCCGGGCTGCTTGCCCGGCCACCCCGCGCGCGCACCCGCAGCGACGGCGACACCAGCTCCCTGGGTACCTTCCCCAGTCGCCGAGACTTGCTGGGTGCCGATACCCCGTGCGCGCCACCAGAACCCGGCCGCCCCCGCGCCGCCGCCAGCCTCTGGAAGCTGCTCACCAGCCGCTTCCGCCGGAGGGAGCCCGCGCCCTCAGCGCCGCTGTGGAGCCGCCGGGCAGCCGCAGCCCCAGGACTCCTGGGTGCGCCAAGCGGTAAGGGGGAACGCTGTGCACCGTCGTCGTCGTAGTGGCCTCTGGTTGAAATCTGACAGAAAACACTTTGTGTCGGAAACCTACCTGATAGAGACTGGTGGGTGAGCTAGGTCTGGCCCAAGTACCCTTACCGGCTAGAAGGTATGCCTAAGGTCGTTGGAAGTATCCAGAGGAGATGGCAGTGGCAGAGGATTTCAGGCAATGGCACTGCCCATAGCATCCTGGCGTGGCATCCTAAGAGACTTTAAGGACCTGCGTTCCGGTGCCACCCTCTTTCTATACATCTTTCTATACAGTATGGCTGCTCAGGAAAGGAGCGAGCTAAACTAGACTAGAGCGTTTCTTAGCTGGGGGCTGACCTCTCTCCCTAGCTGCCTCTGCAGCTGAGGTCAGAGACTGATTGTGGCCTTGAATGAGATAATGCTGTGAGACATCTGTGGGCCGGGCTAGTGAGTGGGAGCTGGGCAGGACAGCAAGTACTGCCCAGACCAAGTCCAGCCCAGGCCAGGCTGCCTAGAACATGCTGGGGAATAAGAGATGAGTGCTGGCTGTCCAGCCAGGGGCACTGAGCAGCAAATGAGGCTTCCTGCTTAAGGACCTTGTCTGAGTCTAGAGGGCCAGTGCTGCTGAGTGTGAGCTCATCAAAAGGAGCCTGGAGGCTGGTCTCCTGCAGAGGGGCTGGGGAGGCCTGGCAGGGCCTGGGAGATGTGCCTCATTGGACCTGCCTCTACAGGACAGGGCCAGGTGAGGCTCCTCCCTCTTCACCCTGGCTCAGGAATGTGGTAGGTGGCCCCACCCTGCCAAGGGTGAGCTGTTCCTACTCGCAGGAAGGAGACTGGTCCCCCTTGCCAGGGCCCTGCCCATTTTGGGTCTGGTCTGAGACCTGCTGGAGAGGCCTCTCCTCTGGGTGAGAGGCCTCAGACACTAAGCCAGGTGAGCTCATGACCATAAAGAGGAAGCCGAGGAGGGGCAGCAAACCTGGACAAGACAGGCGGGATGAGCATCAGCACAGTCCTGCCCTGGGACTGTCTTTGCTCTCTTCCCTAGGGAGCTAGCGGTGAGGGTCAAGGTCCCACGGAGGACAGTGGTCTCTGGGCTCGGCTGAGTATTGTAGGTGGTAGGTGTGTGCACACCCCTGATGGCATGGCTCTGTCTTCACAGACTCATTTGTGAACAGCCAGGAGTGGACCCTGAGCCGCTCTGTGCCGGAGCTTAAAGTGGTGAGTGGGTCCTGTGTCTGGGTGGGCCCTGGCTTTAGGTTCTACCCTTGGTGGCCTTGCTCTGTCTCCCTGGCTTTTCCTGGTCCCCTCTGTACCATTTTAGCTCATGCGTTCCTCCTTCCCTTCCTCTTGAGCATACCCAGTCTCACCTTTTCCTCATGCCTCTGATCACTGTTTTACCCATTCCTCTCCTGCAGGGCATAGTGGGGAACCTGTCTAGTGGGAAATCAGCCTTGGTTCACCGATATCTGACAGGGACCTATGTCCAGGAAGAGTCCCCTGAAGGTGAGCACCACAGGCTAGGCTGGCCACAGGTTGCCTCTTCCTCCACCATTGTCTCTGTGTGGGGCTCTGGCTCCTCTCCTGGCCCATTCTCTTCCCTTCTTCCCTGGGCACCCGGGCTTCTGCTGGCACACACCCCCATGTTCCCTTTCTCTGTACTTGGACCTGACCGCTGCTCTGTCCTAGGGGGTCGGTTCAAAAAGGAGATTGTGGTGGACGGCCAGAGCTACCTGCTGCTGATCCGAGATGAAGGAGGCCCCCCTGAACTCCAGGTGACGTGCCTGCTGACTTGCCTGCCTAGTGTCCGAGTTCGTCAGGGATGATGGGTGCTGACTCTGTTTATCTCCCCAGTTTGCTGCCTGGGTGGATGCGGTGGTGTTTGTGTTCAGCCTGGAGGATGAAATCAGCTTCCAGACGGTGTACAACTACTTCCTGCGCCTCTGCAGCTTTCGAAATGCCAGCGAGGTGCCCATGGTGCTGGTGGGCACACAGGGTGAGGCAGGGCATGCTGTATGGCAGGGTACGGTGGTGGACTAGTAAAGTCTCCATAAGCAGGCCACGAGACCCCAGCTCCCACTTCCTGCCCAGCAGTGAAAGGCTCTTAACTACCATGGGCCGTAAACACAGGGTCTTCAGTCTCCTTTTCTCAGGATGACTACGGAGCTCTATACGGTTATTGTGTCCACAGTTTTCTTCATCATCATCATCATCATCGTCGTCGTTGTTGTTGTTGTTATTGTTGTTATTATTGAAACATGGTCTCGCTCTGTAACCCAGGCTGACCTTGTCTTAGCCTCCTAAATTTGGGATTTTAGGCATGTGCCCCAAAACTGGGTTGTGTCCACATTTTTTTTTTCAGGGTTTGTGCAAGGACTCATCAAGTCATTAATTTGTTTTCATTCAAAGAGACAATAATAGAATGAAATACGACCCAGGCACCTGAGGTCTCTATGCTGCACATCCCACTGGGGCCTCTGCTTGTCCACCAGTGTATACATAACCCTCTACTGCTTCTCACCCAGCTGAGTGATCCTCCCATCTCCCAACAGATGCCATCAGTGCCGCCAATCCCCGGGTCATTGACGACAGCAGGGCCCGAAAACTGTCCACAGACCTGAAGCGCTGTACCTACTATGAAACATGCGCAACCTATGGGCTCAATGTGGAACGAGTCTTCCAGGACGGTAACTCAGGACCCCAGAGCTGGGTGTAGGGTGGCCTGTGGCAAGCAATTAGTGCTAAGTATATTTGGGGAGCTGCCAACCTGGATTTTGAACCCCTCTCTTCAGCAAGTAGAATTGATTTTACTATTCCCTTCAGTGGCCCAGAAAGTGGTAGCCTTGCGGAAGAAGCAGCAGCTGGCAATCGGGCCCTGCAAGTCCCTGCCCAACTCACCCAGCCACTCGGCCGTGTCCGCTGCCTCCATCCCAGCTGTGCACATCAATCAGGTGCGGTTGCATCCCTGTACTCCTGGGAGTTTGCCTGTGTCCTAGCCCCTTGGCCTCACGCTCACCTCTGCTCATCTCTCTGAGCTCCCAGCCTGCTTGTGGCTCCAGTTCTGTTGCTTGCATGGTTGGCTTCGGTCTGGCCTTTCCATGTGGTGTTCCTCTTTGTCCTGGTCTCGGTACCCTTCACTCTACTGTCTTCCCTCTTCATGAACATGTGCTCTTGTGAATTCCATCACGTAGACTCCTGCAGTACTACTTAGGGAAGCCTTACTTAGCAGGCATGGAGAGAAAAGAAAGTTCTTTCAGGTGTGCTCACCACTGCCCTTGGTAAGCAGGCCTGGCCCCTTCTTCTCTAATGGGCAAGCACTTCCAGCTGGCGGCAGGTGCAGGGCCTTCTTCCCAGTGAGCAGGAGGTAGTCGACAGCCCCAAGGCCAATAAGCGCCTAAGCTGGCTCTGCACTGTGCCAGTCTTTTTGTATTAGAAGGGCAGCATATCCTCATGATGGTGTTGGGCCTTCAGCTTTACTCAGGATGTGTATATTCTGAGCCCGCTCCTGCATTGAGTTTGGACCCACCATACCATTTGGACATTTGTCTAGATCTGGGCCTATTACAGAGTTAGTTTTTTTGGCCCTGACATGTAGACCAGTGTTTGGTTCTATAGTTACACACCTTTCCCGTTCTACTTCACTGCCCCTTGCTGCAAGCACAGAATCATCCACAGTGGGTGGTCAGCCACTGTGCTTCCCAAGGACAGTGTGGCTTCAGTGTCAGGACCCTCATTAGGACTTATGAGAAGGCACAAGGACTCTTACACCAGCCTGTAATGGAAAGAGGGAGGAGGAGAGGTAGGTGGGGGGCAGAGAAGAAGGTCTTTATGTCCCTAAGTGGTACATTTACTCCACCAGCAGGGCCAACGTAACACCCTGGCCCTTTGCAGTGGGCCACCTGCGGAAGGCTGCTGAGGGCAGGGTGCATTGCAGTCCCTGGGTCAGTTTGTGTGGGAGATGGGCCTGGTTTCCACACTGTCTACCTGGCCTTGGGAAAACACTTATATATACTCTGTCTCCATCCTGTAAGTGTTTTCTGTCTCCATCCTGTAAGTGGTTTTTGGCTTTTCTCTTTCTCCTCCTTTTCCATTGCCCATTTGCAGCTTATCATACCCAGAGGCCTTTGCTCTGTTCTGCGCTGTACCTCAGGTTGTTCCTGATGCCTTCTGTGTTATGCACTTTGTCAAAGCAAACCTCAGATTGGCCAGCACCCTGAGCCTAGCCCCAGCTCATGGAACCCATCCCCCAACCTCCCACCCCTGATTTTGGGAATTCAGGAAGGGTGACCTGCTTCCTTGTCCCAGGCCACATGCAGATCATGACACCCTCATTTGTTCACTCTCAGACTGTGTCCCTGCTGTGTGATGTCAGCGTGTGCACCTGACTTAGCTCTCAGGGTTGCACAGACACATCCCCGTCCCATTCCTTCCAGAGCCCTGTAACAAAGGTGCCAAGTTCCTCATGGTGACCATTGGATTATCTTGGCCTCCAGGACATGCCAGCTCCCCATGATACCACCTTTATGGCCCTTCTGCTGCCTCTCGTGCTGTGTATCCCTCCTCCCCCCACCCAGGGTCACTCTCAGCAGCCCTCTCTATTCTTAGGCCACCAACGGAGGCAGCAGCGCCTTCAGCGACTACTCGTCCTCAGTCCCCTCCACCCCTAGCATCAGCCAGCGGGAGCTGCGCATCGAGACCATCGCCGCCTCCTCCACCCCCACGCCCATCCGCAAGCAGTCCAAGCGGCGTTCTAACATCTTCACGGTACGTGCCCCGTCCTCCTCCCTGCCCAGCTGCCATCACTGTATAGGCAGGGCTGCGCCGAGCTCCCAAGCAGGAGGGCAGGCAGCCCCAGGTCAAGAGGATGCAGTCTCTCTCACACTTAGACACACAGGGCTCCTAGAGGTTCCTCCTTGGACCCACAGCATCTTCCAGGCCGTACCTCTGAGCCCAGGAGGGGCTTCCCTCAGGACTTCCCCTGTGCACATGCTCACCCCCTATAGCCTCCCTCCCTCCCAAGCCCTAGAGTTTCTGTATCAGCTTGAAGGGATCTTTGGACTCGGTGGCCTAACTTCCCTGACCCCCTTTGATTCAACAGCTAATGAACCGGAGGCCGGAAGGCTGTTTGCCCAAGGCGACACAGAGGGTTAGCTGGCCGAGCTAGAGTCCCAGCCAGGCCTCCCAGTCCGCCTTCCGGCTCTTTTTCCGTTACCCCACTGCCGAGGGGAACATTCATGCTTCCCACCTACCGCTGTGATTGGTTTAACAAAGGCTTAGCCATCTTTTCCTGGGCTTCACCACGCTGCCTCGTGCCTCCCGCTCAGGTTTGTCCTGTCTCCTTGTGAGCTCCTTGTCCTTCCCTACCAACCTCATGCCCCTACCCGGGGTCCATTGAACCTCCCTGCTCAGGGCCAACCCCCTCAGCTATTTGGCCCCTGAGCTTGCCGCTCCCCATTCCAGTTTTTGCACACCATGCCCCACCCTGCTCCTGCTGTGGCCCTTCTGTGGGACTCTGGCTGGACTGTTCCAGGAGCTGTGGGCAGAAAAAGGTGGGTGAGCAGCCTGTCCCTCTGCAGCACTCCACACCTCTTCTGAGAGCCAGTGCTTGGCTCTTGGCCTGGGCCTGTATCCCTCTGGCCAGGCTAGACTTTCTGGACCCTGCCCAGACAGAGCCAGTGCCCCTGGGCCTCTGTCCTCCATCCTCACCTCTGCCCCGCATCCCTTTGTCAGCTGGCCCGCCTGCCCCTGACGTGCGTGCTCACTGGCCTCATTCTGCTGACGGCTGCTGCTGCTGGGGTGCCCTGTGCTTACACAGCTCCAGTCCTCCTAGACCCACAGCTTCTCCTCTCCGTTCTGTTCCATCCATTGAGATATGCAGAGCCTTGGTGGCTGCCTGCTCATGTGCACACCTGCTGCTGGTACTGTTGCTGTAAAGCCCTTGGTGCCTCTGTTACAGTGACCACATTGGTACCTTCCACAGCCTTCCTCTTCCCCAGCATCCCCTTCCTGCCTCACTCACCGCTGCTTTGATTCCATTCTTAGCATCCTTCCATCTTCCCCCACTGGCTGGTTCAGCGTCAGGGCATCCCTGCCTCCCTGCTTGGCCCCCTTGCTGCAGTACCTTCGAGCTCCCTCCATGTGTACTCTGCTGCCTGCCTGCTTCAGCTGTGCTGCCTAGCCCCGCCACACCCCTTGCTCGGAGCACGGCCTTCCCTCCAGGCCCTTCCATTTTCCCCATCTTCACAGCAGCGACCTTATTTTTTCTTTTCATCGTTTCCATGGTGACCTCACTTGCGCCACTGTCCCTGACTGGACAGCCTCAAGGCATGGTCAGCTCTATGGGTGTATCTTGGGAATCACCCCATCGTTGCTGTTGGGGTTGCCCTTCCTTCACCCCTCCTAGAGGAGCCAGCTGCTCCGGGGGTCCTGTTGTGTGCTGCCTGTTCTGTGACTGGCGACTCCCTGCGGGGCATGGCTGTGACATCCCCAGTCTCCCCTCATGACCCCATGTGTTCATGTTGCCACTCTTGCCCTGGCTCCAGTCCCCATCCTTCATGGAGAGGTGCCACTCTGGGCTTCTGGGCTTTCTGGTAGTTGGCAGCCCCTTGGCTTACCAGCCTGGCCGGGATAGGCCTCATTACACTCATCCTGAGACCCAGTGACAGCAGTCCCATCCTCCCTCCTCCTGGGGCCAAAGGGGCAGAGGGCTTTAGCCCGGGAGGGGTGTGGAGGTAGGTGCTGTCTGTGGAGCTGCTGGGCACCAATGTAATCCTTAGCCATTTGGCCCAGTTCTTTCTGCGCCCCCTGCTGGGCTGTCTCCCACATTGTAGTTGCAGTCCTTTGTCCCGACCCTGTGCTCCAGGCTGCCTGGGCATGCAGGAGGGATGGGGCCTGGGCAGCAGAGTGGTGAACATTCCCTGCTCACATGGACTGCTGGCAGCAGTTGGCGGCCGCAGCCGCCTCCTCCTCCGCCTCCGCCTCCTCCTCACCTCCTCCTCCTCACATCCTCCTCTTCATCCCGCGCTACCGCCTCTCCCCAGGCGCCTGGGTCTCTGCCCTCACCAGTGCTGACCGACTTTTGCGGGGCTTAAGTATAACTTGCCAAAATCTTTATTCTTTCGATATTTGCAGATATGTGCCACTGTTTCCAACTTTTCATCAACAAAAAGGCCTTTCCAACTCCTTCCAAATTAGAAGACCAGGTGGTGATACACAGCACCTCTGGACATTCCCCCTGTGCGGGCCGGAGGCGGGCCGGGCCCTGGGACTGCTCTCAGATGAGAAGCGGCCGCCGAGCTCCCCGCTCCAGAGACCCACAGGAACCTTTGTAACTAACCCTACCCCCAGGGAAGGCTAGGAACGCCGGAGCCCGCGCTGGGGGCTGCCGGGGGACCAGGCCCGGCTGGATGCTGCGCCAGGCTCGCTGAATGGAGAAGAAGGGAGCTCGGCCCACGCCGGCCGGCCGGCCAGCCAAAGCGAAGAGGCCCAGAGGGGCGGGGGCACTCAAGCCCGCTGGCCCAGCTGCTCCTGGGGGAGCTTTCCTGCCCCTCCCCTCCTCTGCTCCTTCCTGCATGGACTTCTGCCGTTCCTGCTCCTGCTCCGGAAGCCGCCGCCACCGCGCTTGCCTTGCCCCCTCTTTTTGGCCCCTCCCCCCTGTTTCCTAGGATCCGCATTTGGGTGGACTCTGCCCCAGGAGCTTGGCAGGGTGCAGGCCCTCTTCTGGCCTCTCTCCTCTCTCTCTCCATCCACTGTGCCCCTCGGGCCACACCAATATGCTCGGTGCCATGTGGTGTCTGTGCCGCAGACGAGCACCTGCCCGCTCACTTCCGGACTTTGCTCTCCCTGGTTGTCGTGCCCTGTGCTCCTGGCCAGCCCTCAGCCCCACCGGGCCACCTCTCCTCGCCCCTCCCTTCACTTAACAAACTCCAGGCCCTGGGCTGCACACTCATTGCGCCCTCCGTATTTCGTGTCCTTGCTCTTTGTGAGGGGCGGGCCTGGCTCAGTGACCTGTGCTGCTCTGTATGGTGCCGTGTGTAAGAATAAACCCATTGGAATACTCGTGTCTTGGTTCCTTCCCGACCCGCCGTCCAGGCCAAACCCAGTGTTAGGACTGCCCAGGAGAGGGAGGAAAACGGGAGGGTGGAGAACGACTGGCGGGCAGTACTCACCGGAAAGCCCCAGACCTCTAACGTGCTTGTTCTTTTCTCTTTCAGTCTCGAAAAGGTGCTGACCTGGACAGGGAGAAGAAAGCTGCGGAGTGTAGAGTGGACAGCATTGGGAGCGGCCGGGCCATCCCCATCAAGCAGGTTAGCTCAGGACAGGAGCCTTCTTCCCGGGGCCAGGATCCTAGGCCTACCGCTCTACCAAGGGACTGGTGATCCTCCTGGTCCGAAGCGTGAGCCCCAAGAACCTGGTCCCCAGACAGCTGCCTTCCCTCTTCCTTACCACTGGAGAGCAGCAGAGAGCCACCTGCAGCCTTCGGTTGGCTTCCGGACCTGATGGTTCGCTGGTGCGACCTGGAGAGGGAGCCTCCTGGAATCTGAGCTAAGGAAAAGACTTGGGGGGGGGGGGGCAGAGGGGCAGGATATGGTGGACCACCGTGTCTGTAGGCCCAGGACTTTGGAGGCAGAGCAGGAGTATGTATAATTTGAGCTACCTTGGGTTGTTTAAGGAGTCCTGGGTCAGGCTCCACAGCATAGCAAGACTACCTCAGAAACACAGACCAAGCCAAAGAGAGCCTGAGTAAAGGCAGCATGAGGGTGCTCATGTCCTGGGTTTACTGATGCAGACCACCATTGCAAGCTTCTGTCCTTTCTCTTTCCTCTTATCCACTGATTCCCAATTACTGTTGCACATGCACACGTACACACGCACACATGCACGCACATACACAAACATGCACACATACACCGCACGCACGTGCACGCACATACACACACGTGCACGCACATGCACACGTATACACATACATGCGCACACACGTATGTACACGTGCACACAGACTAGCACACACACACTTTCTTGGTAAGTACATCTCGCCCTGATCAAAGCGGCTTCCATGTGCAGCAGATAGAGTGAAGCACACCTGGTCAAGACAGAGAAGAAACAGTGTGGCAGGAAGGTGGAGAGGTGGCCCAGTTAAGAGCACTGGCTACTCTTCCAATGAGGACTTAGAGTGGTGGCCAGGGAGCCACGTGCACGCCCACTTCTTTCTCCTATCTTCTTGTCTTCATTGTCTGTTGATTGAATTTATGTCTGCCAGGGACCATTCCAACTGCCACGGTCTCTGGGAGGGAAGTCCCCTGAACAGGCTGAGAGCACAGAATGGCCGCAGTGAAAGCCCCTGCCTCCTGTCCCTCTGTGAGTGGCTGTGATTCCAGGAGGCCAGGGCCTTCAGTGGCTGGTGCACTGTGGACTGAGCTTGAGTGGAGGTAGGGTGAGGACGGCGGTGCCTTCAGAGTGTTGGTGTTACCCCACCCAGACGCATGTGCTGAGAGAGAGAGAGAGAGAGAGAGAGAGAGAACTTGTCTCAGCTCCCACTGCCCACTGGCTTTCCTGACTGGGGGTTGTAATAGCGGGGTTGGGATGGGGGCTGGATTAGTTGTTCTCTGGGTCCTCCACATGCAAGAATGAAGGGGAGTGTCCTGTCAACTGGTGCCTGGAAGTCTGGTGGTTGCTTGGTTGTTAGATGCCCTGAGCGTCCCAGGACGGCCCTTCCTAGGTTAAGCGGCTCTGGTAGCTGTCAGATCTGTGCCATTTGTGCTGCAGATTCCATTCGTCCACCTGGGGGCGGGCGGGGACAGGGGTGCTGCCCATTGGGGAGGCTCCGCCCATGAAGGTTGAGGGGCAGCGCTCTTCCTGACCTCACCCGCCCATGAGGTGTCACTGTGCCACATTCGTGGCTCCTCCCCTTTCCCGCCCCCTTGTCCTGTGCTCCCCTTTTCGGTACCTTCCCCTCCCCCTAGCTCCTGCTGGGAGTGGAGATTGCTTTTCAGTTGCCATTTGCATTCCCAATCAATCCGGACTCCGCAATTAAGTCGGCTGGCGGAGCTGGGAGGGAGGCGGCGGCGGGAACGGGTCCTCTGGGGGCTGTCGCCTCCGCACCGCTCCCATTCCGCCCCAGATTGCTTCCTGCTCCACGGTGCGCAGCCGGCCGGCCAGGGAGGGAGCGGGGACCCCGCAGCTTCTCTCCTTCTTGGAACCCGGGTTGGAGGGTGGGGGCAGCAAGGCTGGGCAGAGGGCTGGCGGCTAGGGTCGCTCTGCCGCCCTCTAGCCTGCTGGTGAGCTTTGGGCGACCCGCCTACGCCCCTTGCTAACGAACCTCATTAAGCCAAGGAGAGCTGGGTGTTTGTCGGGCAGAAGGGCTTCGCTCCTGCGCTGCCTCCGCAGCAGACTGACTTCTGACCCTCTTAACTGGTTGGAGGAGGACCTGGGTAGGTCCGGTGGTCTTTAGGCAGCTCTGGTCCAGACAGACTGAAGCTTTTTCGATATACCTAGCCAGCTGGTGGCATGAAGGGGAGCCAGGCCCCGGGCTTCGAGGCAATGCCATTGGTGACATGAGGGTTCGGGTGTGAGAGGCCTGGAGGACCTCTTGATGACCAACATCAAGAAAGTTGTGGGGGCCGGGCCTGGTGGCGCAGGCCTTTAATCCCAGCACTCGGGAGGCAGAGGCAGGCGGATTTCTGAGTTCGAGGCCAACCTGGTCTACCAAGTGAGTTCCAGGACAGCCAGAGCTATACAGAGAAACCCTGTCTCGAAAAAACCAAAACCAAAAAAAAGAAAAAAAAAAGAAAGTTGTGGATTGCGCTGGGTTTCCAGGGCATTCTGCAGCCTACCATTTCACTTGGCTTCTTCCCTCTTCTTCTTCTTCTTCTTCTTCTTCTTCTTCTTCTTCTTCTTCTTTTTTTAAGATTTATTTATTTATTATATGTAAGTACACTGTAGCTATCTTCAAACACCCCAGAAGAGGGAGTCAGATCTTGTTATGGATGGTTGTGAGCCACCATGTGGTTGCTGGGATTTGAACTCTGGACCTTCGGAAGAGCAGTCGGGTGCTCTTACCCATTGAGCCATCTCACCAGCCCTTCCCTCCTCTTCTTGATGGTGGGCTGTCCTCAGACGTGCCCTTGGATGCCATTGCTAAGAGTCAGGGAGAAGGAGCAGCTTGGCTCCCTTCTGCTTCTACAGCTTGCCTGTGACAGGAACACCACGGCCACAGACAGGGCACCAGGCAATCTTCTCAGGGCCCTTCACAGACTATATAACTGGGGCACTGGTGGCTTTTTTGTAAAAGAAAAATTCCAGGCTGTCTTCAGAACGTCTTTTTGAAGGCAAGGTCTCATCATCAGGAAGCAGAGATGTCCTGGATGCTACACGTGTTATTGCATCTACTGAAATGGCATTTGTTTCCTGGGGGTGGGGAGAGGAGGGGAGTTATCAGGATATGCACATATCAAACAGTGGGAGCTGGAAACTGGAGCTCTTCCCTGGTTGAGCACCCTTCCTCAGCTCCGGTTCGCCCCCTAGTGGCCAGGGGTGAGATCACTTGTAAGTCCTTAATTGTCTTTTATGTAATCTTGGCTGGCTGGCTGGCTGGCCTTTAACTTGCCTTCTGCCTCAGTCTCCCAAGCCCTCGGGTTCCAGGCATGTGTCACCATAATCACATGTTTTTATGTCATCCACTAGGTCAAGAAGGACATAGGGGAAGTGTATGGCTGAATCTGATACTTGGCTGCTCATTGGCATTCCTCCTTGGCCATTTTTACTGACTGGCTGAGGGCAGGGCCTGCTTCTGCCTCCACATACGGGCATTATCACCCTTTATCACCCCATGGACAGCCCAGACCATCCCTTTCTCCCATCTCAGCAGTGTCTGTCAGAACTCCTCCCACCAAGTCCCAGTGTATAACTAGAACCCCATGCCTCTTCCTGCCTATACTGAGTTGGGGGCTTTGAGGGACCAGCCACCAGGCTTCCATCTGTAGTGCTCAGGTTCCCGCTTGTTCGCCTGTACTGTGATCTTGAGTTATTCAGAAGACATCTTTAAGGGACTGGACTATAGAGGAGTTGGTTTCTCCCAGAGAGAAGGAAAGAAGACGGAGGGAGGTATTGCCAATCAGGTTCTGTGTCCTGCCTTCATCGCTTGACAGCCACACAACAGTCTTGGCACTTTTTCCAGTTCTTCCAACAGACACTTGTGAGCATCTGTTCTGGTCCAGGTGCTGTGCTGGGCACTGACAGTTATTAACAGACAGCCCACACAGATAGCGTTGTGCTCACCGGCCCCGCTCTTGTCCTTGCCTGTTGGACCTACATTTGAAGAACACATCATGCTAGGTCTTGTGGTGTAGGCTTGCAATCTCAGCTACTCAGGAGGCTGATGCAGGAGGATAATCGGTTCTAGGCTCATCTGGACTATTGAGAGTTTAAAGCCAGTTTAGGCAGTCTGGCAGAGCCTGTTATAAAGAGAAAACTGGGGATATAGCTTGGTGGCAGAGAGCTGATAGGCAAACAGGGGCACTGGGGGACAAGAGACATCTCATTGGTTTGCATGGGCAGTTTGGTGGCTGAATGGGAGACTTGGACTTCTTGGTGCCTAGCATAAGGTCTGGAGCATTGTTAGGACAGGATTTTTCTGCCTGGGGTTCTCTCAGGTGGGGGAAAACCAGAATCCTTTACCAGCTGTCCTTCTCTCTTGTAGAGCCTTCTAGCTTAACAGTGGCTCACACTGCTTCCTGCTGAGTGGCCAGTGGAAAGATATGGCCTCCTGTTCTACTGAATGTGTTGCAGGCCCTTCCTTAACCCCTCTGCCCAGAGGCAGAGCTCAGCAGGAAGCAGGGTGAGGAGACCTGATCACGTGACTTTCCTGTGCTGGGCTGGCTCCTGGGCTCTGGTCAAGTCCCAGGCATCAGTACGGAGAGACCTTTTGGCTGTCCTCTGGTTGGAACCCTGCCCCCCTCAGGCTGACTCCTGGTCTGTAACTGTGCCTTTCTTCTTAGGGGATCCTGCTGAAAAGAAGTGGCAAATCCTTGAACAAGGAGTGGAAGAAGAAGTATGTGACGCTGTGTGACAATGGGTTGCTTACTTACCACCCTAGCCTGCACGTGAGTCCAGAAGGGTAGGGATGAGGGACTGTGACAGAAGATTCCTGGTGATCTTTGAAAATGCACCATACTTTTGTAGTTTGGAAAGGGCATATGAACTGGGATTTGCCTTTCCTGCAGAGCAAGCTCCCCACCAGCTATGCTTAGCTGGTGCTGCTGGGCTGTCATGGCCAGCCTGCCCTGCCCTTGCCGGCCAGGCTCTATTTCTCATGTAACTATTGAACTTCTGTAACCAAGGGCGTGCATGTTGCTGGGCCAGGGCCTAGAGCTGGCAATGGTGGTGAGGAGCACTAGTCCCCTGGGCCAGCCAGGATAGGAGGCCAGGATGTTGAGTGTGGCCTAAGGAGGAGTAGAAGGTTCTGGTCTGAAGATCACATGGCTTGTGCCCCAGCAGTGGTGACATGGGTATTCCAGGAATTGTAATGTGGCCCCTGTGGCAGCTCTCCCTACCCTCCTTCCTTCTCCTTCTCTCACTGCGTGGCTCCAGCACACAGCTGTCACCAGAATCTATCTCTGTCACCACCCCACTGTGGGGCTAATGAGTTCTCCTGTGAAGCCCCTGGAGCACAGCACGTGGGCCAGCCCCGCCCCCACCCCCACCCCCGCCCAGAGCCTCCAGGCTAGCCTCAGAGGGTCCCTAGCCCATCTTTAAATCTGCACACAGTGTCAGGGAGGCCCTGCCTGACGGGTGCCAGGGACTTCATTTCCTGGCCATTACCTGGTCTTACCAGGCCTACCCAGACAACCCTCCAAAAGACCTGGCATGGACATAGGCCCGGGCAGAGCTTCCTGTTGGTATTCCCCTTTTCTGACCCCTCGAGGTCCTGGTCTTTCCCTTACCTCAGCTAACACTGGTTGACTCTTAGTGCCTGGGCCAGAAAGCCAGGTAGTAGTGAGCCCTGAGACAGAGAAGGACCCAAACCCATGACCCCAGCAGACTCCTCACACAGCCCTCAGCCTTCTTCCATGTCCTCAAAAGACGGTCGGAGGCAAGTGGCCCTGCCTACAGAGATAGAAGGTGTCTTAGACCAACAGAGGGTCCTCCACAGATGTAAGGCCTCCCTCCCAACCCTAGGGATATGTGTGAGTAGGCTCAGGGCTGTCTGAGGTGTCTTCCCTGGTTTCAGGAGAAACTGGGCTGTGAGCTCTCCTGAGTTATGTCCCCTCTGTCCGCCAGGCAGGCCACATATGGTCTCTGCATGTTTGCATCTGGACCCAGGAACTTGAAAACTAGCCGCCTCCCTCCTACACCCTCAGCAGTGGCTTTCTATCTGTGCACCTATGGCCGAGTGGGGCTCCATCCCTTTTGCTGGGATGGAAACCTGGAGGGATGGGATCAGTAGCTTCAGGCTATGTTCTGGTTTAGGGAAACGAGAAAAGAGGGAAGGTAGTGAGAGAGCTCTACAGCCTCAGTTAAAAGTTGTGGCTGGAGGTTCTGTAACAGTGTTAAAGCTACCCAGCTGGTAAGTGAACCAAAATGTGGATCCATTATCAACATTACCCAGATTTGCCACTGTTTGCCAAGAAAATCTACTTCTGAGACTGACTGGAAAAGTCAGAACAGAGTAAGTTAGGGAAGCCACCAGAGGTCTGACCGAGTGTCCAAGTTCCCGGGAGTTCCTCTCGTCACACTTGTGCTTTGTGCTTCAGGGGCCTGTGACAGGGCCTGGGGGCCAGGAACTTCCAGACCTGTCCTGATGCCCTTGCAGGTGACAGCCAGCCCAATACTCACCTAGCCTCTTGGCTTCTAGCCCTCAGGGTTCTGTGGCCATTGTACCTAATAGCTGGGCTCCTCAGGTAGCCAGAAAAGCAGGTCCTTCCCATTGGATTTCAGGACACCGGCAGAGCATTGGGCCTGGCCTTCAGAGTTGCCAGCTCTCTTGAAAGCTTCCTGTTAGACACAGCGTGAAGCCAAGAGCTGTGTTCTCAGGCCCAGTTCATTCCTGTCCCCTTCCTTTCCCCTTCTCTTGGCCTGTAGCTGTGGCTTGCATGACCTCACCAGCTGCTGGTGCTCACCTGTGTCCCATTTGTCACCTTCCTCTAACCTCAGAAGAGTTTTAGCGCAGCATCGACCTAGCAGTCTAAGCAAGAATCAAGGGTCCCTGGGTTGCTCAGATCTTAACAGTGAGAGAGCAAAAGGCCTCTCAGCCCTTCAGGAAGATCAAGTGGGAGGAAGGGTCTCTCGTCCCCACAGAGGCTCCCTCATGACTTGGTTGGGCCTATCTAACTCTGCTGAAGCGCACAGGTCTCACCTGAGAGGCAGGACCACAATGTCTGGGCCTCTCCTACTAATGGACTTGGCTGGCCCAGCATGTGGAGCACAAGTTGGTGGGCAGGCCGCAAGCTTCAAGCCTGGAGCCCATCTCGCCTGGCCCAAGAGAGCCTGCCACAGCTTCCCCCATTTTGCAGCCAGCGGAGCCATTCACACAATCACCTTCTGTTAATTCTATCTGCAACATCAATTAAATTGTTTGTAGAAACTAATTGAATGTGGCTTAATCACACATCTTAATAGCTTTCCACGCTCTGAACTCGTTGTTAATTCCAGTAATAAAACGAGATGAGAACGCTGGCTGGGTAATTAGCGAGGAGGCTGGGGAAGAAATTGCTGTTTGATGGTGGGTAATAAAGGCAGCCGTGGTGACCGCTCTCCTGAGCAGCCGCTGCCACCACCCTGCTCCCCTGTTCTGCTGACAGAGGGAAACACTATTGCTCTCCTCTCCGCCTGAGGCCCTGTTCTGCTGCTTCTCCTCCAGGCTCCTCACCGTTTGCTTCCCCTGGGCCCAGCACTCGGCCCAAACTTCTGAGGGTGTCATGCTGCTGGACCCACAGGATATGGTGTGATCAGATGCAGAAGTTGGACAGTCTCTTTCTCTGCTAGGCAGTTTCTAGCTCCTTGGCCCTGAACAAAATCCCTCTGTGCGGCTCCCGTTCTTGGCCTAGGGTCATTTTCTCATACTACATACCAGCTTTGGGCATCTCAGAGCTTGAGTGGGCCTAAAGAGTGATAACTGCTGTGACCTCCTTGTGAACTGGAGCAACCCAAGCCCTCCCTCAGGAGAGGGACTGCAGCTGGGCCTCTGGCCCAGCCAGCTGTTGACACTTGTCTAGAGCAGCCAGTGCAAGATGTGGGTCTAAGGAATGATGGTGAAGATGAGCAGGAATCAGAGATGAGAACCTTTGAGATGAGATAAGCTAAGAGAGAGAGGTTGAGACGGTAAAGTTACTTCTGGACGTGAAAATAAGGACCAGAGGCCCAGCAAATGTGCCTGGTGTGGCAGAGAAGGGTCAGGTGAGGCAATCTTTGGGAGGGCAGCAAGGGGCCTGTGGGCTCCGCTGCACAGCCAAGCTCTAGGTCTGTTTATGGCACTGGTGGCCTGGAATGTGACGTCTGGTGCGGTCAGGTGCTGGTGAGGCCCAGAGCTGCAGCTAGAGCTCAGTGTATGCACAACCAGAATCGTCAGGGTCTTCCTGGATTGGAAAGCTGTATTCTCTGATGTCTCAGTAGATCATTCTATGGATCCAAAACGATGAACAGAATCTCAGAGCATGTCTGTCTGAGTCGGGCCCTGTCACAGGAATAGACAGCAGGGAGGTACTGTCATAAGATGCTGGCAGCACTGTTGCAGGGATTGAAGCTCTTCCCTGAGCATAGTTTGTAAAGGAGCAGACGCCCAGTGGGCCTGCCTGAGCCTTCTACCTGTTGTCTATCTGGAAAAGTGTCGTGCCCACCTTAAAACCAAGGTGACCACAAGCTCAGGCTTTGGGGGTCTGTGTATAGGCAAAGGGCTTATGCAAGATTTTCACGAGCTTTCATGAAAGCTCTGACTTTATACCTGATGAATACAAGCCTAGATTCTTCTCTCAGAAAGTTATTTGACCAAAGAGGGACTTTCTGTCAAATAGTACTGAGATGGAGAGGCTGGAGCCATCGGAGGGCTGGGTGAGGATGGGAGGGCGGGGCAGGAAGCCCGGCTCCCAGGCGGTTTGGGCTTTCACTAGGGTGCCAGGACAGAGGCTCTGTAGACTTGGGGCTATAGCTTGCAGGCAAGTCAAAGCTGGCGAGGGTGTCCCCGGGAAGGACAGCCTTGGGGCGTGGTCCAGCTCCACTGTGACCTTGGGTAGATTAACATTCCTAAGCCTCAGTGTCTTCATCTCCAACATACGGCAAAGAACACTCTGAAGACTGAGACAGGAGGATTGCCATGAGTTTGAGATGAACCTGGAAACTCCTCACTCAGCTGGTTGGGATTTGAAATGTACTGACATATGAATGTAGACATATTGTACTTAACACACAACCCAGGGATAGGCAAATGACATTCTACTGATGATATACTCCCAAGTCCACCAAAGAGAACCAAGGACTGGTCAGAAACTGTTCAACAAACTGTTTCTTAGGACTGTGCCACGGGCTGATGGCTCCCAGTACCCCGGTGTGGATGGTAGCTTGTGATAGGCGCTTCCTGGGAGCCTGGGATCCCACAGCCACGTGGGTACTCTCTGCAGACCCTCTCTTTACCACCTAAGCCATCTCTGCTAATGCCTCTGGCCTAAGTGTTTGCTTCCAGAGCCTTTGTCTGCTCTTCCTCTGTCCTCCTAGCTGAGTTCCACCCCTCTGGGCACTGTGGAGACTTGAGCGAAATCCAAACTTGGAGATTTGTTTGGCTTCAGTGGTTTGCTTTCTGAGACTAAACACCTTCCCTGATAACTGTCCCCCAGTTAGCAGAGAAGAGGCCTAGACAGTGAAGGGCAGTCAGTGCTGGCCTGAGAAGAGCTGCTGAGGAGAGCCTGCTCTAAAGCACCTTCTGTCGTCTGTGCACCTTTAGGATTACATGCAAAACATCCACGGCAAAGAGATCGACCTCCTACGGACGACAGTGAAAGTGCCAGGGAAGCGTCTGCCCCGAGCCACACCTACTACAGCCCCAGGCACCAGTCCCCGTGCCAACGGGTTGGCAATGGAGCGGAGTAACACACAGCTGGGTGGGGCCACGGGTAAGGTGGCTGCTGTGGTGGAGAGTGTGGGAAGTTTTGGAGATTGGGGCAGTGGCTGTGCATGGGTCTAGCAGGGCAGGCTGCTTCTGAGCCTGGGCGTCAGGGCGTCATACGTGCTCACCAGCCAAGGTCAACTTGAGAATCCTCTCCACCAGGAGTCATGGCCAAGATGCAGACCTAGTGGAGTTTGTTGAGGTAGCCTTGGCTATCAGGTGGGGCTAAGGCGTGGGGACAGCTAGTGATCCTCAGACTATCTCCCTGCATTTTTAGCTAAGGTAGGCCAACAGCTCAGCTCACCACAGGAGAGGAGAAGAGTCGCCTGGCAGCATCAGGAAACCATCTCAGGTCTGTGGTGCGTGCAAGGTCTCCGCACAGAAAGCACTACACCGTGGAGAATGGAGAGGCGGGAACCAGAGGTTGACAGTTGTGTCTGGGCAGCTTGTCTGTCTATATTCTTTTATTATGTCTGTGGTGTGTGTGTGTCTGTGCATGAGTGTATATGAGTGTGAGTGTATGTGAGTGTATGTGTACAGGTGTTTGTAGATCCTCCTAGGGCTAGAGTTACAGGCAGTTGTGAATCTGATGTGGGTGTTGGCAATCTGACATCTAATTACTGAGCCGTCTTCAGGTCCCCTGCTCAACTCTTACCTTTGTGTGTAACAGTGTTCTCAGGGAAGGCCGTCTGCCCCCAGGTCCTAGAGCTGTTCATCCTCCTGGCCCTCTTTCCCTCCCTTCGCTCAGTCAGTGTCTTTGCTCCTCAGCCCTCCCGGGGCTCCTGGGCCCTTCTTGAAGGCTCAGTGTCCTGGCTGTCCTACAATGTTAGTCCCTGAGGCTTCTGCTCAGGTCTTAGGTGTCTTACCAGTGCTGAGCCTGTGCCTTGCCACAGAGGCCCACTCACAGCAATGTGGATTTTACTGAGATTGCTGCCTTGCCTAGGAGTGGGGGGTGGGGGGTCCGAGGGGCTGGGGGTGTCATAGACACAGAGAAAACACGGATGTGCCTAAGGATACTCAGTCCCGTGAACTTGACAGGAAGACCCAAAAGTAAAAACTTGTTCATTGTAGGTAATGGTGGGATTTGAACCCAGAGCCTGACCACACTAGCATTGCTGAACTGTGTTCCTACCCTCTAAGAGTGCTCTTTGTTTGAGACGAAGCACCTTATGTGGTTGGTCATTCTGAGTGGGCTGGAGGTGTGGGGAAAGGTGCAAAAAGGGGTCTGGCTGCATCAATTGATCTGTGCCAGTATAGCAGATGTCTCAGAACCAGGTACCAGGGCCACAGCAGCACTGTGCAAACTAGTCTCCAGCTTCATGAGGAAACAACAGTTCTGGCGAGTCCATTAATGTGTCTATAAGACCGTACTGTATGTCAGGTGTCTGGGATCGTACTGTACCTGAGCTAAGAATGGGGAGCTCTGGAGGTGTACCCCAGGAAAGCAGGCCAAGGGAGATGCAGTCCACCTGGGAGGTAACACGCATGAGCCCGGCCTGCGTGGCAAAAAGAATGACTCCTACACTGTCCTCAGCGCTGAGCCGCAGAGCTCCTCCAGAGTTCCGTGCAGGGAGCCTATGTGGCCAACCTCAGCCCTAGGTGGGAACCTCAGGTTTCTTGTACTGGTACCACAGGAGGGAGTAAAGTGGCCAAAAAAGCAGACCTTTCCTCGAAGATGGGTAGTGAGAGGAAACCTGGGATGTCTCCCAAAAATGGGGGGCACAAGATGCCTCTGGCTGTCCCATCCCATCCTGGGCCCACCTAGGATGCCACCGTGGCGTGCGGGAGGGGGCCCCAGCAGCTTGCTCCTGTAATTACAGCACCCACACATAGAAACACATGGATGATGCTTCGCAAGCACGAGTCCCTGCTGCCGCACGCTGACACCGACCCTCATGCACACTCACATGTCTCTCGCTCACCGGGCGATGTTAACATCTCATTATCTTTGTTACTGTAATTACATTATCCGCTGCTTTATGCAGAATTATCCTCGGAGGACTAATTGATGGCTCCATGTTTAATTCATTAATCATTAGCATCAAATTCGACAATTACAGTGCACACTGATTGTGGGATTGCAGGCGTAATGAGGGGAGAATTAACAAAGAAAAGGGAAAGCACTTTCCCTCCCTCAGGGTTTTGGGTTGGGGGGCTTGGGGAGGAAGTTGGGCCTATGATGCCTTTGGTTGGGGCAAGGAGCAGGGTGGGGAGTCCTACCTGGAATCTAGGAGGCATAGTGAGGGGCTAGGAGGAAGTAAGGGGAAAAGCAAGAAGCCTCAAAGGTTTGGGGAGAGCTAGGAGAGGCCCGAGGCCTGAGGACAGCAGCTGAAACCGGGTGAAGGCCAAGTGCAGGTCACTGGCACTTACTGTGTCCAGCCATTGCAGGTGTTACAGCTAATACACAGTGCTGTCAGACTCCTCCCTGCCTGCGGGGCTACTCTTGAGGGCTTCTGCATCATGTGGCCTCCCTCCCTCCCCTCCTGCAGCTGCTCAGCTCCCTGCTTCTGTGAGCATCCAGAAATCCACGTTCACTTGCCCACTGGCTGCAAGGCCTTCTGCTTAGCATCTCCCCTAGGCTGCCACTGCCAGCTTCCTCCCGCTTTGGCTGGTCAGCAGTCTCCACACCAGAGCTTCTCAGGTCCTCTGGCGCTTTCTTCCCGACCTCATCACCACCCTGTCTTGGGGACACTGAAGAAGGTGAAGGAAATTAAGGTCCCTCGTCCCTGGAAGTGACACGGGCTCTGAGGCCCACATCTGCTCCAGACTACACAGAAGGCCTCTGGCTGGGCCCTAGGTGAGGTCAGAGAGCTGAGTGCTCATCTTCCCAGCCCACGGTGGGCTGCGCCTGCCCAGCCTTGGACTCCGCAAGCCTTCGATTCATTCCCCTTGGCTCCACCATGCTTCCCTGATGGGAAACGAAAGATTAATTTTCTCCAGCCCAACAGGATAATTACTAATACTAATTAGACATAATTACTTGAATTTGATACACTTATTTCTCTTCAGAATGGCAGCAAAGCTGAGGCAAAGCAAATGACATATGTGGACTGAGATGTTAGATGCAGGGACCTAGGTAGAGTAGGATTGAGGGGAGTGGCACTCGGCCTCAGCCAGGAGACCTCTTGTGATACCCAAGGCCCTGCCTTTCCCAGCTCACACTCATAGGGATGGGTGTGGTCTTCATGGTCATGGATAAAGGAGAGTGTGAAGGCTAGAAGTCTCCTTCCCTCGTGGAGTCTGCAGGAGACCTTGGCACACCCCAGTGAAGACCAGGCCCTCCTTCCCGGGCACTGTCCTGCTGGGGTTAACTCAGGTCCTGCCCTGTAACCTGTTTAGCTATCTCTGTGCAGCCCCCACCTGCCCCTCCTCCCAGCCTGATCCTTCCCCTCCCCCAGGTGCCCCCCACTCGACCAGCAGCACATCCCTGCATTCTGAGCACCTTCACAGCTCAGCCTGGGCTGGCTCACACCCTGAGGGGCTGCACCAGCGCTCCTGTTCGGTTTCCAGCACTGACCAACGGAGTGAGGCAGCTGCCCTGCCTGCCAGCGTGCAGCACCCTGGTGAGTGGCTGCTCAGCCGCTTCCCACCTCTTCTGGCATCTGCTTAAGCAACAGAGAGAGGGAGCCCAGATGCCCAGGAGCCTGGGAGACTGATGGGGAGGGCCCAGCAGAATCCTTCAGGGCTTTTTCCTGGTACTGTGATGCACGGCTAGATACCTTGGGCTCAGTCCCTTCTTCAGCATCCATCCAGTTTACCAGCTTCTCTGGCCCCAGGCCTAGGTCTGGACCCTAAGCCAGGATTCCGGGCTTGTCCTTTGTACCTCCTTCCTGGTTCCCAAGCATTGCTGGTGGCTCTGCTGTATCCCCATCAGCCCCCCGTGCAGTCGGCTCATCAGCCTCTCGGCAGGAGGACAGGGAGAGCAGAATAGATAGAGGCTCCAGGCTGTACACAGTAAGCAGTGAGAGCCTAGTCTGGGGCATCACTGGCCTCCCATTGTGGAGAGGGTCCTGCTCCCTTGATTGGGTGTGGCCTACCTCTCATGCACCATTTCCTGTGCTCTTCCCAAATCTCATCTCCCCCAGCCCATAACTTTTTGGCCATAGACCCTTTCTGCTCTGTTTGCCCATCCCCCTAAACCCCCCAACTCAGGGGTACTTTTGATTTTTCTCTCAGGGGCCTCTCATAGACACACACAAACATATACCCACTACATGTCCCTATCTAAGACCAAGGCCACCTTCAGGGGCCAGGGGCCATCCGCTTAGGTCATGGACCCATGACCCGTCTGGCATGGTGAAGCCCCTCTGTTGAGTCTGGAAGGAGTTAGTCAGGGAGGGAGGGAGTGTGTCTGCCTCTAATGAAGTTTGACATTTAGTGGTGAGCGCCGGGCGGGCGGGGTGTGGGAGCGAGCTTGATTAGCGTGCTCTAATTGACAGTAATTAGGCAGCTCCCTGATTGTTTCTAATTCTGCTATTAATTGTGAGGAGCGGGGAGTGTGATTGAGGATAAATTTGGTGCGGAGCTGCGGCTTGAGCTCCCTGTGAGCTCCCTGGGCCTTCCGCCCCTTCAGGTTGCAGAAGCACTCGCCTCCCTCTGCTAAGTCTCCAACTCCTCCAGGGCAGGAAGCTTTGGGGCTGGGAGGCCTGGGTAGCCCCTGGCCATCCTCACACTCTGGGCCCAGCTCTCCTCCCTCCTCCCACACTTGTCCACCTCTCCCCTCACCAGCCAGTGGCCCAGCTGAGTCACTCAGTTCCAGCCCCAGGCTGGAGCCTCCCCCATCTCCCCACTTCAACCGGAAGAAGCACCGCAGGAAAAAGAGCACTGGGACCCCCCCGACCAGACGGCCCCGGCAGTGCTGCTGAAGGTTAGGGGGACCCAGAGGTGGGCAGTGGGACCTGGGTGTAGCACCCTAAAAAGCACGGTTGTTTCCAGAGTAGACAGAGGAAACACTTTATGTGTTTGAATAGTTTCTGACATAAGTAGCCCAGCCCTCTGACACCCCGGGCTCTTTGCTTACTCAGTTCCTGTCGAGTTTAGTTGACTTCGGTCATTCCTGAAGAAAGGAAGGCAGCAGGGCACTACCTCAGCTCTTCTAAGACTCACTGAGCAGGGGACCGTGACAGGCACCTCATGACACGTATAGGGCGGCTGGTGCTCTCCGTAACCTTTTGAGAGCAAAGGTGTTCTGACTCAAGGTGTTCTTCTGGCCTTTCTCTTGGTGTCTGTTACCATAACGCCATTCTTCCATTGTCTCCCCCTCCCCCAGGGGGGTTCTTGGTCCCCACATATCTTGCGAATTCTCATCTCTGTTCTTATTGCTGTGGGGATGGGTGTGGATCAAGTGAGCCTCTGACAATGATGCAGAGTTGTGTGGCCCAAAGCCCACTGTGGCCTAGGGACCCAGGACCCCAAGGGGGTAGAAAAGCTCACACAAGGGAGATGGAGAGAGGAGCTACCAGTTTACATGTGGGCAAAGGCATTCTCTTACGGGTCCTCAGGAGGAACCCAGCAAGAGAAGATTTTCAAGGGTGTGGTGTCACCGAGGTGAGAGGCTGCAGGGACCGAGAAGTAGCAAGAACTTAGGATCAGGGATGTCCTTGTCGCCCTAGGGTCATATAAGCTGTCTGTCTCTAGCTGCCCTGACAAGTCACACTGCCCAGTGGCAGTTGTTCAGGGCCAGGGACCTCTGGGAATAGATACGATACATCTGAATGTCTTTCAGGGGTCTGATGGGCAGGCACAGTTCCCAGGGTCACAGTGCTTCTGTGCTTGTCACCTGTGCTTGTCACTGCAAATGGCCTTGGGTTCCTGTTGGTTCCCATCTTCCAGTTCTTGGAGAAAACATCTCTTCCCCCACCCACTTGCCCTTCTTGCCTGTCTACACCAGGGCAGTGGGGGAGGGGCCCAGCTCCCAGGAGCCCTGTGCTGACGCCGTCCAGAATATTGGGTTTAATGAGCTGCAAAATGAGGAGGCTGCAGCTGACACGTACGGATGGTGCTCACACCCGCCTCCTTGCCCGGCATGCGCCTTCTAGTACCCGCCGCGTCCTTCTCCAGACACTTTAACTCATGTCTCTCCTCATGGTGACCATTCCTGATACTATTTAGGAAGCCAAGCACAGCGCCCACCATTTCCTGGCTCCACAGGTGGTTAGAAGCGGAGGGTGGGGACTCGTATCAGTCTTGTCTTGCGCATTTCTGAAGAGGAGGATGAGTGTTGTCAAAGCAGGGTGTGGATGGCGTTATGGCAATGGGGTGGGTGTCACTGGGTGTGTTCCTGCCAAAGAGCCCTGACTGTCACTTCCCTCCCCAGAGGCAGAGGAGTCCTTCGAGTTTGTAGTGGTGTCCCTCACTGGTCAGACCTGGCATTTTGAGGCCTCAACAGCAGAAGAGCGGGAACTATGGGTGCAGAGCGTGCAGGCCCAGATCCTCGCCAGCCTACAAGGATGTCGCAGCGCCAAGGACAAGGTTGGCAGGGGTGGTAGAGCTAGAGCCTGGCTGGGGGAGAGCCAGTGGAGAGGGCTTGAGACTGATCAACTCCTGTTATCTCTCGGCCTCGTGGCAGACTCGGCTGGGGAACCAGAACACAGCCCTGGCTGTGCAGGCTGTCCGCACGGTCCGTGGCAATAGCTTCTGTATCGACTGCGAAGCTCCCAGTGAGTACAAGGCCAGCAGAGCTGCGAGCTGGGTGTCTAGGGTTCAAGTGGCAACGGGACGTGGGCAGTATGCAGAGGGGTACCACCTGCTCTATCTTTCTCCCTCTGCCCGCCTAGATCCAGACTGGGCCAGCCTGAATCTGGGTGCCCTGATGTGCATCGAGTGTTCAGGGATCCACCGACACCTGGGAGCTCACCTGTCCCGAGTCCGCTCCTTGGACCTTGACGACTGGCCACCGGAACTGCTGGCCGTCATGACTGCAATGGGCAATGCCTTGGCTAACAGTGTCTGGGAGGGGGCTCTGGATGGTTACTCTAAGCCAGGCCCCGAAGCCTGCAGGTAAGCAGGGCTGCCCAGGAAGGAGCCAGCCAGCCCCCATGGCGGGGTGGGTGGAACCTGCGGCAGTAGCAGCATTAGAAGGGTTAAGAGGCTGTTGCTCAGCTTGGCCCTGGGGGATCCCTGCTGGTGCCTGTCACTCAGGCACCTCACAACAACAGGGCCTTTTCTGAGCTGTTATCGCAGGTCAGGGGCCAGCAGGAGACGCATGCGTGGAACCCATATCACTGTGCCAATCCCGCGTCCAAGCCCGCACACTGAGATGGGGAGAATGGGTGGTAGATAGGGCAGCCGTGGCCCTCGCAGGCCGTCACTTGCTTTGTTCCAGTGCCACCAATCGCAGAGTTCAGACAGCTTGATAAGCTGCCACTCAGGCCTGCTTGGACTCCTGCTCTCTATGCCCTCATACCCCGCTGGCCCCAGGGGTCTCCCTCAGAGTCCCTCTCGACTTACTCAGTACTACCCAGTTTCTGTGATCCACTGTCCCTTTGAAGGCCCTGGAGTCCCTGGGCCTCTTCTCTGCCTTCATTCTCATCATTGCAGGGGTCCTCCCTGCTCCCTGCCTCCTTGCTGCCTCCACACACACACACTTTGGACTGTTTCCTTCCTTGCCTCATGCCTTGATGGACCTGTACTTACAGAGAGGAAAAAGAGCGCTGGATCCGAGCCAAGTATGAACAGAAGCTCTTCTTGGCCCCACTGCCAAGCTCAGACGTGCCACTGGGACAGCAGTTACTCCGGGCTGTGGTGGAGGATGACCTGCGGCTGCTGGTGATGCTGCTGGCCCACGGGTCCAAGGAGGAGGTGAACGAGACATACGGGGACGGGGACGGGAGGACAGCCCTGCACCTGTCCAGTGCCATGGCCAATGTGGTGTTCACGCAGCTGCTCATCTGGGTGAGTCTGGGTGCTTCTGGCCCGGCCTGCTCTCCCCCTTCTCGGCCTTCAGAAGCTGCCTCTCCTCTCCTCTGACAGCTGAGTTTGCTCCCACATCATGCCAACTGTGGATGTGCTTTCTCCTGCAGTACGGGGTGGACGTGAGGAGCCGTGATGCCCGAGGACTGACCCCACTGGCCTATGCCCGCCGTGCCGGCAGCCAGGAGTGTGCAGACATCTTGATCCAGCATGGGTGCCCCGGGGAAGGCTGTGGGTTAGCACCCACTCCCAACAGAGAGCCTGCCAATGGCACCAACCCCTCCGCAGAACTGCACCGCAGCCCTAGTATCCTATGATGCTCAGGAAGAGGGCAGAGGGACCAGAAGGACTCCATGACTCGCAGGAGACAGACGGGAGAAGCAGGGATGTGCAGCGAAGAGGGAGTGATGAGGTTCAGGGTGGTGAAGAGGTTTGGGGTTGAGCTGCGCCAGAGCAGGGTGTGTTCAGCCCTCAGCCCTATGGTACCATTAAAGGATAGAACCCTTTGGAGGTGCCTGTGAGGAGAGGGGGGCAGGACCTCTCCCTCCTCCAGAACCCTGCCTCCTCATGACAGCTCCCACCAGCCTTCCCTACGGTGGGTGGGGAAGGAAAGGACACAGGATGGGGGTGCCAGCTGAAAGACAAGGGGCCAGTCTGGGAGCCCCATGTAAAATTTGTACATTGGAATATTTATGTTGGTGTACATACGTGGTGTGTGTGTATGATGAGCCAATAAAGCAGGCTGTATGTGTGGCCTCCTTTCTCCTCTGGTGCCTCAGTGCCCTGAGCTGCTCAGGCGCCTCCCTTGAAGCCCTGCTCCTGGGGTCTGTTAGGGTTTACTGGCCCTGCTCTCGGTCACCTCCAGTCTTCCTTGTCAGGGGTGTGGAATGGCAGGCTGAGCATGCCTGACAGGAGACAGGCTCTGCCTCCTGCTGTGTGTAACTTGCCCCTGCCCCTGCCCCTGCCCACTTCTAAAAACTCGCCTTGCGCACTGTCAGCAGTGCCCCGTGTGATGGCCACACCCTGCCCTGGCCAGTGTTGAGGGGTTCAGCGGCATCCAGGAGTGCTTGGAGGTGTTGCTGGGGTGATGGAGTGGGTGACTGGCTGGCTGGGAGGGGCAGGGCGCTGGTGGCCCAGGGCCACCTCTCTGCCTCCAGCATCCAGGAGCCTTGGAAGCTTAACCTGCTGAGCTAAGCTGGGGAAGGACTCTGGTGCCCACTCTTTGTTCTTGAAGAAAACCCAGAGAGATGCCTCTCAGTCTATAAAGGATGGGAAGATGAAGCTTTGGTGTTGGATCTGTTTCCTGTTCCTGGACGCACCGTGCTGAGCGGCCACGTCTTCTGAAGTGTCCTGAACGGGTGTCCGTATGCTAGGCCGGAAAGCTGTGCCTGGACACTCACCCGCACTGCAGTTAATGATCAACACCAGTGAGAGGAAACCGGATTTGATTTGATTTTTTATTTTATCCACGTTCCCCTTTTCAAATTATTAAGATCCTTACAGAGGGCAGGTCTGGGCAGTTCCGTGTAGGTACAGGACAGACCAGCCCCAGAATCCCCAAAACCAAGTTGCTTGGGCTGGCTCCCTCTGCTTCGCCCTGTTGCAGCTGTGTGGGAAGCCAGAAACCTGGGTGCTGGCCACTCCCCCAGGGTTTCTGCCTAGCTGCTTGCCTCCCGTTTCTCAGGACCTGGACAGCAACTCTGCTGAAGAGGTAACAGTTTAACCTCCACCTCGGCAGAGAGTTGACTCTGAGGTAACCCTGGCTGGGAATGAGCTGGGCCTGCACTGCATTTGCAAGTTAAATTCCCAAGCCTGACCAGAGAGAGACAACCTACCCTAGATCTGCAGCCTCACTAGAGAGTTGCTTGGGAGAAATGGAGCTACCTTAGTTTCACCTGATGCATTCAACAGCTGACAATGCTATGCTGACTGGTGCGGAGGGTGGCCTGTAAGGCCGTCAGGAATGTGGGTTTGCCGGCAACTGCTTTATCCATAGCTTCTTCATCTTTATTCCTTTCCCCCTAATCCACAGACGCTGTTCCCCAAAAGCTAGTTAACCAGGACAGCAGCCACAAGTGGGGTTCTCTGCAGATCCCTAGAGCCTGGTTGTGGGGCTCACCTCATCTGCCCATGATCTCTGCCTCCGCCCTCCTGGGCTCGCCCTTGTCCTAGCCATCTGACAGTGGCTTCTTTCAGCCTATCTTTCTGTAATGGAAGAGGCTGGTGGGAGCCCAACTTCACAATGGAATGGAGAAGAGAAAACACAGCTAAAGTTGTAAGAACAGACAGGCAGAGGGCCTCTGCCCCAGGCTCTGGCATATAAAAGAGGAAGACAGAGATGAAGCTGTGTGCCCCTGTAAAGGAAGCCTCTCTGTCTAGCTCAGGTAGCAGAGTGAGCTTCCTGTCCCACCTTAATCACTGACCAGACAGCATCTTCTATGTAGGTAACCTGCACATCCTCCAAGCTAAACTGGGGGTCTCCCTTCAGTGCAAACTAAAGTGTGTCTCTCCCTGACGTGTGCCGCTCCTCGAAAAGAGGAGACACCAGAAGCAGACAGGTTTGTTCACAGGAAGTGGGGATACAGTAGCCCAGTGGGAACAGGAAGTGTGGGAATACACTGTAGTGATGAGGGAGCTGCTGATGACCCCTGTATTGGCCATGACAGTTCCATTTCATGTCCTTGTGCTAAAGCAGCAAAGCAGTAGGGCTGGACAAAGTGGGTGACGTTCAAGGAAACAATTTCCCAGTCTCCTTTTGGGATACAGACAGACAAAGACAATAGTTCCATATATACAAACTTTACACAAAATAAATAAGGAACTATGGCCCCAGGCTGGTATCACCAGGGCCTCCCCACCCCCCTTGTCAGAAGTTGCCCCCTCAGGCCTTAGCCACGAACCCTCTGGGCTCTGGGCATTTCATATCCCCACCTCAGGAGTCCACTTCTGCTCCAGCAGCCCTCCCGGATCAGAATGAACGCTGCATCCCTGAGACCCCTACTCCTGAGGTCTCTACAGCAGTCTCAGGTCGAATAGTCTTGTGTTCCGGGAATACGGAATACGCTGGCCTCTCCCAGGGCTGGGTTCACCAGGCCCCTCTAGGCTGCAGTACCCAGTGAGTCTTGGGCAGGCACAGGTTCAGATCCTGTGACTTCCGGTCCCCCGGAACTCGGTCAGGGCCGGGCTCCTTGCTCCATCTGTTGGTGCTGGCTGCGCACAGCAAACCTGTTGACGTGCACAGGTATGGGCACTACAATCTTGGGGTTTCTCACGGGCTCCCCAGAACGGCTGCTCACATTGCCAGCCTTGATGCGCTTCCACTTGGCCCGGCGGTTCTGAAACCAGATCTTCACCTGCACCTCACTGAGCTTGAGGGCGTGGGCAATCTGGGAGCGCTCTGTCAGACTCAGGTATTTCTTGCAGTGAAACTCCTTCTCCAGCTCCAAAAGCTGCTCGCTGGTGAAGGCTGTACGCCGCCTTCGGCTTTTCCCCCCAGGCGTGGTGACCCCTGTGGCCACAGGTGTCCCCTCCTCTGCGCCAGTCCCCAGGCTTCCTTTTAGCTTCGGTTTAGGTCCCAGAAGAGCCCCTGGGCCCCCTGCAGAACTGTCCAGGAAGCTGTCCTCGCTGTCACCGCCTGAGCCCTCTTCCTCCTGCTCGCTGCCTGCTGGGTCTCCTGCTGGGGGCTCTAGCTTCTCCTCATCTGAGCTGTACACCTTCCCCTCTGCTGTGGGGGTAGAGAGGGGTGGGGTGGAGAACAGATATATGGAGAAGGAAGGGCAAGGGGAAGGTGTTTTGGAAAAGGCACGTGGAAGCATGGTTGGGAATGATCAATTGCCAATAGAAAAAACACATTCAGAGAGGAAGAGATGGGTCAGAAGGAGACAGGGGAAGTGGGAAAAGGTTTGGGAGAGACAAAGAATTGGGAAAAAAGGTTTTTAACCAGCAGACTTCACTATGGAAAAGTAGAGAGGCACCGTGTATGACAGCGGCCCCTCAACGTTCCCACCACCCCATTGCGTGCTCACCACCGCCCCCCAGGTACCAAGTGTAGTACCTATCCACAGCAACTGCAGTGCCAGGAAGAAGGAGTGTGTGAGCTGGATGTGGGTTGTGTCTCCCAGGAGTCCTCGACAGCCCAAGAGCAAGCGCTATCCTGACTCTCAGACATGCATACTAGACTAGGTCCCAAGTCTGGTCTACTTGGTTCCTGTTCTTAACTAAACCGCCCCAGCACTGCCACCTCCTTATCCGTGGTCACACCTTCTCCCTGCCTGTCACTTGCCCCGCTGGTCCCCTGGCTCATCCTTGACTTTAGCACGCTATCATCTCTTTCCTGCTCAGGCTGCTCAGGAGAATGGTGTGCACAGAAAAGGCCAGAAGGAACAGCAGGAGGCAGAGGCAGACAGGTGATGAGGAGAAACTAGAGAAGGGAATGTGGGAAGACATTTGACTCCTAGTGGGTGACTGTTTTCCCAGGGTAGAAACATTTTAATCTGCAGTCAGTTCTAAAGGTAAATCAATCGCTGGCTTTATCATAGCCACTGATGTCATGAGTGGACACATGGCATGTCGGATGCTTTCAGGGATGGCAAATGCTTGCTGTGCAAGTATGAGGGACTCAGTATAGATCCGCAGCACCAGCATAAGGAGCCACAGTTGGTCAGGTGTGGTGGCCCACACTGTAACCCTTGGTGTATGTAAGACAAAGACAGATGGACGGATCCTGGGGCCCACCACTTAACCAGTCTGACTGAAACAATAAGCTCTAGTTTTAGCGAGAGACCCTGACTCCAATATGTTGTAGATGGCCCTGGTGCTGTTGTATTTTGATGTTAATTCTGCTTTCCCAGGAGGGGTTGTCTGGAACGAGGAAAGAGTTACACACTCAGGTGACTTCTTGTGAACCACTGAATGACCACCTAACGAATAATAACCATTTAATGAATAAAGGAATCAATCACTGGGCAAGTAGATGGGTCTTCCGGGTTGGAGGGAGGAGGAGAGGAAGCAGGAGAGAGTCAGGGGCTTTATGGATGGAGACAGTGAAGGACAAGCTATGGCTACCAGCGTCTTTGGATTAGATGGCTTCGGGGTTTAGATTTAACATGGCTGACAAGCTCAGGATTCTAGTGTTGCATCCAGAGACTGAGTTACCATTGTTTCTGAACTAAGTTTGTGTGGTGTTGTCCTTTACACAGCAGTTTGACTGGGTTCAAGAGAGAAAGGTACGGCGGCGGCAAAGCGTGGGTTTGCCTGAGGTGCACTACAGAGGCCGTGGGGGATGTGAAGCACGGGGCTGGTGTGATAACGACCTGCCAGTGGGAACCTAGTGAGCCGGGTGGAGAGACCGGGGCGCTCTGAGTCAGAGTCTCCAGGAGGTGAGAACTGGCCGGCAAGACCACCGGGGCTAAGAGAAGCAGGGTATAGCCCAGGAACTTGTCATTCTTTTTAATATTTCCCTCAACACACACACACACANACACACATATGCACACACACATGCATACACACATATACACACACATACACACATGCATACACACATACACACACATATGCACACACACACACACACACACACACACACACTTGAAAATGTAATTAAAATGGCAATAAAATGGAGAACTGATTTGAGGAAGAAATCCTGACATCAACCTACAGCTTCTACATGAACCATGCATTCTAGCACCTGTACACACTGCACATGTGTACACACCACACACATGCACACACCAAACTCAAGTGCACACACACACACATACACACACACACACACAAAGTAATTTCCTTTAAATATTTTTTTTCAGTGCTTAAGTTTTACAAACTCCCTTCTTTTTTTCTGCCTAAGGACACAACAGAAATCCAAAAGACTGCCGGGCATGGTGATGCACGCCTTTAATCCCAGCACTCAGGAGGCAGAGGCAGGCAGATTTCTGAGTTCGAGACCAGCCTGGTCTACAAAGTGAGTTCCAGGACAGCCAGGGCTGCACAGAGAAACCCTGTCTCAACAAACAAACAAACAAACAAACAAACAAACAAAACAAACAAACAAAAGAATCCAAAAGACAGCCCACCACCCAGTAGGAAGAACAAAAGGACGCTGTAACTTAGGAGTTCAGTGAAGGCAGGACTGCATGAGAATAGTAATACAGCTCATCTCCATATCGCACACTCAGGCTCCTGAGGCATGCTCAGAGCACCGCTCAGAGCAGACTGGATCCTGGGTGCAGTGGATGGTTGTGTGAGGGAAGGCGTGCACAGAGGCACAGCATCCTGCAGGCAGGCAAACAGGCAGGTGAGAATGGCCCTGGTTTCTTGCAGCCTCTCCCACTGGGCCTAGTCAGCGACCTGTTTTCTCCCACTGAGTCTACATCTGTTCCTTCATGCCTGCTGCTTTTCCTCAGGATCCTTGGAGGCTTTTGCCTCTGAGGCCATGTGCCCCGAGGCCACCACTGCAGTCAGCATCTTCACATTGCCCCCGCCCCAGCTTGCAGCAGGCCAGCCAGGCTCCAAACTGCCTCTTATCTTCCCATAAGCAGCTTACTATTCACATGCCTCATTCTGTCTAGGAAAATCACCAGCCCCCAGGGATGTGCAGACATGGACCATATACCTTACCACACTCACACATCAGCCACACTTCCTTCCTGACCTCAGCCCTGGACACAAGCATGGACACAGGCATGGCGAGATTTAGGGCCTAGAGGCTGGAGAGGTGGCTCAACAGTTAAGAGCCCTGGCTGCTCTTGAAGAGAATCAGGGTTCTATTCCTAGTACCCATCAACAAGGTGGCTCACAACCATCTGTAACTATAGTTCCAAGGATCTGGTGCCCTCTTCTGTTATTTCTGGGTACTGCATTCACGGGGAGCACAGACATACATGTAGGTACCTGCTCTTCCAGAGGTCCTGAGTTCAAATCCCACAACCACACGGTGGCTCACAACCACCTGTAATGAGACCTGACACCCTCTTCTGGTGTGTCTGAAGACAGCTACAGTGTACTTATAAAGATTTATTTATTTATTATATGTAAGTACACTGTAGCTGTCTTCAGACACTCCAGAAGAGGGCATCAGATCTTGTTACGGATGGTTGTGAGCCACCATGTGGTTGCTGGGATTTGAACTCTGCACCTTCTGAAGAGCAGTCGGGTGCTCTTACCTACTGAGCCATCTCACCAGCCCTACAGTGTACTTATATATAATAATAAATAACCAGGCAATGGTGGTACATGCCTTTGATCCCAGCACTTGGGAGAAAATCAATCAATCAATCAATCTTTGGGCTGGAGCAAGCAGGGACTGAGTGAGCAGGGTTGACTGAAGCAAGCAGAGGTCCTAAAATTCAATTCCCAACAACCACATGAAGGCTCACAACCATCTGTACAGCTACAGTGTACTCACATACATAAAATAAATAAATAAATCTTAAAAAATAAATACTTAACATAATAAAACAGCTATTTCCAGCATGTGCATGCACTCCCCCCTCATTGATTCCCTTCTTGATCTCTTCTGAGATACCCGCTTCAACTCTACCCATTCCCAGCCCCAGAACGGAACCCTCCTCTTCTTTTGTCACCCTACCCTCTATCCAGTGTGCCTCAGACCTTCCCATGCACAGAGGAATGGCCTTGGGAGTTTTCTTCACTTCTAAGTCCTGTGGTTTCAATTTTTAAAACATACTTTGTAGCAATTCATAATATGTTAACAAAAATGTAGCCCAATAGTGCAGTGTTTTAAACAGTGTTAAAAAGCCAGAAACTGGATTTCAGGGCTTGAAGGATGGAATCATTTAGTGCGGTGCCAAGCCCTCGGGGGACGTCCAATAAATCTAAATTGATGATGATTGAGAGGAGGCTCCCAGCTCCTCGGTCTGGCAGAGCCCTCCTGAGATAATCTCATCCATCCCTCTGTCTTCAGACAGACCCAGTAACTTCAGCCCACACAAGCAGGCCACCCTCAGTGCCGCTTTTAAAGCCACACATGGAGTGAGGGTTCATGGCCTCTCTCTGTTTCTTGATCCCTGTGGGACACTGAGTGGCAGGGGCAAGAGTTTCTGTCTGCGCCTTTATGATCGTGACATTGAAGACTCTGATAAGCTTACCTCTAGATCGGGGTGGGGGTGGGGCAGCTGAGAGGAACACACAGCAGCCGGCCTCAAAGGACAGCTTTTGGAACAATGAGGAGATCCACAGAGGGGAGAAGGGAAGGAAAACGCTGGCAGCCCGAAGGAGGCTGAAGCCAGAGAGGGGTGGCAGAGAAACAAAATGTTGGACCAGACAGTGAAAGGCTGGGTTTCATAGAGACAGGTAAGATGGGGGTAGGGGGTTAAACAGTACCGCCCCGACCCCCAGTACTGACAATGTGTGTTGCTGTCCCTTGCTCTTTGCTCCACCAGAAGAGGGCGCACTGAGAACTGGGATGGAGTCAGCAACCAGGAATGAATGAGCTACTCAGCTACCCATGGAAGAAAGGCAGGCAGGCGGGGGTCCAGGCAGCTTACCATTTTCATAGAACTCTTTTAGGAAGGAAATGCAGGGGCTGGAGAGATGGCTCATCACAATCATTCATAACTACAGCTCTAGGGGATCCAATGCCCTCTTTTGACCTTGGGCACCAAGGATGTATGTGGTACACCCACACACATGCAGGCAAAATACTCACACATAAAATAAAATGAATAAGCCAGGCATGGTGGCGCACGCCTTTAATCCCAGCACTCGGGAGACAGAGGCAGGCAGATTTCTGAGTTCAAGGCCAGCCTGGTCTACAAAGTGAGTTCCAGGACACCCAGGGCTGTACAGAGAAACCCTGTCTCAAAAAATCAAAAATCAAATCAAATAAAATAAAATGAATAGTCTCTCTGACCCTTTCCTCTCTCTCAGACCCTTCTCTCCCTCTCTCCCCTTTCCCTTCCCACCCCTCTCTCCATGAGTTCCTGGCCCCCCCACCTCTACTCCCCCTCCCATGCCCCCAAATAAATTCTATTCTATGCTAGAAAAAAAATTAAAATGAATAAATCTTTTTTAATAAAGGAAAGAAGGGGGGAAGGGAAGGAAGCAGAGAGGGAGGGAGGGAGGAAGAAAACGCAGCTGGGTGTGGCATTATGGTGGCGCACACCTTTTGCCCAACACTTGGGAAGCAGAGGCAGGCGGATCTTTATGAAGTCAGGGCTGCTCTGATACGCACAGTGAGTCTCTCAGCCAGGACTGTAAAATAAGACCCTGCTTTTAAAAAGAAGACAAAAGCAAGCTAGTTCCATTTACCTGCTTTGTAATGAATATTAATGGTGAAAGTGTCAGGACAAAAAACTCCAGCAACACATTTTTATTGATGATTGAACACTAGCAGAAGCACTGAGCCTGTGGTTCCCTCCCTCCCTCACGAGCGAGTGAGCGAGTCTGTGCCTGTAGCTCCCTATGGAGGCCGGGCTGGGCTGGGCCTGAGCTTGCAGCTCCCATCTCTACCTCTTGAGGGATTGCATGCATGGGTTGGGTTTACCAGGCCTGGCTGTCAAACCTTTCTGATAAACTTTTTATTTGCAAAGTTCAATTTAGAGAAATTGGACTAAATAGACGTCAGATCCACAGATGTCAATTTCCAGTGGAAAATGGGACTTAGTTGACAAAACAGGACACCATTGAACTTCCTTTTGATTAATTTGATTGTTTTGTTGCCTTTTTTTGTTTTTGTTTTTGTTTTTTTGGGTTTTGGTTTTAGTTTTGTTTTGTTTTGTTTTTTTGAGGCCTTGTTTCTCTAAGTAGCTCTGACTGTCCAGGTACTTTCTCTAGACCAGCCCGGACTCAAACTCACAGAGATCTGCCTGCCTCTGCCTCCCCAATGCTGGGATTAAAGGCATGAGCTAGCATGGCCAACTTCCATTAACATCTTTTTTAAAAAAAGATTTATTTATTTTATTTATATGAGTACACTGTAGCTGTCAGGCACACACCAGAAGAGGGCATCGGATCTCATTACAGATGGTTGTGAGCCATCATGTGGTTGCTGGGAATTGAACTCAAGACCTCTGGAAGAGCAGTCAGTGCTCTTAACCACTGAGCCATCTCTCCAGCAGCTGCCCCCACCCCCAACATCTTATAATGGAAAATAATGATTCTTGTGGAAGAAATCTTCAACAAACTGAAAGAAGGTTTTCAAGTGCAAGTAACCTAACTGCTAGGGCGGTGGCCAAGCAGGCAGAAAGGTCCTGACCTCGTGTGTGAGGACGTTGGGACTGGTGTCAGTGTGTGCTAGACTCCCTGTGAGTGCGGAACCTGTGGAGAATCCTGTTTCTGACTGGTTAGTCAGAAACTGGCAGAGTTCATGGGAGAGCTCCTCATGGAGTTATCTTCCTGGGAACCAGAAATCACAAAGCTTGAACTACAGTTACACAGAAAGCTGATGCAGGAGAGCTGCCCCACCCCCACCCCCACCCACTGAATCCAGACTCCGCACTCAGGCTGCAAGGTGGACAGCGGCTGCTCCCGCAGGAAGGGCTGCGACTCCAGAGACAGAGGAGTCCCATGGAGGAAAAAGGCCAAGCAAAGGACAACAGGCAACTAAGGAATGCAGGGAGTGGGAGAATAGCCTCTCACGCCAGTTGGCTATCCAGTAACAAGGAATGAGCCCCGAAAGCACGTATGTGTAATGTGGTACAGACCGAGCAGGGGTGTTTAGTAATCTGTATGACTGTACATGCATGCATACATAGTAATTAATGAAAAAAGAGGTCAAGAATTTGCAAGAGAGCAAGGGGAGAGGGAAGGGAGAGATGGTGTAATCATATAGTAATCTCAGAAATAAATGGAAAAAAAAAAAAGGTTCAGCTGGGCTAGAGAGGAGCTTGGTGGCCACACAGAACCTATGGGAGGTATTTCCCCATGCGGGGAATACAGTGTCAAGGTGGCCGTGGCGGTGGTGCATGCCTGAAATCTTAGCACCTGAAATCAAGGCTGCATGGAGTTTGAGGCCAGCCTTGGGCAGCCCCAGACTTGCCTGCTAAAGAGGGGAACCTGCACTGGAGTCACCAAGGATGATGAGGTGAAGGCCCCTCTTCAGACAAGGGCTACCCCTTCTCCTACTCCCCAGACACTCAGCCTTTTCCCAGCAGATGGGGTCAATTCTCCAAAGACACCTGTGCTTTCCAGCCAGGAGCCATGGCTGAACCCTCCCCTCTGCAAGCCAGGGCCCCCCCCCCCCCGTTTCTGACTCATCTGGTTCCTTTCAGGGATTTGCACAGGGCCAGCAAGCCACGGTCTCTCTGGAACTTGGTATGTCATGGAGAGCATCCATGTCTCTCATTACTATTTTCCCATCTGCCCACATTCCTTGCTTCACACAAACCGGACGTTCACTAGATCACTGCCATCCTGCCTCTCACAGCTTTGCGACAAGCTCGGGGTAGTTCTGAGTCCCCACGTGTCCCAGTTAGTTCTTCTATCTTGACACAAGCTAGAATTGTCTGAGAAGGGACTTCCTCCATTAGATTGGGCTGTGGGTATGTCTTTGAGTGTTTTCTTGGCTAATGATTGAGCTGCAGGCAGTGGTATCCAGCCTTGGGCAGACAGTCTTGGGTTCCGTGAGAAAGCAGACTGAGCAAGCCATGAGGACTAAGCCTGTGAGCAGCACCCCTCTGTAGCCTTTGCTTCAATTCTCGATTAAATTCTTGTCCTGGCTCCCCCCCCCCCGATGATAGACCTGTGACTAGGACACAGAAGCCATAAAACCCCTTTCCTCCCCAAACTGCTTTTGCTCAGAATCCTTTATCACAACATCAGAAAGCAAGCTAGAATCCCAGACCTCTTCAGAGCCGGCGACCTTTCAGGGACGCTAACATGGCCACCGCAGGATGTCAGACTGTCCTTCTGTCACCCTGGGCTTTTCCATGTGCGTTTTCCTTATCCTGAGCCACTTGCTGAGGTACGGCTGCTCTCCTCAATCAGCACAGACACAGAGCCACTAATCTTGTTTCCAGGTAAAGGAAATGGAATTACGGAGAGATTAAATGATTTTCTAAGCCCCACAGCCAGGGACATTGCACCGTGTCCCTGCATCTCAGTCTCTGGGATCCCTACCCATCAAGGATTTCCCCCCACTTGAAGTCATAGCTCTTTTCCAGTTGCCCCCCCAGTAGAAAATCGTTTTACAGTTTTTGTTTATTTTTATGTGTGTGACTGTTTTGTCTGCGACCATGTTTGTGTACCAAGTGTGTGCCTGATACCCAAGGAGACCAGAAGAGAACACCCAACCCCTGGATATGGAGTTATATAGACAGCTGTGAGTCACCATGTGGGTGCTAGAAATTGAAGCCAGGTCCTCTAAAAAAGCAGCCAGTGCTCTCGACTGCTGAGCCACTGTTCCAGCCCTAAATAACCTTCTTATCAAATTCAAACGTAAGCTTGATTTCCTTCACACACACACACACACACACACACACACACACACACACACACAGGCTCTAATTTAATTACCAAATCACACCTAATGCACTCGCAGATGATTCCCGAAATTGCCACTGGAGAGGACCTCACCAGGCATCACCTTGCTTTTAGGAGGTGAGTCCTCCCAGCATTTCCAAGGCAAAAGTCCCACCACGTCGCTCTTGCCCTTACTGGCTTGCGTGATGGAGTCTTACCAGTAAGCTTTCCTTTGCTTTGAAAATGTATTTCCTAGGTCTGGAGAGGTTGCTCAGCAGCTAAGGGCACCTCTTGCAGAGGACCTGAGTTCAGTTCTGAGTACCTACTGCAGGTGGCTCACAATGGCGAGGTCCAGGGTGGTAGGTCCCTTGTGGGCATCTGCATTCACGTGCACATACCCACGGGCAGACACATACAAACTGTCATCTAGTGGTTTGAATAGGTTTGGCCCCCATAGACTTATGTGTATGAGTGCTTGGCCCAAAGAGTGGCACTATTAGGAGGCGTGGCCTTGTTGGAGGGAGTGTGTCACCATGGGGATGGGCTTTGAGGCCCTCATAGCTGCCTGAAGACAACCTTCTCCTGGTAGACTACATCCACAAGAAGAGCCCCTCACCCCACACCTACAACGTTCCATCCAAAACAACCTTGCCCCACGCCCTGGAGTGCCCCACCTCATCTGGAATTCATTTAGACTTTAAACCTCTCCGTAACCCACCAGGCTAGGCATTACTGTCACCCAGCCAACAGCATCAAACCGAAGCACACACCTAAGAGCTCAGGGATTCTGACGAAGAGGAAAGTCTGGAAAGGAGGAGAGGTCAGGTCCCAGTGCGGCACAGGAGAGAGACTGAGCCCGAAATTGGAGAGCAACTAGGAAAAGAGAGAGCCAGACATGAGCATGGTGGCTTGCATCTGGAATCCCACTCCTTGGGAGCCTGGGGTAGGAAGGCCATGGCTCAGGGCTAGCCTGGCCTATAAAGTCCTTCTCTGTCCCCTCCCCACAAAGCAAGAGAAGGAAAAGGAAAATTTGAACTTGTATTAGAGTCAGCGTGATACTCCATTCTGCCCATCTCCTATAACGTCCTCAGGCTACTGTCTGCCACCACCCCAGAAATAATAATAATAATAATAATAATAATAATAATAATAATAATAATAATAATATCTTGTTCTATGCCACTCCCAGTAAAGAGACCCCTCACAACAGAATTCTGTAGAAAGCTACCATCTAAGAACTAAGACAATGATGATTTTTCCTTCTAATTAACTAATTTTTAATTTATTTTTCTGTGTATAGGTGTTCTGCCTCAATGACTGTCTGTTTACTACATGTATGTCTGGTACCCATGGAGACGAGAAGGCGGTGTTGGATCCTCTGGTATTGCAGTTACTAAAGGTTGTAGCCATCCTGTGGGTGATGGGAACTAAACTCAGTACTCTGAACTGCCGAGCCACCTCTCCAGCAGCCCACGCCCACCCCTACAGGTTCTCATAGAGCTCTTGGCTGGCCTCAATCCCTCACTGTTTACTAGGTGTTAAGGATGACCTTGAACCTCCTGTCTGTATCTCCTCGGTGCTTAGATTCAAGGCATGCACAACCACACCTGGCTCTGAGGATCTGGCTCAGGGCATCATACATGCTAGGCAATCAGTCTGCTGGCTGAGCTACACCCATAGCTCTCTGGTGATACTTCCTTTAAATCCAGGACTCAGTGTAAGGGTCTTCCTGTTTGCCTGGTAAGTGTGAGATAACGTGGTGGCCCTCATTTCCCTGGTAAAGGCCACTGGGGTTTCACAGGTTAGCCTTGGCTGTTTTCCTCAAGGAAGTAGCAACCCTGGCTCTGAGCCCATCATTCCCAGGCACAAGCTGTCCTGGTGCCTCAGCCCCTTCCTCTGCTAACACTGCATAGAAACGATGTTCCAGTGTTATCTGACACAAAGAATAAACTGAGCCAGCCGGGCGGTGGTGGCGCACACCTTTCATCCCAGCACTTGGGAGGCAGAGGCAGGTGGATTTCTGAGTTCGAGGCCAGCCTGGTCTACAGAGTGAGTTCCAGGATAGCCAGGGCTACACAGAGAAACCTTGTCTGGATGCAACCACTGAAAGGCCAGGCAGGCACAGACTCCACAACCCAGCTAGCACCCCTGCCCTTCCTGCCTCCTCCATCCATATCAGGTACACACGAAATACACATCCAGTTTTCAACTACACAGCCTGGTTCCACCTCCCCAGTCTCTGGTGGAAACTCAGTCTTAAACCCAGGCCTGGTGTCACCACACTATGTGCACAGCCAGTCTGCCCCTGCCTTCTCCATGGCCACTCCACATTGGGAAGCACAGAATTCTCAGATCACTTGTTCAGGGTGCCTCTAAAATATATATTAAATATTATATGCATATGCATACACACACACACACACACACACACACACATAAGCCCACGGGTATCAGAAGAGAAATTGGGGCATCTGGAAGAGCTACAGGCAGTTGTGAGCAACCACACTGATGCTGGCAACTGAATCCAGGTCCTCTGCAGGAGCTTCAAGTGCCTTTAGTGGCCAAACCATAGCTCTAGCTCATCAATAAGGGTATATCCTTAAGGATCAAGCAGACTTGTAAACCAGGCTTGGTAGCT